>NC_089597.1:69343033-69943033 GCF_019320115.1 Miscanthus floridulus | reverse complement strand
GTGACCTTGGAGTTCCATCGCACCTATCTTACACCGACACTGGCTCCCAACGGACCAAAACGAGACTCCACATGACCCACGTCACCTAGGAGTACCATCGGGTGCGTCCAAAATGATTTCCGAGCCTATGGTATGTTCGGCGCCAATCGTATACCTATCTTGCACCGACACTGGCTCCCAACAGACCGAAACGAGATTCCACTTGACCCCATGTTACCTAGGAGTACCATCGGGTGCGTCCAAAATGATTTCCGAGCCAATGGTATGTTCGGCGCAAACCATGCACCTATCTTGCACCGACACTGGCTCCCAATAGACTGAAACGAGATTCCACTTGACCCATGTCACCTAGGAGTACCATCGGGTGCGTCCAAAACGATTTCTGAGCCTATGGTATGTTCGGCGCAAACCGTGCACCTATCTTGCACCGACACTAGCTCCCAACAGACCAAAACAAGATTCCACTTGACCCACGTCACCTAGGAGTACCATCGGGTGTGTCCAAAATCATTTCCGAGCCTATGGTATGTTCGGCGCAAACCGTGCACCTATCTTGCACCGACACTGGCTCCCAACAGACCAAAACAGGACTCCACATGACCCACGTCACCTAGGAGTACCATCGGGTGCGTCCAAAATGATTTCCGAGCCTATGGTATGTTCGACGCAAACCGTGCACCTATCTTGCACCGACACTGGCTCCCAACGGACCAAAACGAGACTCCACATGACCCATGTCACCTAGGAGTACCATTGGGTGCATCCAAAATGATTTCTGAGCCTATGGTATGTTCGGCGCAAACCGTGCACCTATCTTGCACCGACACTGGCTCCCAACAGATCGAAACAAGATTCCACAGGACCAACATCACCTAGGAGTACCATCGGGTGCATCCAAAATGATTTCTGAGCCTATGGTATGTTCAGCGCAAACCGTGCACCTATCTTGCACCGACACCGGCTCCCAATAGACCGAAACGAGATTCCACTTGACCCACGTCACCTTGGAGTACCATTGGGTGCGTCCAAAATGATTTCTGGGCCTATGATATGTTTGGCGCAAACCATGGACCAATCTTGCATCGACACTGGCTCCCAACAGACCGAAACGAGATTCCACATGACCCACGTCACCTAGGAGTACCATCGGGTGCATCCAAAATGATTTCTAATCCTACGATACGTTTGGCGTAAACCATGCACCTATCTTGCGTCAAGATTAGCACCACCTCCAAATGGACCGAAACGAGCTTTCGCTTGAGTCTCATCACCTATGAGTACCATTGGGTGCGTCCGAAATGATTTTTGAGCCTATGGTACACTCGGCGCAAACCGTGCAGCTATCTTGCACCGACACCAACACTGTCTCCAAATGAACCAAAAAGAGATTCCAAATTACCCACGTGAGCTTGGAGTTCCATCACACCTATCTTACACCAACACTGGCTCCCAACAGACCAAAACGAGACTCCACATGACCCACGTCACCTAGGAGTACCATCGGGTGCGTCCAAAATGATTTCCGAGCCTACGGTATGTTCGGCGTAAACCGTGCACCTATCTTGCACCGACACTGGCTCCCAACAGACCGAAATGAGATTCCACTTGACCCACGTCACCAAGGAGTACCATCGGGTGCGTCCAAAACGATTTCTGAGCCTATGGTATGTTCGGCGCAAACCGTGCACCAATCCTGCATCGACACTGGCTCCCAACAGACTGAAACGAGATTCCACATGACCCACGTCACCTAGGAGTACCATCGGGTGCGTCCAAAATGATTTCCAATCCTACGGTACGTTTGGCGCAAACCGTGCACCTATCTTGCGTCAAGATTAGCACCACCTCCAAATCGACCGAAACGAGCTTTCGCTTGAGCCTCATCACCTATGAGTACCCTGGGGTGCATCCGAAATGATTTTTGAGCCTATGGTACACTCGGCGCAAACCGTGCACCTATCTTGCACCGACACCGGCACTATCTCTAAATGAACCAAAAAGAGATTCCACATTACCCACGTGACCTTGGAGTTCCATCGCACCTATCTTACACCGACACTGGCTCCCAACGGACCAAAACGAGACTCCACATGACCCATGTCACCTAGGAGTACCATCGGGTGCGTCCAAAATGATTTCCGAGCCTATGGTATGTTCGGCGCCAACCGTATACCTATCTTGCACCGACACTGGCTCCCAACAGACCAAAACGAGATTCCACTTGACCCACGTCACCTAGGAGTACCATCGGGTGCGTCCAAAATGATTTCCGAGCCAATGGTATGTTCGGCGCAAACCATGCACGTATCTTGCACCGACACTGGCTCCCAACAGACTGAAACGAGATTCCACTTGACCCACGTCACCTAGGGGTACCCTCGGGTGCGTCCAAAATGATTTCTAAGCCTATGGTATGTTTGGCGCCAACCGTATACCTATCTTGCACCGACACTGGCTCCCAACAGACCAAAACGAGATTCGACTTGACCCACGTCACATAGCAGTACCATCGGGTGTGTCCAAAATGATTTTCGAGCCTATGGTATGTTCGGCGCAAACCGTGCACCTATCTTGCCCCGACAGTAGCTCTTAACAGACCGAAACGAGATTCCACTTGACCCACATTACCTAGGAGTAGCATCGGGTGCGTCCAAAATGATTTCTGAGCCTATGGTATGTTCAGCGCAAACCGTGCACCTATCTTGCACCAACACTGGCTCCCAACAGACCGAAACGAGATTCCACATGACCCACATCACCTAGGAGTACCATCGGGTGCGTCCAAAATGATTTCTAATCCTACGGTATGTTTGGCGCAAACCATGCACCTATCTTGCGTCAAGATTAGCACCACCTCCAAACGGACCGAAACGAGATTTCGCTTGAGCCTCATCACCTACGAGTACCATTGGGTGCGTCCGAAATGATTTTTGAGCCTATGGTACACTCGGTGCAAACCGTGCACCTATCTTGCACCGACACCAACACTGTCTCCAAATGAACCAAAAAGAGATTCCACATTACCCACGTCACCTTGGAGTACCATCGGTTGCGTCCAAAACGATTTCTGAGCCTATGGTCTGTTCGGCGCAAACCGTGCACCTATCTTGCACCGACACTGGCTCCCAACAGACCAAAACGAGACTCCACATGACCCACGTCACCTAGGAGTACCATCGGGTGCGTCCAAAATGATTTCCGAGCCTATGGTATGTTCGACGCAAACCGTGCACCTATCTTGCACCGACACTGGCTCCCAACGGACCAAAACGAGACTCCACATGACCCACGTCACCTAGGAGTACCATTGGGTGCGTCCAAAATGATTTCTGAGCCTATGGTATGTTCGGCGCAAACCGTGCACCTATCTTGCACCGACACTGGCTCCCAACAGACCGAAACGATATTCCACAGGACCAACATCACCTAGGAGTACCATCGGGTGCGTCCAAAACGATTTCTGAGCCTATGGTATGTTCGGCGCAAACCGTGCACCTATCTTGCACCGACACCGGCACCCAATAGACCGAAACGAGATTCCACTTGACCCACGTCACCTAGGAGTACCATCGGGTGCGTCCAAAATGATTTCTGGGCCTATGATATGTTTGGCGCAAACCATGGACCAATCTTGCATCGACACTGGCTCCCAACAGACCGAAACAAGATTCCACATGACCCACGTCACCAAGGAGTACCATCGGGTGCGTCCAAAATGATTTCTAATCCTACGATACGTTTGGCGTAAACCATGCACCTATCTTGCGTCAAGATTAGCACCACCTCCAAACGGACCGAAACGAGATTTCGCTTGAGCCTCATCACCTACGAGTACCATTGGGTGCGTCCGAAATGATTTTTGAGCCTATGGTACACTCGGTGCAAACCGTGCACCTATCTTGCACCGACACCAACACTGTCTCCAAATGAACCAAAAAGAGATTCCACATTACCCACGTCACCTTGGAGTACCATCGGGTGCGTCCAAAACGATTTTCGAGCCTATGGTATGTTCAGCGCAAACCGTGCACCTATCTTGCCCCGACACTAGCTCTTAACAGACCGAAACGAGATTCCACTTGACCCACATTACCTAGGAGTAGCATCGGGTGCGTCCAAAATGATTTCTGAGCCTATGGTATGTTCAGCGCAAACCGTGCACCTATCTTGCACCAACACTGGCTCCCAACAGACCGAAACGAGATTCCACATGACCCACATCACCTAGGAGTACCATCGGGTGCGTCCAAAATGATTTCTAATCCTACGGTACGTTTGGCGCAAACCATGCACCTATCTTGCGTCAAGATTAGCACCACCTCCAAACGGACCGAAATGAGATTTCGCTTGAGCCTCATCACCTACGAGTACCATTGGGTGCGTCCGAAATGATTTTTGAGCCTATGGTACACTCGGTGCAAACCGTGCACCTATCTTGCACCGACACCAACACTGTCTCCAAATGAACCAAAAAGAGATTCCACATTACCCACGTCACCTTGGAGTACCATCGGGTGCGTCCAAAACGATTTCTGAGCCTATGGTCTGTTCGGCGCAAACCGTGCACCTATCTTGCACCGACACTGGCTCCCAACAGACCAAAATGAGACTCCACATGACCCACGTCACCTAGGAGTACCATCGGGTGCGTCCAAAATGATTTCCGAGCCTATGGTATGTTCGACGCAAACCGTGCACCTATCTTGCACCGACACTGGCTCCCAACGGACCAAAACGAGACTCCACATGACCCACGTCACCTAGGAGTACCATTGGGTGCGTCCAAAATGATTTCTGAGCCTATGGTATGTTCGGCGCAAACCGTGCACCTATCTTGCACCGACACTGGCTCCCAACAGACCAAAACGAGATTCCACAGGACCAACATCACCTAGGAGTACCATCGGGTGCGTCCAAAATGATTTCTGAGCCTATGGTATGTTCGGCGCAAACCGTGCACCTATCTTGCACCGACACCGGCACCCAATAGACCGAAACGAGATTCCACTTGACCCACGTCACCTAGGAGTACCATCGGGTGCGTCCAAAATGATTTCTGGGCCTATGATATGTTTGGCGCAAACCATGGACCAATCTTGCATCGACACTGGCTCCCAACAGACCGAAACGAGATTCCACATGACCCACGTCACCAAGGAGTACCATCGGGTGCGTCCAAAATGATTTCTAATCCTACGATACGTTTGGCGTAAACCATGCACCTATCTTGCGTCAAGATTAGCACCACCTCCAAACGGACCGAAATGAGCTTTCGCTTGAGTCTCATCACCTATGAGTACCATTGGGTGCGTCCGAAATGATTTTTGAGCCTATGGTACACTCAGCGCAAACCGTGCAGCTATCTTGCACCGACACCAACACTGTCTCCAAATGAACCAAAAAGAGATTCCAAATTACCCACGCGAGCTTGGAGTTCCATCACACCTATCTTACACCGACACTGGCTCCCAACAGACCAAAACGAGACTCCACATGACCCACGTCACCTAGGAGTACCATCGGGTGCGTCCAAAATGATTTCCGAGCCTATGGTATGTTCGGCGCAAACCGTGCACCTATCTTGCACTGACACTGGCTCCCAACAGACCGAAATGAGATTCCACTTGACCTACGTCACCTAGGAGTACCATCGGGTGCGTCCAAAATGATTTCTGAGCCTATGGTATGTTCGGCGCAAACCGTGCACCAATCTTGCATCGACACTGGCTCCCAACAGACCGAAACGAGATTCCACATGACCCACATCACCTAGGAGTACCATCGGGTGCGTCCAAAATGATTTCTAATCCTACGGTACGTTTGGCGCAAACCATGCACCTATCTTGCGTCAAGATTAGCACCACCTCCAAACGCACCGAAACGAGATTTCGCTTGAGCCTCATCACCTACGAGTACCATTGGGTGCGTCCGAAATGATTTTTGAGCCTATGGTACACTCGGTGCAAACCGTGCACCTATCTTGCACCGACACCAACACTGTCTCCAAATGAACCAAAAAGAGATTCCACATTACCCACGTCACCTTGGAGTACCATCGGGTGCGTCCAAAACGATTTCTGAGCCTATGGTATGTTCGGCGCAAACCGTGCACCTATCTTGCACCGACACTGGCTCCCAATAGACCAAAACGAGACTCCACATGACCCACGTCACCTAGGAGTACCATCGGGTGCGTCCAAAATGATTTCCGAGCCTATGGTATGTTCGACGCAAACCGTGCACCTATCTTGCACCGACACTGGCTCCCAACGGACCAAAACGAGACTCCACATGACCCACGTCACCTAGGAGTACCATTGGGTGCGTCCAAAATGATTTCTGAGCCTATGGTATGTTCGGCGCAAACCGTGCACCTATCTTGCACCGACACTGGCTCCCAACAGACCGAAACGAGATTCCATAGGACCAACATCACCTAGGAGTACCATCGGGTGCGTCCAAAACGATTTCTGAGCCTATGGTATGTTCGGTGCAAACCATGCACCTATCTTGCACCGACACCGGCACCCAATAGACCAAAACGAGATTCCACTTGACCCACGTCACCTAGGAGTACCATCGGGTGCGTCCAAAATGATTTCTGGGCCTATGATATGTTTGGCGCAAACCATGGACCAATCTTGCATCGACATTGGCTCCCAACAGACCAAAACGAGATTCCACATGACCCACGTCACCAAGGAGTACCATCGGGTGCGTCCAAAATGATTTCTAATCCTACGATACGTTTGGCGTAAACCATGCACCTATCTTGCGTCAAGATTAGCACCACCTCCAAACGGACCGAAATGAGCTTTCGCTTGAGTCTCATCACCTATGAGTACCATTGGGTGCGTCCGAAATGATTTTTGAGCCTATGGTACACTCAGCGCAAACCGTGCAGCTATCTTGCACCGACACCAACACTGTCTCCAAATGAACCAAAAAGAGATTCCAAATTACCCACGTGAGCTTGGAGTTCCATCACACCTATCTTACACCGACACTGGCTCCCAACAGACCAAAACGAGACTCCACATGACCCACGTCACCTAGGAGTACCATCGGGTGCGTCCAAAATGATTTCCGAGCCTATGGTATGTTCGGCGCAAACCGTGCACCTATCTTGCACTGACACTAGCTCCCAACAGACCGAAATGAGATTCCACTTGACCTACGTCACCTAGGAGTACCATCGGGTGCGTCCAAAATGATTTTTGAGCCTATGGTATGTTCGGCGCAAACCGTGCACCAATCTTGCATCGACACTGGCTCCCAACAGACTGAAACGAGATTCCACATGACCCACGTCACCTAGGAGTACCATCGGGTGCGTCCAAAACGATTTCCAATCCTACGGTATGTTTGGCGCAAACCGTGCACCTATCTTGCATCAAGATTAGCACCACCTCCAAATCGACCGAAACTAGCTTTCGCTTGAGCCTCATCACCTACGAGTAACCTAGGGTGCGTCCGAAATGATTTTTGAGCCTATGGTACACTCGGCGCAAACCGTCCACCTTTCTTGCACCAACACCAACACTATCTCTAAATGAACCAAAAAGAGATTCCACATTACCCACGTGACCTTGGAGTTCCATCGCACCTATCTTACACCGCACTGGCTCCCAACGGACCAAAACGAGACTCCACATGACCCATGTCACCTAGGAGTACCATCGGGTGCGTCCAAAATGATTTCCGAGCCTATGGTATGTTCGGCGCCAACCGTATACCTATCTTGCACCGACACTGGCTCCCAACAGACCGAAACGAGACTCCACATGACCCACGTCACCTAGGAGTACCATCGGGTACGTCCAAAATGATTTCCGAGCCTATGGTATGTTCGGCGCCAACCGTATACCTATCTTGCACCGACACTGGCTCCCAACAGACCAAAACGAGACTCCACATGACCCACGTCACCTTGGAGTACCATCGGGTGCGTCCAAAATGATTTCTAATCCTACGATACGTTTGGCGTAAACCATGCACCTATCTTGCGTCAAGATTAGCACCACCTCCAAACGGACCGAAATGAGCTTTCGCTTGAGTCTCATCACCTATGAGTACCATTGGGTGTGTCCGAAATGATTTTTGAGCCTATGGTACACTCGGCGCAAACCGTGCAGCTATCTTGCACCGACACCAACACTATCTCTAAATGAACCAAAAAGAGATTCCACACTACCCACGTGACCTTGGAGTTCCATCGCACCTATCTTACACCGACATTGGCTCCCAACAGACCAAAACAAGACTCCACATGACCCACGTCACCTAGGAGTACCATCGGGTGTGTCCAAAACGATTTCTTGACCCATGTTACCTAGGAGTACCATCGGGTGCGTCCAAAATGATTTCTGAGCCTATGGTATGTTCGGCGCAAACCGTGCACCTATCTTGCACCGACACTAGCTCCTAACAGACCAAAACGAGATTCCACATGACCCATGTCATCTAGGAGTACCATCGGGTGCGTCCAAAACGATTTCCAATCCTATGTTACGTTTGGCACAAACCATGCACCTATCTTACGTCAAGATTAGCACCACCTCCAAATGGATCGAAACGAGCTTTTGCTTGAGCCTCATCACCTATGAGTACCATTGGGTGCGTCCGAAATGATTTTTGAGCCTATGGTAGACTCGGCGCAAACCATGCACCTACCTTGCACCAACACCAACACTGTCTCTAAATGAACCAAAAAGAGATTCCAAATTACCCACGTGAGCTTGGAGTTCCATCACACCTATCTTACACCGACACTGGCTCCCAACAGACCAAAACGAGACTCCACATGACCCACGTCACCTAGGAGTACCATCGGGTGCGTCCAAAATGATTTCCGAGCCTATGGTATGTTCGGCGCAAACCGTGCACCTATCTTGCACTGACACTAGCTCCCAACAGACCGAAATGAGATTCCACTTGACCTACGTCACCTAGGAGTACCATCGGGTGCGTCCAAAATGATTTTTGAGCCTATGGTATGTTCGGCGCAAACCGTGCACCAATCTTGCATCGACACTGGCTCCCAACAGACTGAAACGAGATTCCACATGACCCACGTCACCTAGGAGTACCATCGGGTGCGTCCAAAACGATTTCCAATCCTACGGTATGTTTGGCGCAAACCGTGCACCTATCTTGCATCAAGATTAGCACCACCTCCAAATCGACCGAAACTAGCTTTCGCTTGAGCCTCATCACCTACGAGTACCCTAGGGTGCGTCCGAAATGATTTTTGAGCCTATGGTACACTCGGCGCAAACCGTCCACCTTTCTTGCACCAACACCAACACTATCTCTAAATGAACCAAAAAGAGATTCCACATTACCCACGTGACCTTGGAGTTCCATCGCACCTATCTTACACCGCACTGGCTCCCAACGGACCAAAACGAGACTCCACATGACCCATGTCACCTAGGAGTACCATCGGGTGCGTCCAAAATGATTTCCGAGCCTATGGTATGTTCGGCGCCAACCGTATACCTATCTTGCACCGACACTGGCTCCCAACAGACCGAAACGAGACTCCACATGACCCACGTCACCTAGGAGTACCATCGGGTACGTCCAAAATGATTTCCGAGCCTATGGTATGTTCGGCGCCAACCGTATACCTATCTTGCACCGACACTGGCTCCCAACAGACCAAAACGAGACTCCACATGACCCACGTCACCTTGGAGTACCATCGGGTGCGTCCAAAATGATTTCTAATCCTACGATACGTTTGGCGTAAACCATGCACCTATCTTGCGTCAAGATTAGCACCACCTCCAAACGGACCGAAATGAGCTTTCGCTTGAGTCTCATCACCTATGAGTACCATTGGGTGTGTCCGAAATGATTTTTGAGCCTATGGTACACTCGGCGCAAACCGTGCAGCTATCTTGCACCGACACCAACACTATCTCTAAATGAACCAAAAAGAGATTCCACACTACCCACGTGACCTTGGAGTTCCATCGCACCTATCTTACACCGACATTGGCTCCCAACAGACCAAAACAAGACTCCACATGACCCACGTCACCTAGGAGTACCATCGGGTGTGTCCAAAACGATTTCTTGACCCATGTTACCTAGGAGTACCATCGGGTGCGTCCAAAATGATTTCTGAGCCTATGGTATGTTCGGCGCAAACCGTGCACCTATCTTGCACCGACACTAGCTCCTAACAGACCAAAACGAGATTCCACATGACCCATGTCATCTAGGAGTACCATCGGGTGCGTCCAAAACGATTTCCAATCCTATGTTACGTTTGGCACAAACCATGCACCTATCTTACGTCAAGATTAGCACCACCTCCAAATGGATCGAAACGAGCTTTTGCTTGAGCCTCATCACCTATGAGTACCATTGGGTGCGTCCGAAATGATTTTTGAGCCTATGGTAGACTCGGCGCAAACCATGCACCTACCTTGCACCAACACCAACACTGTCTCTAAATGAACCAAAAAGAGATTCCACATTACCCACGTGACCTTGGAGTTCCATCGCACCGATCTTACACCGACACTGGCTCCCAACGGACCAAAACGAGACTCCACATGCCCACGTCACCTAGGAGTACCATCGGGTGCGTCCAAAATGATTTCCGAGCCTATGTATGTTCGGCGCAAACTGTGCACCTATCTTGCACCGACACTAGCTCCCAACAGACCAAAACAAGACTCCACATGACCCACGTCACCTAGGAGTACCATCGGGTGCGTCCAAAATGATTTCCGAGCCTATGGTATGTTCGACACAAACCGTGCACCTATCTTGCACCGACACTGGCTCCCAACAGACCGAAACGAGATTCCACTTCACCCACGTCACCTAGGAGTACCATCGGGTGCGTCCAAAATGATTTCTGAGCCTATGGTACGTTCGGCGCTAACCGTGCACCTATCTTGCACCGACACTGGCTCCCAACAGACTGAAACGAGATTCCACATGACCAATGTCACCTAGGAGTACCATCGGGTGCATCCAAAATGATTTCTGAGCCTATGGTGTGTTCAGCGCAAACCGTGCACCAATCTTACTCCGACACTAGCTCCCAATAGACCGAAACGAGACTCCACATTACCCACGTCACCTAGGAGTACCATCGGGTGCGTCCAAAATGATTTCTGAGCCTATGGTACGTTCGGCGCAAACCGTTAACCTATCTTGCACCGACACTGGCTCCCAATAGACTGAAACAAGACTCCACATGACCAATGTCACCTAGGAGTACCATCAGGTGTGTCCAAAATGATTTCTGAGCCTATGGTATGTTCGGCGCAAACCGTGCACCTATCTTGCACCGACACTGGCTCCCAATAGACCAAAACGAGATTCCACTTGACCCACGTCACCTAGGAGTACCATCGGGTGTGTCCAAAATGGGTTCCGAGCCTATGGTATGTTCGACGCAAACCGTGCACCTATCTTGCACCGACTCTAGCTCCCAACAGACCAAAACGAGACTCCACATGACCCACGTCACCTAGGAGTACCATCGGGTGCATCCAAAATGATTTCCGAGCCTATGGTATGTTCGACACAAACCGTGCACCTATCTTGCACCGACACTGGCTCCCAACGGACCAAAACGAGACTCCACATGACCCACGTGACCTAGGAGTACCATCGGGTGCGCCAAAATGATTTCCGAGCCTATGGTATGTTCGGCGCAAACCGTGCACCTATCTTGCACTGACACTCGCTCCCAACAGACCAAAACTAGACTCCACATGACCCACGTCACCTAGGAGTACCATCGGGTGCATCCAAAATGATTTCCGAGCCTATGGTATGTTCGACGCAAACTGTGCACCTATCTTGCACCGACACTGGCTCCCAACAGACCAAAACGAGACTCCACTTGACCCACGTCACCTAGGAGTACCATCAGGTGCGTCCAAAATGATTTCTGAGCCTATGGTATGTTCGACGCAAACCGTGCACCTATCTTGCACCGACACTGGCTCCCAACAGACCGAAACGAGATTCCACTTGACCCACGTCACCTAGGAGTACCATTGGGTGCGTCGAAAATGATTTCTGAGCCTATGGTATGTTCAGCGCAAACTGTGCACCTATCTTGCACCAACACTGGCTCTTAACGGACCAAAACGAGACTCCACATGACCCACGTCACCTAGGAGTACCATCGGGTGCGTCCAAAATGATTTTCGAGCCTATGGTATGTTCGGCGCAAACTATGTACCTATCTTGCATTGACATTGGCTCCTAACAGACCGAAACGAGATTCCACTTGACCCACGTCACCTAGGAGTACCATCGGGTGTGTCCAAAATGATTTCTGGGCCTATGGTATGTTCGGCGCAAACCGTGCACCAATCCTGCATCGACACTGGCTCCCAATAGACCGAAACGAGATTCCACATGACCCACGTCACCTAGGAGTACCATCGGGTGCGTCCAAAATGATTTCCAATCCTACGGTACATTTGGCGCAAACCATGCACCTATCTTGCGTCAAGATTAGCACCACCTCCAAATGGACCGAAACGAGCTTTCGCTTGAGCCTCATCACCTACGAGTACCCTGGGGTGCGTTCGAAATGATTTTTGAGCCTATGGTACACTCGGCGCAAACCATGCACCTATCTTGCACCGACACCAACACTATCTCTAAATGAACCAAAAAGAGATTCCACATTACCCACGTGACCTTGGAGTTCCATCGCACCTATCTTACACCGACACTGGCTCCCAACGGACCAAAACTAGACTCCACATGACCCACGTCACCTAGGAGTACCATCGGGTGCGTCCAAAATGATTTCTGAGCCTATGGTATGTTCAGCGCCAACCGTATACCTATCTTGCACCGACACTGGCTCCCAACAGACCGAAATGAGATTCCACTTGACCCACGTCACCTAGGAGTACCATCGGGTGTGTCCAAAATGATTTCTGAGCCAATGGTATGTTCGGCGCAAACCATGCACCTATCTTGCACTGACACTGGCTCCCAATATGGTATGTTCGACGCAAACCGTGCACCTATCTTGCACCGACAATGGCTCCCAATAGACTGAAACAAGATTCCACTTGACCCACGTCACCTAGGAGTACCATCGGGTGCGTCCAAAATGATTTCTGAGCCTATGGTATGTTCGGCGCAAACCGTGCACCTATCTTGCCCCGACACTGGCTCCCAACAGACCAAAACGAGACTCCACATGACCCACGTCACATAGGAGTACCATCGAGTGCGTCCAAAATGATTTCCAAGCCTATGGTATGTTCGATGCAAACCGTGCACCTATCTTGCACCGACACTGGCTCCCAACAGACCGGAACGAGATTCCACTTGACCCACGTCACCTAGGAGTACCATTGGGTGCGTCCAAAATGATTTCTGAGCCTATGGTATGTTCGGCGCAAACCGTGCACCTATCTTGCACCGACACTGGCTCCCAACAGACCGAAACGAGATTCCACATGACCAATGTCACCTAGGAGTACCATCGGGTGCGTCCAAAACGATTTCTGAGCCTATGGTATGTTCGGCGCAAACCATGCACCTATCTTGCACCGACACTGGCTCCCAACAGACCGAAACGAGATTCCACTTGACCCACGTCACCTAGGAGTACCATCGGGTGCGTCCAAAATGATTTCTGGGCCTATGGTATGTTCGGTGCAAACCGTGGACCAATCTTGCATCGACACTGGCTCCTAATAGACTGAAACGAGATTCCACATGACCCACATCACCTAGGAGTACCATTGGGTGCGTCCAAAATGATTTCCAATACTACGATACGTTTGGTGCAAACCATGCACCTATCTTGTGTCAAGATTAGCACCACCTCCAAATGGACCAAAACGAGCTTTCGATTGAGTCTCATCACCTATGAGTACCATTGGGTGCGTCCGAAATGATTTTTGAGCCTATGGTACACTCGGCGCAAACCGTGCAGCTATCTTGCACCGACACCAACACTGTCTCTAAATGAACCAAAAAGAGATTCCACATTACTCACGTGAGCTTGGAGTTCCATCGCACCTATCTTACACCGACACTAGCTCCCAACTAACCAAAACGAGACTCCACACGACCCACGTCACCTAGGAGTACCACCGGGTGTGTCCAAAATGATTTCCGAGCCTATGGTATGTTTGGCGCAAACCATGCACCTATCTTGCACTGACACTGGCTCCCAACAGACCAAAACGAGATTCCACTTGACCCACGTCACCTAGGAGTACCATCGGGTGCGTCCAAAATGATTTCCGAGCCAATGGTATGTTTGGCGCAAACCATGCACCTATCTTGCACCGACACTGGCTCCCAACAGACTGAAATGAGATTCCACATGACCCATGTCACCTAGGAGTACCATCGGGTGCGTCCAAAATGATTTCTGAGCCTATGGTATGTTCAGCGCCAACCGTATACCTATCTTGCACCGACACTGGCTCCCAACAGACCGAAATGAGATTCCACTTGACCCACGTCACCTAGGAGTACCATCGGGTGCGTCCAAAATGATTTCCGAGTCAATGGTATGTTCGGCGCAAACCATGCACCTATCTTGCACCGACACTGGCTCCCAACAGACTGAAATGAGATTCCACTTGACCCACGTCACCTAGGAGTACCCTCGGGTGCGTCCAAAATGATTTCTGAGCCTATGGTATGTTCGACGCCAACCATATACCTATCTTACACCGACACTGGCTCCCAACAGACCGAAACGAGATTCCACTTGACCCATGTCACCTAGGAGTACCATCGGGTGCGTCCAAAATGATTTCCGAGCCTATGGTATGTTCGGCGCAAACCGTGCAACTATCTTGCACCGACACTGGCTCCCAACAGACCGAAACAAGACTCCACATGACCAACGTCACCTAGGAGTTCCATCGGGTGCGTCCAAAATGATTTCTGTGCCTATGGTATGTTCGGCGCAAACCGTGCACCTATCCTGCACCGACACTGGCTCCCAATAGACCAAAACGAGATTCCACTTGACCCACGTCACCTAGGTGTACCATTGGGTGTGTCCAAAATGATTTCCGAGCCTATGGTATGTTCAGCGCAAACCGTGCACCTATCTTGCACCGACACTGGCTCCCAACAGACCAAAACGAGACTCCACATGACCCACGTCACCTAGGAGTACCATCGGGTGCGTCCAAAATGATTTCCGAGTCTATGGTATGTTCGACGCAAACCGTGCACCTATCTTGCACCGACACTGGCTCCCAACGGACCAAAACGAGACTCCACATGACCCACGTCACCTAGGAGTACCATCGGGTGCGCCAAAATGATTTCCGAGCCTATGGTATGTTCAACGCAATCCATGCACCTATCTTGCACCGACACTGGCTCCCAACAGACCAAAACGAGACTCCACATGACCCACATCACCTAGGAGTACCATCGGGTGCATCCAAAATGATTTCCAAGCCTATGGTATGTTCGACGCAAATCGTGCACCTATCTTGCACCGACACTGGCTCCCAACAGACCGAAATGAGATTCCACTTGACCCACGTCACCTAGGAGTACCATCGGGTGCATCCAAAAGGATTTCTGAGCCTATGGTATGTTCGGCGCAACCCGTGCACCTATCTTGCACCGACACTGGCTCCCAACAGGCCAAAACGAGATTCCACATGACCAACGTCACCTAGGAGTACCATCGGGTGTGTCCAAAACGATTTCTGAGCCTATGGTATGTTCGGCGCAAACCGTGCACCTATCTTGCACCGACACAGGCTCCCAACAGACCAAAACGAGACTCCACATGACCCACGTCACCTAGGAGTACCATCGGGTGCATCCAAAATGATTTCCAAGCCTATGGTATGTTCGACGCAAACCATGCACCTATCTTGCACCGACACTGGCTCCCAACAGACCGGAACGAGATTCCACTTGACCCACGTCACCTAGGAGTACCATCGGGTGCGTCCAAAATGATTTCTGAGCCAATGGTATGTTCGGCGCAAACCATGCACCTATCTTGCACCGACACTGGCTCCCAACAGACTGAAATGAGATTCCACTTGACCCACGTCACTTAGGAGTACCCTCGGGTGCGTCCAAAATGATTTCTGAGCCTATGGTATGTTCGACGCCAACTGTATACCTATCTTGCACCGACACTGGCTCCCAACAGACCAAAACGAGATTCCACTTGACCCACGTCACCTAGCAGTACCATCGGATGTGTCCAAAACAATTTTCGAGCCTATGGTATGTTCGGCGCAAACCGTGCACCTATCTTGGACCGACACTGGCTCCCAACAGACCGAAACGAGATTCCACTTGACCCACGTTACCTAGGAGTACCGTCGGGTGTGTCCAAAATGATTTCTGAGCCTATGGTATGTTCTGCGCAAACCGTGCACCTATCTTGCACCAACACTGGCTCCCAATAGACTAAAATGAGATTCCACATGACCCACATCACCTAGGAGTACCATCGGGTGCGTCCAAAATGATTTCTGATCCTACGATACGTTTGGCGCAAACCATGCACCTATCTTGCGTCAAGATTAGCACCACCTCCAAACGGACCAAAATGATCTTTCGCTTGAGCCTCATCACCTACGAGTACCATTGGGTGCGTCCAAAACGATTTCTGAGCCTATGGTATGTTCGGCACAAACCGTGCACCTATCTTGCACCGACACTGGCTCCCAACAGACCAAAACGAGATTCCACTTGACCCACGTCACCTAGGAGTACCATCGGGTGTGTCCAAAATGATTTCCGAGCCTATGGTATGTTCGGCGCAAACCATGCACCTATCTTGCACCGACACTGGCTCCCAACAGACCAAAACGAGACTCCGCATGACCCACGTCACCTAGGAGTACCATCGGGTGCGTCCAAAATGATTTCTGAGCCTATGGTATGTTCGACGCAAACCGTGCACCTATCTTGCAACGACAATGGCTCCCAATAGACTGAAACAAGATTCCACTTGACCCACGTCACCTAGGAGTACCATCGGCTGCGTCCAAAACAATTTTTGAGCCTATGGTATGTTCGGCGCAAACCGTGCACCTATCTTGCACCGACACTGGCTCCCAACAAACCGAAACGAGATTCCACTTGACCCACATCACCTAGGAGTACCATCGGGTGCATCCAAAATGATTTCTAAGCCTATGGTATGTTCGGCGCAAACCGTGCACCTATCTTGCACCGACACTGGCTCCCAACAGACAGAAACGAGATTCCACATGACCAACGTCACCTAGGAGTACCATCGGGTGCGTCCAAAACGATTTCTGAGCCTATGGTATGTTCGGCGCAAACCGTGCACCTATCTTGCACCGACACTGGCTCCCAACAGACCGAAACGAGATTCCACTTGACCCACATCACCTAGGAGTACCATTGGGTGCGTCCAAAATAATTTCTGGGCCTATGGTAGGTTCGGTGCAAACCATGGACCAATCTTGCATCGACACTAGCTCCCAACAGACCGAAACGAGATTCCACATGACCCAGGTCACCTAGGAGTACCATCGGGTGCGTCGAAAACAATTTCCAATCCTACAGTACGTTTGGCGCAAACCATGCACCTATCTTGTGTCAAGATTAGCAACACCTCCAAATGGACCAAAATGGGCTTTCGCTTGAGTCTCATCACCTATGAGTACCATTGGGTGCGTCCGAAATGATTTTTGAGCCTATGGTACACTCGGCGCAAACCGTGCAGCTATCTTGCACCGACACCAACACTGTCTCCAAATGAACCAAAAAGAGATTCCACATTACCCATGTGAGCTTGGAGTTCCATCGCACCTATCTTACACCGACACTGGCTCCCAACGGACCAAAATGAGACTCCACATGACCCACGTCACCTAGGAGTACCATCGGGTGCGTCCAAAATGATTTCCAAGCCTATGGTATGTTTGGCGCAAACCGTGCACCTATCTTGCACCGACACTGGCTCCCAACAGACCGAAACGAGATTCCACTTGACACACGTCACCTAGGAGTACCATCGGGTGCGTCCAAAATGATTTCCGAGCCTATGATATGTTCGGCGAAAACCGTGCAACTATCTTGCACCAACACTGGCTCCCAATAGACCAAAACAAGACTCCACATGACCCACGTCACTTAGGAGTACCATCGGGTGTGTCCAAAATGATTTCCGAGCCTATGGTATGTTCGGCGCAAACCGTGCACATATCTTGCACCGACACTGGCTCCCAACAGACCAAAACGAGACTCCACATGACCCACGTCACCTAGGAGTACCATCGGGTGCGTCCAAAATGATTTCCGAGCGTATGGTATGTTCGACGCAAACCGTGCTCCTATCTTGCAACGACAATGGCTCCCAATAGACTGAAACAAGATTCCACTTGACCCACGTCACCTAGGAGTACCATCGGGTGCGTCCAAAACGATTTTTGAGCCTATGGTATGTTCGGCGCAAACCGTGCACCTATCTTGCACCGACACTGGCTCCCAACAGACCAAAATGAGACTCCACATGACCCACGTCACCTAGGAGTACCATCGGGTGCGTCCAAAACGATTTCTGAGCCTATGGTATGTTCGGCGCAAACCGTGCACCTATCTTGCATCGACACTGGCGCCCAACAGACCAAAACGAGACTCCACATGACCCATTTCACCTAGGAGTACCATCGGGTGCGTCCAAAATGATTTCCGAGCCTATGGTATGTTTGACACAAACCGTGCACCTTTCTTGCACCAACACTGGCTCCCAATAGACTGAAACAAGAATCCACTTGACCCACGTCACCTAGGAGTACCATCGGGTGCGTCCAAAATGATTTCTGAGCCTATGGTATGTTTGGCGCAAACCTTGCACCTATTTTGCTCCGACACTGGCTCCCAATAGACCAAAACGAAACTCCACTTGACCCACGTCACCTAGGAGTACCATTGGGTGCGTCCAAAATGATTTCCGAGCCTATGGTATGTTCGACGCAAACCGTGCACCTATCTTGCACCGACACTGGCTCCCAACAGACTGAAATGAGATTCCACTTGACCCACGTCACCTAGGAGTACCATTGGGTGCATCCAAAATGATTTCTGAGCCTATGGTATGTTCGGCGCAAACCGTGCACCTATCTTGCACCAACACTGGCTCCCAACAGATCGAAACGAGATTCCACATGACCAACGTCACCTAGGAGTACCATCGGGTGCGTCCAAAACGATTTCTGAGCCTATGGTATGTTCGGCGCAAACCGTGCACCTATCTTGCACCGACACTGGCTCCCAACAGACCGAAACAAGATTCCACTTGACCCACATCACCTAGGAGTACAATCGGGTGCGTCCAAAATGATTTCTGGGCCTATGGTATGTTTGGCGCAAACCGTGGACCAATCTTGCATTGACACTGGCTCCCAACAGACCGAAACGAGATTCCACATGACCCACGTCACCTAGGAGTTCCATCGGGTGCGTCCAAAATGATTTCCAATCCTACGGTACGTTTGGCGCAAACCATGCACCTATCTTGCGTCAAGATTAGCACCACCTCCAAACGGACCGAAACAAGCTTTCGCTTGAGTCTCATCACCTATGAGTACCATTAGGTGCGTCCGAAATGATTTTTGAGCCTATGGTACACTCGGTGCAAACTGTGCAGCTATCTTGCACCGACACCAACACTGTCTCCAAATGAACCAAAAAGAGATTCCACATTACCCACATGAGCTTGGAGTTCCATCGCACCTATCTTACACCGACACTGGCTCCCAACGGACCAAAACGAGACTCCACATGACCCACGTCACCTAGGAGTACCATCGGTTGCGTCCAAAATGATTTCTGAGCCTATGGTATGTTCGGCGCAAACCGTGCACCTATCTTGCACCGACACTGGCTCCCAACAAACCAAAACGAGATTCCACTTGACCCACGTCACCTAGGAGTACCATCGGGTGCATCCAAAATGATTTCTGAGCCTATGGTATGTTCGGCGCAAACCGTGCACCAATCTTGCATCGACACTGGCTCCCAACAGACCGAAACGAGATTCCACAAGACCCACGTCACCTAGGAGTACCATCGGGTGCGTCCAAAGCGATTTCCAATCCTACGGTACGTTTGGCGCAAACCATGCACCTATCTTGCGTCAAGATTAGCACCACCTCCAAATGGACCGAAATGAGCTTTCGCTTGAGCCTCATCACCTACGAGTACCTTGGGGTGCGTCCAAAATGATTTTTTAGCCTATGGTACACTCGGCGCAAACCGTGCACCTATCTTGCACCGACACCAACACTATCTCTAAATGAACCAAAAAGAGATTCCACATTACCCACGTGACCTTGGAGTTCCATCGCACCTATCTTATACCGACACTGGCTCCCAACAGACCAAAACAAGACTCCACATGACCCACATCACCTAGGAGTACCATCGGGTGCGTCCAAAATGATTTCTGAGCCTATGGTATGTTTGGTGCCAACCGTATACCTATCTTGCACCAACATTGGCTCCCAATAGACCGAAACGAGATTCCACTTGACCCACGCCACCTAGGAGTACCATCGGGTGCGTCCAAAATGATTTCCGAGCCAATGGTATGTTCGACGCAAACCATGCACCTATCTTGCACCAACACAGGATCCCAACAGACAGAAACGAGATTCCACTTGACCCACATCACCTAGGAGTACCCTCGGGTGCATCCAAAATAATTTCTGAGCCTATGGTATGTTCGGTGCCAACCATATACCTATCTTGCACCGACACTGGCTCCCAACAGACCGAAATGAGATTCCACTTGACCCACGTCACCTAGCAGTACCATCGGGTGTGTCCAAAATGATTTTCGAGCCTATGGTATGTTTGGCGCAAACCGTGCACCTATCTTGCACCGACACTGGCTCCCAACAGACTGAAACAAGATTCCACTTGACCCACGTTACCTAGGAGTACCATCGGGTGCGTCCAAAATGATTTCCGAGCCTATGGTATATTCGGTGCAAACCGTGCACCTATCTTGCACCAACACTGGCTCCCAACAGACCGAAACGAGATTCCACATGACCCACATCACCTAGGAGTACCATCGGGTGCGTCCAAAATGATTTCTGATCCTACAGTACGTTTGGCGCAAACCATGCACCTATCTTGCATCAAGATTAGCACCACCTCCAAACGGACCAAAATGAGGTTTCACTTGAGTCTCATCACCTATGAGTACCATTGGGTGCGTCCAAAATGATTTTTGAGCCTATGGTACACTCAGCGCAAACCGTGCAGCTATCTTGCACCAACACCAACACTGTCTCCAAATGAACCAAAAAGAGATTCCACATTACCCACATGAGCTTGGAGTTCCATCGCACCTATCTTACACCAACACTGGCTCCCAACGGACCAAAACGAGACTCCACATGACCCACATTACCTAGGAGTACCATCAGGTGTGTCCAAAATGATTTCCGAGCCTATGGTATGTTCGGTGCAAACCGTGCACCTATCTTGCACCGACACTGGCTCCCAACAGACCGAAACAAGATTCCACTTGACCCACATCACCTAGGAGTACCATCGGGTGCGTCCAAAATGATTTCCGAGCCTATGGTATGTTTGGCACAAACCGTGCACCTATCTTGCATCGACACTGGCCCCCAACAGACCAAAACAAGACTCCACATGACCAACGTCACCTAGGAGTACCATCGGGTGTGTCCAAAACGATTTCTGAGCCTATGGTATGTTCGGCGCAAACCGTGCACCTATCTTGCACCGACACTGGCTCCCAACAAACCAAAACGACATTCCACTTGACCCAAGTCACCTAGGAGTACCATTAGGTGTGTCCAAAATGATTTCCGAGCCTATGGTATGTTCGGCGCAAACTGTGCACCTATCTTGCACCGACACTGGCTCCCAACAGACCAAAACGAGACTCCACATGACCCACGTCACCTAGGAGTACCATCGGGTGCGTCCAAAATGATTTCCGAGCCTATGGTATGTTTGACGCAAACCGTGCACCTATCTTGCACCGACACTGGCTCCCAACAGACCAAAACGAGACTCCACATGACCCACGTCACCTAGGAGTACCATCGAGTGCGCCAAAATGATTTCCGAGCCTATGGTATGTTCGGCGCAAACCGTGCACCTATCTTGCACCGACACTAGCTCCCAACAAACCAAAACAAGACTCCACATGGCCCACGTCACCTAGGAGTACCATCGGGTGCATCCAAAATGATTTCCGAGCCTATGGTATGTTCGACACAAACCGTGCACCTATCTTGAACCGACAATGGCTCCCAATAGACTGAAACAAGAGTCCACTTGACCCATGTCACCTAGGAGTACCATCGGGTGCATCCAAAATGATTTCTGAGCCTATGGTATCTTTGGCACAAACCGTGCACCTATCTTGCACCGACACTGGCTCCCAACAGACCAAAACGAGACTCCACTTGACCCACGTCACCAAGGAGTACCATCGAGTGTGTCCAAAATGATTTCCGTGCCTATGGTATGTTCGACGCAAACCGTGCACCTATCTTGCACCGACACTGGCTCCCAACAGACCGAAATGAGATTCCACTTGACCCACGTCACCTAGGAGTACCATTGGGTGCGTCCAAAATGATTTCTGAGCCTATGGTATGTTCGGCGCAAACCGTGCACCTATCTTGCACCGACACTGGCTCCCAACAGACTGAAACAAGATTCCACATGACCAACGTCACCTAGGAGTACCATCGGGTGCATCCAAAACGATTTCTGAGCCTATGGTATGTTCGGCGCAAACCGTGCACCTATCTTGCACTGACACTGGCTCCCAATAGACCGAAACAAGATTCCACTTGACCCACGTCACCTAGGAGTACCATCGGGTGCGTCCAAAATGATTTCTGGGCCTATGGTATGTTTGGCGCAAACCGTGGACCAATCTTGCATCGACACTGGCTCCCAACAGACCGAAACGAGATTCCACATGACCCACGTCACCTAGGAGTACCATCGGGTGCGTCCAAAACGATTTCCAATCCTACGGTACGTTTGGCGCAAACCATGCACCTATCTTGCGTCAAGATTAGCACCACCTCCAAACAGACCGAAACGAGCTTTCGCTTGAGTCTCATCACCTATAAGTACCATTGGGTGTGTCCGAAATGATTTTTGAGCCTATGGTACACTCGGCGCAAACCGTGCAGCTATCTTGCACCGACACCAACACTGTCTCCAAATGAACCAAAAAGAGATTCCACATTACCCACATGAGCTTGGAGTTCCATCGCACCTATCTTACACCGAGACTGGTGCCAACGGACCAAAACGAGACTCCACATGACCCACGTTACCTAGATGTACCATCGGGTGCGTCCAAAATGATTTCTGAGCCTATGGTATGTTCGGCGCAAACCGTGCACCTATCTTGCACCGACACTGGCTCCCAACAGACTGAAACGAGATTCCACATGACCAACGTCACCTAGGAGTACCATCGGGTGCGTCCAAAATGATTTCTGAGCCTATGGTATGTTCGGCGCAAACCGTGCACCTATCTTGCACCGACACTGGCTCCCAACAGACCAAAACGAGATTCCACTTGACCCCCGTCACTTAGGAGTACCATCGGGTGCGTCCAAAATGATTTCTGGGCCTATGGTATGTTTGGCGCAAACCGTGGACCAATCTTGCATGAGACAATTCCCTCAATGCCATTGAAATTTATAGTGCTTCCCTCAAAGCCATCAAAATTTTCAAATTTCCCTCACCACCACCAAATGAAAATTATGTTTCCCTTGCTGCCATTCCGTCGGTTCTCAGTTATGTTTGTGTCACTGACGAGTCTAGACCCACACAAGGTCTGTCAAACTCTGAAGCCCAACATAGCCCTTAGTGGCTGACATTTAGGCCCACCCAATTGAGTTATCTCCTGTCTGATTTTTCCCTGACTCTCTTGAATCGAGCGCGGGCGTGGAACCCTACCTACCGCACGGGCGCGACTTGGAGGCGGCAGCTGGAGTGGCGGTAGGCCGGCAGCGATCCCGGCTGAGAGTAGAGGACCTGGGTCACGCGAGCCCTGTGGCTAGAAGGGGGCGTGGCGGGCCAGCCGAGCGCCGCGCCTGGGAGGCTGCGGGGCGGCAGCACGTCGGATCCGCACGGCTGGGAGGCAGAGCACCGGGGTCAGGAGAGCGGGGCGGCAGCGCACCACATCCACACGGCTAGAAGGCAGCGGAGCGGGGCCAGCTGAGCGCCGCGCCTAGGAGGCAGTGGCTCGGGGCTTGCCTAGCTGCGGCTGGAAGGCCGCGGGCCGGCGGTTCCTAAGCAAGGCGTCTGTGAGGCGATGGGCCAGGGCTCCCGAGCGTCGTGGCCTGCGTCCCGAGCGCCGTGGCGTGCCTAACTGCACCTGTAAGACAGACACAGGTCTGATGGCAGCTAAAGATCGATAGCAACCTTGGCTTCTTCTAGGGTATGAGTTATACTCCCATTTGTTCTTAATTCTGAATACTATCTGGATGTGTGATTAGCAGTACAGACTGTAGTGACTCCTCTAGCTTTTGATGCCATCTTTAACAGGATGGACCCGAAATTGATTTTTTTGTTGTTGAAAATAAGGCTTGTGGGGAACTCTAAAAGTAGGCAGGATGTTTCTTGCTTTCATATCAGCATGGTTGTTGACTCTGACACATGCAATTTCAAAGACTGTAATGCATGGTTGGTGGACCATATGATGTGATGACGATGTCCAAAACTATAATGCAATGTAATATGTGTCATATTGAAACCTGAACCACTGTTATGCTTAAAATATGTGCCATTAAATGGCTGCCTTGTCTATGTAATATGGTGTATCGAATGTCCAATTAAATGGCTGCCTTGTCTATGTAATAATAAATGTGTTATAAATGTATTTTTATTCACTCTTTTCTTGTCAAATATATGTGTTCACCCGCTGTTAGATTTGGATGCATGAAAATATGGTGCAATGGCATCTAGGAAAATATAGCAAAATTGTATTGTGACTTAAAGGGCAAAATTGTCATTTCTGTATGGAACCTAACAGCAACCTAACTGAGAACTGACAGAATGGCAACCAGGAAAGTGAAATTTTCTTTTGATGGCAGTGAAGGGTGACGGAAATTTTTGATGGCTTTGAGGGAAATCCTATAAATTTCAATGGCATTGAGGGAATTGTTTCATCTTGCATCGACACTGGCTCCCAACAGACCGAAACGAGATTCCACATGACCCACGTCACCTAGGAGTACCATCAGGTGCGTCCAAAACGATTTCCAATCCTATGGTACGTTTGGCGCAAACCATGCACCTATCTTGCGTCAAGATTAGCACCACCTCCAAATGGACCGAAACGAGCTTTTGCTTGAGCCTCATCACCTATGAGTACCTTGGGGTGCCTCCGAAATGATTTTTGAGCCTATGGTACACTCGGCGCAAACCGTGCACCTATCTTGCACCGACACCAACACTATCTCTAAATGAACCAAAAAGAGATTCCACATTACCCACGTGACCTTGGAGTTCCATCGCACCTATCTTACACCGACACTGGCTCCCAACGGACCAAAACGAGACTCCACATGACCCACATCAACTAGGAGTACCATCGGGTGCGTCCAAAATGATTTCCGAGCCTATGGTATGTTCGGCGCCAACCGTATACCTATCTTGCACTGACACTGACTCCCAATAGACTGAAACGAGATTCCACTTGACCCACGCCACCTAGGAGTACCATCGGGTGCGTCCAAAATGATTTCCAAGCCTATGGTATGTTCGACGCAAACCGTGCACCTATCTTGCACCGACAATGGCTCCCAATAGACTGAAACAAGATTCCACTTGACCCATGTCACCTAGGAGTACCATCGGGTGCGTCCAAAACAATTTCTGAGCCTATGGTATGTTTGGCGCAAACCGTGCACCTATCTTGCACCGACACTGGCTCCCAATAGACCAAAACGAGACTCCACTTGACCCACGTCACCTAGGAGTACCATCGGGTGTGTCCAAAATGATTTCAGAGCCTATGGTATGTTCGACGCAAACCATGCACCTATCTTGCACTGACACTGGCTCCCAACAGACCAAAATGAGATTCCACTTGACCCACGTCACCTAGGAGTACCATCGGGTGCGTCCAAAATGATTTCTGCGCCTATGGTATGTTTGGCGCAAACCGTGGACCAATCTTGCATCGACACTGGCTCCCAACAGACCGAAACGAGATTCCACATGACCCACGTCACCTAGGAGTACCATCGGGTGCGTCCAAAATGATTTCCAATCCTACGGTACGTTTGGCGCAAACCATGCTCCTATCTTGCGTCAAGATTAGCACCACCTCCAAATGGACCGAAATGAGCTTTCGCTTGAGCCTCATCACCTATGAGTACCTTGGGGTGCGTCCGAAATGATTTTTGAGCCTATGGTGCACTCAGCGCAAACCGTGCACCTATCTTGCACCGACAACAACACTATCTCTAAATGAACCAAAAAGAGATTCCACATTACCCACGTGACCTTGGAGTTCCATCGCACCTATCTTACACCGACACTAGCTCCCAACAGACCAAAACGAGACTCCACATGACCCACATCACCTAGGAGTACCATCGGGTGCGTCCAAAATGATTTCCGAGCCTATGGTATGTTCGACGCAAACCGTGCACCTATCTTGCACCGACACTGGCTCCCAACAGACCAAAACGAGACTCCACATGACCCACGTCACATAGGAGTACCATCGGGTGTGCCAAAATGATTTCCGAGCCTATGGTATGTTCAGCACAAACCGTGCACCTATCTTGCACCGACACTGGCTCCCAATAGACCAAAACAAGACTCCACATGACCCACGTCACCTAGGAGTACCATCGGGTGCGTCCAAAATGATTTCCGAGCCTATGGTATGTTGGACGCAAACCGTGCACCTATCTTTCACCGACAATGGCTCCCAATAGACTGAAACAAGATTCCACTTGACCCATGTCACCTAGGAGTACCATCGGGTGCGTCCAAAATGATTTCTGAGCCTATGGTATGTTTGGCGCAAACCGTGCACCTATCTTGCACCGACACTGGCTCCCAACAGACCAAAACGAGACTCCACTTGACCCACGTCACCTAGGAGTACCATCGGGTGTGTCCAAAATGATTTCCGAGCCTATGGTATGTTCGACGCAAACCGTGCACCTATCTTGCACCGACACTGGCTCCCAACAGACCGAAATGAGATTCCACTTGACCCACGTCACCAAGGAGTACCATCGGGTGCGTCCAAAATGATTTCTGGGCCTATGCTATGTTTGGCGCAAACTGTGGACCAATCTTGCATCGACACTGGCTCCCAACAGACCGAAACGAGATTCCACATGACCCACGTCACCTAGGAGTACCATCGGGTGTGTCCAAAACGATTTCCAATCCTACGGTACATTTGGTGCAAACCATGCACCTATCTTGCGTCAAGATTAGCACCACCTCCAAACGGACCGAAATGAGCTTTCGCTTGAGTCTCATCACCTATGAGTACCATTGGGTGCGTTTGAAATGATTTTTAAGCCTATGGTACACTCGGCGCAAACCATGCAGCTATCTTGCACCGACACCAACATTGTCTCCAAATGAACCAAAAAGAGATTCCACATTACCCACATGAGCTTGGAGTTCCATCGCACCGATCTTACACCGACACTGGCTCCCAATGGACCAAAACGAGACTCCACATGACCCACGTCACCTAGGAGTACCATCGGGTGCGTCCAAAATGATTTCCGAGCCTATGGTATGTTCGGCGCAAACCATGCACCTATCTTGCACCGACACTGGCTCCCAACAGACTAAAATGAGATTCCACTTGACCCACGTCACCTAGGAGTACCATCGGGTGCATCCAAAATGATTTATGAGCCTATGGTATGTTTGGCGCAAACCGTGCACCAATACTGCATCGACACTGGCTCCCAACAGACCAAAATGACATTCCACAAGACCCACGTCACCTAAGAGTACCATCGGGTGCGTCCAAACGATTTCCAATCCTACGGTACGTTTGGCGCAAACCATGCACCTATCTTGCGTCAAGATTAGCACCACCTCCAAATGGACTGAAACGAGCTTTCGCTTGAGCCTCATCACCTACGAGTACCTTGGGGTGCGTTCGAAATGATTTTTGAGCCTATGGTACACTCGGCGCAAACCGTGCACCTATCTTGCACCGACACCAACACTATCTCTAAATGAACCAAAAAGAGATTCCACATTACCCACGTGACCTTGGAGTTCCATCGCACCTATCTTACACCGACACTAGCTCCCAACGGACCAAAATGAGACTCCACATGACCCACATCAATTAGGAGTACCATTGGGTGCGTCCAAAATGATTTCCGAGCCTATGGTATGTTCGGCGTCAACCATATACCTATCTTGCACCGACACTGGCTCCCAATAGACCGAAACGAGATTCCACTTGACCCACGCCACCTAGGTGTACCATCGGGTGCGTCCAAAATGATTTCTGAGCCTATGGTATGTTCGGCGCAAACCGTGCACCTATCTTGCACCGACACTGGCTCCCAATAGACCGAAACAAGATTCCACTTGACCCACGTCACCTAGGAGTACCATCAGGTGCGTCCAAAATGATTTCTGGGCCTATGGTATGTTTGGCGCAAACCGTGGACCAATCTTGCATCGACACTGGCTCCCAACAGACCAAAACGAGATTCCACATGACCCACATCACCTAGGAGTACCATCGGGTGCGTCCAAAACGATTTCCAGTCCTACGGTACGTTTGGCGCAAACCATGCACCTATCTTGCGTCAAGATTAGCTCCACCTCCAAACAGACCAAAACGAGCTTTTGCTTGAGTCTCATCACCTATAAGTACCATTGGGTGCATCCGAAATGATTTTTGAGCCTATGGTACACTCGGCGCAAACCATGCAGCTATCTTGCACCGACACCAACACTGTCTGCAAATGAACCAAAAAGAGATTCCACATTACCCACATGAGCTTGGAGTTCCATCGCACCTATCTTACACCGAGACTGGTCCCAATGGACCAAAACGAGACTCCACATGACCCACGTTACCTAGGAGTACCATCGGGTGCGTCCAAAATGATTTCTGAGCCTATGGTATGTTCGGCGCAAACCGTGCACCTATCTTGCACCGACACTGGCTCCCAACAGACCGAAACGAGATTCCACATGACCAACGTCACCTAGGAGTACCATTGGGTGTGTCCAAAATGATTTCTGAGCCTATGGTATGTCCGGCGCAAACCGTGCACCTATCTTGCACCGACACTGGCTCCCAACAGACCGAAACGAGATTCCACTTGACCCCCATCACCTAGGAGTACCATCGGGTGCGTCCAAAATGATTTCTGGGCCTATGGTATGTTTGGCGCAAACCGTGGACCAATCTTGCATCGACACTGGCTCCCAACAGATCGAAACGAGATTCCACATGACCCACATCACCTAGGAGTACCACCGGGTGCGTCCAAAACGATTTCCAATCCTATGGTACGTTTGGCGCAAACCATGCACCTATCTTGCGTCAAGATTAGCACCACCGCCAAACGGACCAAAACGAGCTTTCGCTTGAGCCTCATCACCTATGAGTACCTTGGGGTGCCTTCGAAATGATTTTTGAGCCTATGGTACACTCGGCGCAAACCGTGCACCTATCTTGCACCGACACCAACACTATCTCTAAATGAACCAAAAAGAGATTCCACATTACCCACGTGACCTTGGAGTTCCATCGCACCTATCTTACACCGACACTGGCTCCCAACAGACCAAAACGAGACTCCACATGACCCACGTCACATAGGAGTACCATCGGGTGCACCAAAATGATTTCCGAGCCTATGGTATGTTCAGCGCAAACCGTGCACCTATCTTGCACCGACACTGGCTCCCAATAGACCAAAACAAGACTCCACATGACCCACATCACCTAGGAGTACCATCGGGTGCGTCCAAAATGATTTCCGAGCCTATGGTATGTTCGACGCAAACCGTGCACCTATCTTGCACCGACAATGGCTCCTAATAGACTGAAACAAGATTCCACTTGACCCATGTCACCTAGGAGTACCATCGGGTGCGTCCAAAATGATTTTTGAGCCTATGGTATGTTTGGCGCAAACCATGCACCTATCTTGCACCGACACTGGCTCCCAACAGACCAAAACGAGACTCCACTTGACCCACATCACCTAGGAGTACCATCGGGTGTGTCCAAAATGATTTCCGAGCCTATGGTATGTTCGACGTAAACCGTGCACCTATCTTGCACCGACACTGGCTCCCAACAGACCGAAATGAGATTCCACTTGACCCACGTCACCAAGGAGTACCATCGGGTGCGTCCAAAATGATTTCTGGGCCTATGCTATGTTTGGCGCAAACCGTGGACCAATCTTGCATCGACACTGGCTCCCAACAGACCGAAACGAGATTCCACATGACCCACGTCACCTAGGAGTACCATCGGGTGCGTCCAAAACGATTTCCAATCCTACGGTACATTTGGTGCAAACCATGCACCTATCTTGCGTCAAGATTAGCAGCACCTCCAAACGGACCAAAACGAGCTTTCGCTTGAGTCTCATCACCTATGAGTACCATTGGGTGCGTTTGAAATGATTTTTAAGCCTATGGTACACTCGGCGCAAACCATGCAGCTATCTTGCACCGACACCAACATTGTCTCCAAATGAACCAAAAAGAGATTCCACATTACCCACATGAGCTTGGAGTTCCATCGCACCTATCTTACACCGACACTGGCTCCCAACGGACCAAAACGAGACTCCACACGACCCACGTCACCTAGGCGTACCATCGGGTGCGTCCAAAATGATTTCCGAGCCTATGGTATGTTCGGCGCAAACCATGCACCTATCTTGCACCGACACTGGCTCCCAACAGACCGAAACGAGATTCCACATGACCCACGTCACCTAGGAGTACCATCGGGTGCGTCCAAACGATTTCCAATCCTACGGTACGTTTGGCGCAAACCATGCACCTATCTTGCGTCAAGATTAGCACCACCTCCAAATGGACTGAAACGAGCTTTCGCTTGAGCCTCATCACCTACGAGTACCTTGGGGTGCGTCCGAAATGATTTTTGAGCCTATGGTACACTCGGCGCAAACCGTGCACCTATCTTGCACCGACACCAACACTATCTCTAAATGAACCAAAAAGAGATTCCACATTACCCACGTGACCTTGGAGTTCCATCGCACCTATCTTACACCGACACTGGCTCCCAACGGACCAAAACGAGACTCCACATGACCCCAATCACCTAGGAGTACCATCGGGTGCGTCCAAAATGATTTCCGAGCCTATGGTATGTTCGGCGCCAACCGTATACCTATCTTGCACTGACACTGGCTCCCAATAGACCGAAACGAGATTCCACTTGACCCACGCCACCTAGGAGTACCATCGGGTGCGTCCAAAATGATTTCTGAGCCAATGGTATGTTCGACGCAAACCATGCACCTATCTTGCACCGACACTGGATCCCAACAGACTGAAACAAGATTCCACTTGACCCACGTCACCTAGGAGTACCCTCGGGTGCGTCCAAAATAATTTCTGAGCCTATGGTATGTTCGGCGCCAACCGTATACCTATCTTGCACCGACACTGGCTCCCAACAGACCGAAACGAGATTCCACTTGACCCACGTCACCTAGCAGTACCATCGGGTGTGTCCAAAATGATTTTTGAGCCTATGGTATGTTTGGCGCAAACCGTGCACCTATCTTGCACCGACATTGGCTCCCAACGGACTGAAACAAGATTCCACTTGACCCACGTTACCTAGGAGTACCATCGAGTGCGTCCAAAATGATTTCCGAGCCTATGGTATGTTCGGCGCAAACCATGCACCTATCTTGCACCAACACTGGCTCCCAACAGACCGAAATGAGATTCCACATGACCCACATCACCTAGGAGTACCATCGGGTGCGTCCAAAATGATTTCTGATCCTACGGTACGTTTGGCGCAAACCATGCACCTATCTTGCGTCAAGATTAGCACCACCTCCAAACGGACCAAAACGAGCTTTCGCTTGAGTCTCATCACCTGTGAGTACCATTGGGTGCGTCCAAAATGATTTTTGAGCCTATGGTACAGTCAGCGCAAACCGTGTAGCTATCTTGCACCGACACCAACACTGTCTCCAAATGAACCAAAAAGAGATTCCACATTACCCACATGAGCTTGGAGTTCCATCGCACCTATCTTACACCGACACTGGCTCCCAATGGACCAAAACAAGACTCCACATGACCCACGTCACCTAGGAGTACCATAGGGTGCGTCCAAAATGATTTCTGAGCCTATGGTATGTTCGGCGCAAACCGTGCTCCTATCTTGCACCGACACTGGCTCCCAACAGACCGAAACAAGATTCCACTTGACCCACGTCACCTAGGAGTACCATCGGGTGCGTCCAAAATGATTTCCGAGCCTATGGTATGTTTGGCGCAAACCGTGCACCTATCTTGCATCGACACTGGCCCCCAACAGACCAAAACAAGACTCCACATGACCAACGTCACCTAGGAGTACCATAGGGTGCATCCAAAACGATTTTTGAGCCTATGGTATGTTCGGCGCAAACCGTGCACCTATCTTGCACCGACACTGGCTCCCAACAGACCAAAACAAGATTTCACTTGACCCACGTCACCTAGGAGTACCATCGGGTGTGTCCAAAATGATTTCTGAGCCTATGGTATTTTCGGCGCAAACCGTGCACCTATCTTGCACCGACACTAGCTCCCAATAGACCAAAACGAGACTCCACATGGCCCACGTCACCTAGGAGTACCATCGGGTGCGTCCAAAATGATTTTCGAGCCTATGGTATGTTCGACGCAAACCGTGCACCTATCTTGCACCGACACTGGCTCCCAACGGACCAAAACGAGACTCCACATGACCCACGTCACCTAGGAGTACCATCGGGTGCGCCAAAATGATTTCCGAGCCTATGGTATGTTTGGCGCAAACTGTGCACCTATATTGCACCGACACTGGCTCCCAACAGACCAAAACAAGACTCCACATGACCCACGGCACCTAGGAGTACCATCGGGTGCGTCCAAAATGATTTTCGAGCCTATGGTATGTTCGACGCAAACCATGCACCTATCTTGCACCGACAATGGCTCCCAATAGACTAAAACAAGATTCCACTTGACCCACGTCACCTAGGAGTACCATCGGGTGCGTCCAAAATGATTTCCGAGCCTATGGTATGTTCGGCGCCAACCGTATACCTATCTTGCACTGACACTGGCTCCCAATAGACCGAAACGAGATTCCACTTGACCCACGCCACCTAGGAGTACCATCGGGTGCGTCCAAAATGATTTCTGAGCCAATGGTATGTTCGACGCAAACCATGCACCTATCTTGCACCGACACTGGATCCCAACAGACTGAAACAAGATTCCACTTGACCCACGTCACCTAGGAGTACCCTCGGGTGCGTCCAAAATAATTTCTGAGCCTATGGTATGTTCGGCGCCAACCGTATACCTATCTTGCACCGACACTGGCTCCCAACAGACCGAAACGAGATTCCACTTGACCCACGTCACCTAGCAGTACCATCGGGTGTGTCCAAAATGATTTTCGAGCCTATGGTATGTTTGGCGCAAACCGTGCACCTATCTTGCACCGACATTGGCTCCCAATGGACTGAAACAAGATTCCACTTGACCCACGTTACCTAGGAGTACCATCGAGTGCGTCCAAAATGATTTCCGAGCCTATGGTATGTTCGGCGCAAACCATGCACCTATCTTGCACCAACACTGGCTCCCAACAGACCGAAATGAGATTCCACATGACCCACATCACCTAGGAGTACCATCGGGTGCGTCCAAAATGATTTCTGATCCTACGGTACGTTTGGCGCAAACCATGCACCTATCTTGCGTCAAGATTAGCACCACCTCCAAACGGACCAAAACGAGCTTTCGCTTGAGTCTCATCACCTGTGAGTACCATTGGGTGCGTCCAAAATGATTTTTGAGCCTATGGTACAGTCAGCGCAAACCGTGTAGCTATCTTGCACCGACACCAACACTGTCTCCAAATGAACCAAAAAGAGATTCCACATTACCCACATGAGCTTGGAGTTCCATCGCACCTATCTTACACCGACACTGGCTCCCAATGGACCAAAACAAGACTCCACATGACCCACGTCACCTAGGAGTACCATAGGGTGCGTCCAAAATGATTTCCGAGCCTATGGTATGTTCGGCGCAAACCGTGCTCCTATCTTGCACCGACACTGGCTCCCAACAGACCGAAACAAGATTCCACTTGACCCACGTCACCTAGGAGTACCATCGGGTGCGTCCAAAATGATTTCCGAGCCTATGGTATGTTTGGCGCAAACCGTGCACCTATCTTGCATCGACACTGGCCCCCAACAGACCAAAACAAGACTCCACATGACCAACGTCACCTAGGAGTACCATAGGGTGCGTCCAAAACGATTTTTGAGCCTATGGTATGTTCGGCGCAAACCGTGCACCTATCTTGCACCGACACTGGCTCCCAACAGACCAAAACAAGATTTCACTTGACCCACGTCACCTAGGAGTACCATCGGGTGTGTCCAAAATGATTTCTGAGCCTATGGTATTTTCGGCGCAAACCGTGCACCTATCTTGCACCGACACTAGCTCCCAACAGACCAAAACGAGACTCCACATGGCCCACGTCACCTAGGAGTACCATCGGGTGCGTCCAAAATGATTTTCGAGCCTATGGTATGTTCGACGCAAACCGTGCACCTATCTTGCACCGACACTGGCTCCCAACGGACCAAAACGAGACTCCACATGACCCACGTCACCTAGGAGTACCATCGGGTGCGCCAAAATGATTTCCGAGCCTATGGTATGTTTGGCGCAAACTGTGCACCTATATTGCACCGACACTGGCTCCCAACAGACCAAAACAAGACTCCACATGACCCACGGCACCTAGGAGTACCATCGGGTGCGTCCAAAATGATTTTCGAGCCTATGGTATGTTCGACGCAAACCATGCACCTATCTTGCACCGACAATGGCTCCCAATAGACTAAAACAAGATTCCACTTGACCCACGTCACCTAGGAGTACCATCAGGTGCGTCCAAAATGATTTCTGAGCCTATGGTATGTTTGGCGCAAACCGTACACCTATCTCGCACCGACACTGGCTCCCAACAGACCAAAACGAGACTCCAATTGACCCATGTCACCTAGGAGTACCATCGGGTGTGTCCAAAATGATTTCCTAGCCTATGGTATGTTCGACGCAAACCGTGCACCTATCTTGCACCGACACTGGCTCCCAACAGACCAAAATGAGATTCCACTTGACCCATGTCACCTAGGAGTACCATTGGGTGCGTCCAAAATGATTTCTGAGCCTATGGTATGTTCGGCGCCAACCATGCACCTATCTTGCATCGACACTGGCTCCCAACAGACCGAAATGAGATTCCACATGACAAACGTCACCTAGGAGTACCATCGGGTGCGTCCAAAACGATTTCTGAGCCTATGGTATGTTCGGCGCAAACCATGCACCTATCTTGCACCGACACTGGCTCCCAATAGACCGAAACGAGATTCCACTTGACCCACGTCACCTAGGAGTACCATCGGGTGCGTCCAAAATGATTTCTGGGCCTATGGTATGTTGGACGCAAACCGTGGACCAATCTTGCATCGACACTGGCTCCCAACAGACCGAAACAAGATTCCACATGACCCACGTCACCTAGGAGTACCATCGGGTGCATCCAAAATGATTTCCAATCCTACGGTACGTTTGGCGCAAACCATGCACCTATCTTGCGTCAAGATTAGCACCACCTCCAAACAGACCGAAATGAGCTTTCGCTTGAGTCTCATCACCTATGAGTACCATTGGGTGCGTCCGAAATGATTTTTGAGCCTATAGTACACTCGGCGCAAACCGTGCAGCTATCTTGCACCGACACCAACACTATCTCCAAATGAACCAAAAAGAGATTCCACATTACCCACATGAGCTTGGAGTTCCATCGCACCTATCTTACACCGACACTGGCTCCCAACGGACCAAAACGAGACTCCACATGACCCATGTCACCTAGGAGTACCATCGGGTGCGTCCAAAATGATTTCCGAGCCTATGGTATGTTCGGCGCCAACCGTATACCTATCTTGCACCGACACTGGCTCCCAACAGACCGAAACGAGATTCCACTTGACCCACATCACCTAGGAGTACCATCGGGTGCATCCAAAATGATTTCTAGGCCTATGGTATGTTTGGCGCAAACCGTGGACCAATCTTGCATCGACACTAGCTCCCAACAGACCGAAACGAGATTCCACATGACCCACGTCACCTAGGAGTACCATCGGGTGCGTCCAAAATGATTTCCAATCCTACGGTACGTTTGGCGCAAACCATGCACCTATCTTGCGTCAAGATTAGCACCACCTCCAAATGGACCAAAACAAGCTTTCGCTTGAGCCTCATCACCTACGAGTACCTTGGGGTGCGTCCGAAATGATTTTTGAGCCTATGGTACACTCAGCGCAAACCATGCACCTATCTTGCACCGACACCAACACTATCTCTAAATGAACCAAAAAGAGATTCCACATTACCCACGTGACCTTGGAGTTCCATCGCACCTATCTTACACAGACACTGGCTCCCAACGGACCAAAATAAGACTCCACATGACCCACGTCACCTAGGAGTACCATCGGGTTCGTCCAAAATGATTTCTGAGCCTATGGTATGTTCGGCGCCAACCGTATACCTATCTTGCACCGACACTAGCTCCCAACAGACCGAAACGAGATTCCACTTGAGCCACGTCACCTAGGAGTACCATCGGGTGTGTCCAAAATGATTTCCGAGCCAATGGTATGTTTGGCGCAAACCATGCACCGACACTGGCTCCCAACAGACTGAAACGAGATTCCACTTGACCCACATCACCTAGGAGTACCCTCGGGTGCATCCAAAATGATTTCTGAGCCTATGGTATGTTCGGCACCAACCGTATACCTATCTTGCACCGACACTGGCTCCCAACAGACCGAAACAAGATTCCACTTGACCCACATCACCTAGCAGTACCATTGGGTGTGTCCAAAATGATTTTTGAGCCTATGGTATGTTCGGCGCAAACTACGCACCTATCTTGCACCGACACTAGCTCCCAACAGATCGAAACAAGATTCCACTTGACCCACGTTACCTAGGAGTACCATCGGGTGTGTCCAAAATGATTTCTGAGCCTATGGTATGTTCGGCGCAAATCGTGCACCTATCTTGCACCAACACTGGCTCCCAACAGACCGAAACGTGATTCCACATGACCCACATCACCTAGGAGTACCATCGGGTGCGTCCAAAATGATTTCTGATCCTACGGTACGTTTGGCACAAACCATGCACCTATCTTGTGTCAAGATTAGCACCACCTCCAAATGGACTGAAACGAGCTTTCGCTTGAACCTCATCACCTACGAGTACCTTGGGGTGCGTCCGAAATGATTTTTGAGCCTATGGTACACTCAGCGCAAACCGTGCACCTATCTTGCACCGACACCAACACTATCTCTAAACGAACCAAAAAGAGATTCCACATTACCCACGTGACCTTGGAGTTCCATCGCACCTATCTTACACCGACACTGGCTCCCAACGGACCAAAACAAGACTCCACATGACCCACGTCACCTAGGAGTACCATCGGGTGCGTCCAAAATGATTTCCGAGCCTATGGTATGTTCGGCGCCAACCGTATACCTATCTTGCACTGACACTAGCTCCCAACAGACCGAAACGAGATTCCACTTGAGCCACGTCACCTAGGAGTACCATCGGGTGCGTCCAAAATGATTTCTGAGCCAATGGTATGTTCGGCGCAAACCATGCACCGACACTGGCTCCCAACAGACTGAAATGAGATTCCACTTGACCCACGTCACCTAGGAGTACCCTCGGGTGCGTCCAAAATGATTTCTGAGCCTATGGTATGTTTGGCGCCAACCGTATACCTATCTTGCACCGACACTGGCTCCCAACAGACCGAAACGAGATTCCACTTGACCCATGTCACCTAGCAGTACCATCGGGTGTGTCCAAAATTATTTTCGAGCCTATGGTATGTTCGGCGCAAACCGTGCACCTATCTTGCACCGACACTAGCTCCCAACAGATCGAAACAAGATTCCACTTGACCCACGTTACCTAGGAGTACCATCGGGTGCGTCCAAAATGATTTCCGAGCCTATGGTATGTTCGGCGCAAACCGTGCACCTATCTTGCACCAACACTGGCTCCCAACAGATCGAAATGAGATTCCACATGACCCACATCACCTAGGAGTACCATCGGGTGCGTCCAAAATGATTTCTAATCCTACGGTACGTTTGGCACAAACCATGCACCTATCTTACGTCAGGATTAGCACCACCTCCAAACGGACCGAAATGAGCTTTCGCTTGAGCCTCATCACCTACGAGTACCATTGGGTGCGTCCGAAATGATTTTTGAGCCTATGGTACACTCGGTGCAAATCGTGCACCTATCTTGCACCAACACCAACACTATCTCCAAATGAACCGAAAAGAGATTCCACATTACCCACGTCACCTTGGAGTACCATCGGGTGCGTCCAAAACGATTTCTGAGCCTATGGTATGTTCGGCGCAAACCGTGCACCTATCTTGCACCGACACTGGCTCCCAATAGACCAAAACGAGATTCCACATGACCCACGTCATCTAGGAGTACCATCGGGTGCGTCCAAAACGATTTCTGATCCTACGATACGTTTGGCGCAAACCATGCACCTATCTTGCACCGACAATGGCTCCCAATAGACTGAAACAAGATTCCACTTGACCCACGTCACCTAGGAGTACCATCGGGTGCGTCCAAAACGATTTCTGAGCCTATGGTATGTTTGGCGCAAACCGTGCACCTATCTTGCACCGACACTGGCTCCCAACAGACCAAAACGAGACTCCACATGACCCACGTCACCTAGGAGTACCATCGGGTGCGTCCAAAATGATTTCCGAGCCTATGGTATGTTCGACGCAAACCGTGCACCTATCTTGCACCGACACTGGCTCCCAACAGACCGAAACGAGATTCCACTTGACCCACGTCACCTAGGAGTACCATCAGGTGTGTCCAAAATGATTTCTGAGCCTATGGTATGCTCGGCGCAAACCGTGCACCTATCTTGCACCGACACTGGCTCCCAACAGACCAAAATGAGATTCCACATGACCAACGTCACCTAGGAGTACGATCGGGTGCGTCCAAAATGATTTATGAGCCTATGGTATGTTCGGCGCAAACCGTGCACCTATCTTGCACCGACACTGGCTCCCAACAGACCAAAACAAGATTCCACTTGACCCACGTCACCTAGGAGTACCATCGGGTGCGTCCAAAACAATTTCTGGGCCTATGGTATGTTCGGCACAAACCGTGGACCAATCTTGCATTGACACTGGCTCCCAATAGACCGAAACGAGATTCCACATGACGCACGTCACCTAGGAGTACCATCGGGTGAGTCCTAAATGATTTCCAATCCTATGATACGTTTGGCGCAAACCATGCACCTATCTTGCGTCCAGATTAGCACCACCTCCAAACGGACCAAAACGAGCTTTCGCTTGAGTCTCATCACCTACGAGTACCACTGGGTGCGTCCGAAATGATTTTTGAGCCTATGGTACACTCGGCGCAAACCGTGCACCTATCTTGCACCGACACCAACACTGTCTCCAAATGAACCAAAAAGAGATTCCACATTACCCACATGAGCTTGGAGTTCCATCGCACCTATCTTACACCGACACTGGCTCCCAACGGACCAAAACGAGACTCCACATGACCCACGTCACCTAGGAGTACCATCGAGTGCGTCCAAAATGATTTCCGAGCCTATGGTATGTTCGGCGCAAACCGTGCACCTATCTTACACCGACACTGGCTCCCAACGGACCAAAACAAGACTCCACATGACCCACGTCACCTAGGAGTACCATCGGGTGCGTCCAAAATGATTTCCGAGCCTATGGTATGTTCGGCGCAAACCGTGCACCTATCTTGCACCGACACTGGCTCCCAACAGACAAAAATGAGATTCCACTTGACCCACGTCACCTAGGAGTACCATCGGGTGCGTCCAAAATGATTTCTGAGCCTATGGTATGTTCGGCACAAACCGTGCACCTATCTTGCACCGACACTGGCTCCCAACAGACCAAAACGAGATTCCACTTGACCCACGTCACCTAGGAGTACCATCGGGTGTGTCCAAAATGATTTCCGAGCCTATGGTATGCTCGGCGCAAACCGTGCTCCTATCTTGCACCAACACTGGCTCCCAACAGACCAAAACGAGACTCCACATGACCCACATCACCTAGGAGTACCATCGGGTGCATCCAAAATGATTTCCGAGCCTATGGTATGTTCGACGCAAACCGTGCACCTATCTAGCACCGACAATGGCTCCCAATAGACTGAAACAAGATTCCAATTGACCCACGTCACCTAGGAGTACCATCAGGTGCGTCCAAAATGATTTCTGAGCCTATGGTATGTTCGGCGCAAACTGTGCACCTATCTTGCACCGACACTAGCTCCCAACAGACCAAAACGAGACTCCACATGACCCACGTCACCTAGGAGTACCATCGGGTGCGTCCAAAATAATTTCCGAGCCTATGGTATGTTCGACGCAAACCGTGCACCTGTCTTGCACCGACACTGGCTCCCAATAGACCGAAACGAGATTCCACTTGACCCACGTCACCTAGGAGTATCATCGGGTGTGTCCAAAATGATTTCCGAGCCTATGGTATGTTCGGCGCAAACCGTGCACCTATCTTGCACTGACACTGGCTCCCAATAGACCAAAATGAGACTCCACATGACCCATGTCACCTAGGAGTACCATCGGGTGCGTCCAAAATGATTTCCGAGCCTATGGTATGTTCGGCGCAAACTGTGCACCTATCTTGCACCAACACTGGCTCCCAACAGACCGAAACAAGATTCCACATGACCCACATCACCTAGGAGTACCATCGGGTGCATCCAAAATGATTTCTAATCCTACGGTACGTTTGGCGCAAACCATGCACCTATCTTGCGTCAAGATTAGCACCACCTCCAAACGGACCGAAACGAGCTTTCGCTTGAGCCTCATCACCTACGAGTACCATTGGGTGCGTCCGAAATGATTTTTGAGCCTATGGTACACTCGGCGCAAACCGTGCACCTATCTTGCACCGACACCAACACTGTCTCCAAATGAACCGAAAAGAGATTCCACATTACCCACGTCACCTTAGAGTACCATCGGGTGCGTCCAAAACGATTTATGTGCCTATGGTATGTTTGGCGCAAACCGTGCACCTATCTTGCACTGACACTGGCTCCCAACAGACCAAAACAAGACTCCACATGACCCACATCACCTAGGAGTACCATCGGGTGCGTCCAAAATGATTTCCGAGCCTATGGTATGTTCGACGGAAATCGTGCACCTATCTTGCACCGACAATGGCTCCCAATAGACTGAAACAAGATTCCACTTGACCCACGTCACCTAGGAGTACCATCGGGTGCATCCAAAATGATTTCTGAGCCTATGGTATGTTTGGCGCAAACCGTGAACCTATCTTGCACCGACACTGGCTCCCAACAGACCAAAACGAGACTCCACATGACCCACGTCACCTAGGAGTACCATTGGGTGCGTCCAAAATGATTTCTGAGCCTATGGTATGTTCGGCGCAAACCATGCACCTATCTTGCACCGACACTGGCTCCCAACAGACCAAAACGAGATTCCACTTGACCCACGTCACCTAGGAGTACCATCGGGTGCGTCCAAAATGATTTCTGGGCCTATGGTATGTTCGGCACAGACCGTGGACCAATCTTGCATCGACACTGGCTCCCAATAGACCGAAACGAGATTCCACATGACCCACATTACCTAGGAGTACCATCGGGTGCGTCCAAAACGATTTCCAATCCTACGGTACGTTTGGCACAAACCATGCACCTATCTTGCGTCAAGATTAGCACCACCTCCAAACGGACCGAAACGAGCTTTCGCTTGAGTCTCATCACCTATGAGTACCATTGGGTGCGTCCGAAATGATTTTTGAGCCTATGGTACACTCGGCGCAAACCGTGCAGCTATCATGCACCGACACCAACACTGTCTCCAAATGAACCAAAAAGTGATTCCACATTACCCACGTGAGCTTGGAGTTACATCGCACCTATCTTACACCGACACTGGCTCCCAATGGACCAAAACGAGACTCCACATGACCCACGTCACCTAGGAGTACCATCGGGTGCGTCCAAAATGATTTCTGAGCCTATGGTATGTTCGGCGCAAACCGTGCACCTATCTTGCACCGACACTGGCTCCCAACAGACCGAAACGAGATTCCACTTGACCTAGGTCAGCTAGGAGTACCATCGGGTGCGTCCAAAATGATTTCCGAGCCAATGGTATGTTCGGCGCAAACCATGCACCTATCTTGCACCAACACTGGCTCCCAACAGACTAAAACTAGATTCCACTTGACCCACGTCAACTAGGAGTACCCTCGGGTGCGTCCAAAATGATTTCTGAGCCTATGGTATGTTCGGCGCCAACCGTGCACCAATCCTGCATCAACACTGGCTCCCAACAGACCGAAACAAGATTCCACTTGACCCACGTCACCTAGCAGTACCATCGGGTGTGTCCAAAACGATTTTCGAGCCTATGTTATGTTCGGCGCAAATCGTGCACCTATCTTGCACTGACACTGGCTCCCAACAGACCGAAACGAGATTCCACTTGACCCACGTAACCTAGGAGTACCATCGGGTGCGTCCAAAATGATTTCCGAGCCTATGGTATGTTCGGCGCAAACCGTGCACCTATCTTGCACCAACACTGGCTCCCAACAGACCGAAACGAGATTCCACATGACCCACATCACCTAGGAGTACCATCGGGTGTGTCCAAAATGATTTCCGATCCTACGGTTCGTTTGGCGCAAACCATGCACCTATCTTGCGTCAAGATTAGCACCACCTCCAAATGGACCAAAACAAGCTTTCGCTTGAGCCTCATCACCTACGAGTACCATTGGGTGTGTCCGAAATGATTTTTGAGCCTATGGTACACTCAGCGCAAACCATGCACCTATCTTGCACTGACACCAACACTGTCTCCAAATGAACCGAAAAGAGATTCCACATTACCCACGTCACCTTGGAGTACCATCGGGTGCGTCCAAAATGATTTCTGAGCCTATGGTATGTTCGGCGCAAACCGTGCACCTATCTTGCACCGACACTAGCTCCCAACAGACCAAAACGAGATTCCACTTGACCCACGTCACATAGGAGTACCATCGGGTGCGTCCAAAATGATTTCTGAGCATATGGTATGTTCGACGCAAATTGTGCACCTATCTTGCACCGACACTGGCTCCCAACAGACCGAAATGGGATTCCACATGACCAACATCACCTAGGAGTACCATCGGGTGCATCCAAAATGATTTCTGAGCCTATGGTATCTTCGGCGCAAACCGTGCACCTATCTTGCACCGACACTGGCTCCCAACAGACCGAAACAAGATTCCACTTGAGCCACGTCACCTAGGAGTACCATCTGGTGCGTCCAAAACGATTTCTAGGCCTATGGAATGTTCGGCGCAAACCGTGGACCAATCTTGCATTGACACTGGCTCCCAACAGACCGAAATGAGATTCCACATGACCCACATCACCTAGGAGTACCATTGGGTGCGTCCAAAACGATTTCCAATCCTTTGGTACGTTTGGCGCAAACCATGCACCTATCTTGCGTCAAGATTAGCACCACCTCCAAACGGACCGAAACGAGCTTTCGCTTGAGTCTCATCACCTATGAGTACCATTGGGTGCGTTCGAAATGATTTTTGAGCCTATGGTACACTCGGCGCAAACCATGCAGCTATCTTGCACCGACACCAACACTGTCTCCAAATGAACCAAAAAGAGATTCCACATTACTCACGTGAGCTTGGAGTTCCATCGCACCTATCTTACACCGACACTGGCTCCCAACGGACCAAAACGAGACTCCACATGACACACGTCACCTAGGAGTACCATCGGGTGCGTCCAAAATGATTTCCGAGCCTATGGTATGTTCGGCGCAAACCGTGCACCTATCTTGCACCGACACTGGCTCCCAACAGACCGAAATGAGATTCCACATGACCCACGTCACCTAGGAGTACCATCGGGTGCGTCCAAAATGATTTCCAATCCTACGAAATGTTTGGCGCAAACCATGCACCTATCTTGCGTCAAGATTAGCACCACCTCCAAACAGACCGAAACGAGCTTTCGCTTGAGTCTCATCACCTACGAGTACCATTGGGTGCGTCCAAAATGATTTTTGAGCCTATGGTACACTCGGCACAAACCGTGCACCTATCTTGCACCGACACCAACACTGTCTCCAAATGAACCGAAAAGAGATTCCACATTACCCACGTCACCTTGGAGTACCATCGGGTGCGTCCAAAACGATTTCTGAGCCTATGGTATGTTCGGCGCAAACCGTGCACCTATCTTGCACCGACACTGGCTCCCAACAGACCAAAACGAGATTCCACTTTACCCACGTCACCTAGGAGTACCATCGGGTGTGTCCAAAATGATTTCTGAGCCTATGGTATGTTCGGCGCAAACCGTGCACCTATCTTGCACCGACACTGGCTCCCAACAGACCAAAACGAGATTCCACATGACCCACGTCATCTAGGAGTACCATCGGGTGCGTCCAAAACGATTTCCGATCCTACGGTACGTTTGGCGCAAACCATGCACCTATCTTGCACCGACAATGGCTCCCAATAGACTGAAACAAGATTCCACTTGACCCACGTCACCTAGGAGTACCATCGGGTGCGTCCAAAATGATTTCTGAGCCTATGGTATGTTCGGCGCAAACCGTGCACCTATCTTGCACCGACACTGGCTCCCAACAGACCAAAACGAGACTCCACATGACCCACGTCACCTAGGAGTACCATCGGGTGCGTCCAAAATGATTTCCGAGCCTATGGTATGTCCGACGCAAACCGTGCACCTATCTTGCACCGACACTGGCTCCCAACAGACCGAAATGAGATTCCACTTGACCCATGTCACCTAGGAGTACCATCAGGTGTGTCCAAAATGATTTCTGAGCCTATGGTATGTTCGGCGCAAACCGTGCACCTTTCTTGCACCAACACTGGCTCCCAACAGACCAAAATGAGATTCCACATGACCAACGTCACCTAGGAGTACCATCGGGTGCGTCCAAAAAGATTTATGAGCCTATGGTATGTTTGGCGCAAACCGTGCACCTATCTTGCACCGACACTGGCTCCCAACAGACCGAAACAAGATTCCACTTGACCCGCGTCACCTAGGAGTACCATCGGGTGCGTCCAAAACGATTTCTGGGGCTATGGTATGTTCGACGCAAACTGTGGACCAATCTTGCATCGACACTGGCTCCCAATAGACCGAAACGAGATTCCACATGACGCACGTCACCTAGGAGTACCATCGGGTGCGTCCTAAATGATTTCCAATCCTACGATACGTTTGGCGCAAACCATGCACCTATCTTGCGTCAAGATTGGCACCACCTCCAAATGGACCGAAACGAGCTTTCGCTTGAGTCTCATCACCTATGAGTACCATTGGGTGCGTTCGAAATGATTTTTGAGCCTATGGTACACTCGGCGCAAACCATGCAGCTATCTTGCACCGACACCAACACTATCTCCAAATGAACCAAAAAGAGATTCCACATTACTCACGTGAGCTTGGAGTTCCATCGCACCTATCTTACACCGACACTGGCTCCCAACGGACCAAAACGAGACTCCACATGACACACGTCACCTAGGAGTACCATCGGGTGCGTCCAAAATGATTTCCGAGCCTATGGTATGTTCGGCGCAAACCGTGCACCTATCTTGCACCGACACTGGCTCCCAACAGACCGAAATGAGATTCCACATGACCCACGTCACCTAGGAGTACCATCGGGTGCGTCCAAAATGATTTCCAATCCTACGATATGTTTGGCGCAAACCATGCACCTATCTTGCGTCAAGATTAGCACCACTCCAAACGGACCGAAACAAGCTTTCGCTTGAGTCTCATCACCTACGAGTACCATTGGGTGCATCCGAAATGATTTTTGAGCCTATGGTACACTCGGCACAAACCGTGCACCTATCTTGCACCGACACCAACACTGTCTCCAAATGAACCGAAAAGAGATTCCACATTACCCACGTCACCTTGGAGTACCATCGGGTGCGTCCAAAACGATTTCTGAGCCTATGGTATGTTCGGCGCAAACCGTGCACCTATCTTGCACCGACACTGGCTCCCAACAGACCAAAACGAGATTCCACTTTACCCACGTCACCTAGGAGTACCATCGGGTGTGTCCAAAATGATTTCTGAGCCTATGGTATGTTCGGCGCAAACCGTGCACCTATCTTGCACCGACACTGGCTCCCAACAGACCAAAACGAGATTCCACATGACCCACGTCATCTAGGAGTACCATTGGGTGCGTCCAAAACGATTTCTGATCCTACGGTACGTTTGGCACAAACCATGCACCTATCTTGCACCGACAATGGCTCCCAATAGACTGAAACAAGATTCCACTTGACCCACGTCACCTAGGAGTACCATCGGGTGCGTCCAAAACGATTTCTGAGCCTATGGTATGTTCGACGCAAACCGTGCACCTATCTTGCACCGACACTGGCTCCCAATAGACCAAAACGAGACTCCACATGACCCACGTCACCTAGGAGTACCATTGGGTGCATCCAAAATGATTTCCGAGCCTATGGTATGTTCGACGCAAACCGTGCACCTATCTTGCACCGACACTGGCTCCCAACAGACCGAAACGAGATTCCACTTGACCCACGTCACCTAGGAGTACAATCAGGTGTGTCCAAAATGATTTCTGAGCCTATGGTATGTTCGGCGCAAACCGTGCACCTATCTTGCACCGACACTGGCTCCCAACAGACCGAAACGAGATTCCACTTGACCCACGTCACCTAGGAGTACCATCGGGTGCGTCCAAAACGATTTCTAGGCCTATGGTATGTTCAGCGCAAACCGTGCACCTATCTTGCATCGACACTGGCTCCCAATAGACCGAAACGAGATTCCACATGACCCACGTCACCTAGGAGTACCATCGGGTGCTTCCAAAACGATTTCTAATCCTACGGTACGTTTGGCGCAAACCATGCACCTATCTTGCGTCAAGATTAGCACCACCTCCAAACGGACCGAAACGAGCTTTCGCTTGAGTCTCATCACCTATGAGTACCATTGGGTGCGTCCGAAATGATTTTTGAGCCTATGGTACACTCGGCGCAAACCGTGCAGCTATCTTGCACCGACACCAACACTGTCTCCAAATGAACCAAAAAGTGATTCCACATTACCCACGTGAGCTTGGAGTTACATCGCACCTATCTTACACCGACACTGGCTCCCAATGGACCAAAACGAGACTCCACATTACCCACGTCACCTTGGAGTACCATCGGGTGCGTCCAAAACGATTTCTGTGCCTATGGTATGTTCGGCGCAAACCGTGCACCTATCTTGCACCGACACTGGCTCCCAACAGACCAAAACGGGATTCCACTTGACCCACGTCACCTAGGAGTACCATCGGGTGTGTCCAAAATGATTTCCGAGCCTATATGGTATGTTCGGCGCAAACCGTGCACCTATCTTGCACTGACACTGGCTCCCAACAGACCAAACCAAGACTCCACATGACCCACGTCACCTAGGAGTACCATCGGGTGCGTCCAAAATAATTTCTGAGCCTATGGTATGTTCGGCGCAAACCGTGCACCTATCTTGCACCAACACTGGCTCCCAACAGACCGAAACGAGATTCCACTTGACCCACGTCACCTAGGAGTACCATCGGGTGCGTCCAAAACGATTTCTAGGCCTATGGTATGTTCAGCGCAAACCGTGCACCTATCTTGCATCGACACTGGCTCCCAATAGACCGAAACGAGATTCCACATGACCCACGTCACCTAGGAGTACCATCGGGTGCTTCCAAAACGATTTCTAATCCTACGGTACGTTTGGCGCAAACCATGCACCTATCTTGCGTCAAGATTAGCACCACCTCCAAACGGACCGAAACGAGCTTTCGCTTGAGTCTCATCACCTATGAGTACCATTGGGTGCGTCCAAAATGATTTTTGAGCCTATGGTACACTCGGCGCAAACCGTGCAGCTATCTTGCACCGACACCAACACTGTCTCCAAATGAACCAAAAAGAGATTCCACATTACCCACGTGAGCTTGGAGTTACATCGCACCTATCTTACACCGACACTGGCTCCCAACAGACCAAAACGAGATTCCACTTGACCCACGTCACCTAGGAGTACCATCGGGTGTGTCCAAAATGATTTCCGAGCCTATGGTATGTTCGGCATAAACCGTGCACCTATCTTGCACCGACACAGGCTCCCAACAGACCGAAATGAGATTCCACTTGACCCACGTCACCTAGGAGTACCATCGGGTGTGTCCAAAATGATTTCCGAGCCTATGGTATGTTCGGCGCAAACCGTGCACCTATCTTGCACTGACACTAGCTCCCAACAGACCAAAATGAGACTCCACATGATCCATGTCACCTAGGAGTACCATCGGGTGCGTCCAAAATGATTTCCGAGCCTATGGTATGTTCGGTGCAAACCGTGCACCTATCTTGCACCAACACTGGCTCCCAACAGACCGAAACAAGATTCCACATGACCCACATCACCTAGGAGTACCATCGGGTGCATCCAAAATGATTTCTGATCCTATGATACGTTTGGCGCAAACCATGCACCTATCTTGCGTCAAGATTAGCACCACCTCCAAACGGACTGAAACGAGCTTTCGCTTGAGCCTCATCACCTATGAGTACCATTGGGTGCGTTCGAAATGATTTTTGAGCCTATGGTACACTCGGCGCAAACCGTGCAACTATCTTGCACCGACACCAACACTGTCTCCAAATGAACCGAAAAGAGATTCCACATTACCCACGTCACCTTGGAGTACCATCGGGTGCGTCCAAAACGATTTCTGTGCCTATGGTATGTTCGGCGCAAACCGTGCACCTATCTTGCACCGACACTGGCTCCCAACAGACCAAAACGGGATTCCACTTGACCCACGTCACCTAGGAGTACCATCGGTGTGTCAAAATGATTCCGAGCCTATTTGGTATGTTCGGCGCAAACCGTGCACCTATCTGCTCAGTATGACACTGGCTCCCAACGACCAAAACAACTCCACATGACCCACGTCACCTAGGAGTACCATCGGGCGTCCAAAATAATTTCTGAGCCTATGGTATGTTCGGCGCAAAACCGTGCACCTATCTTGCACCAACCTGGCTCCCAACAGACCGAAACGAGATTTCCACTTGACCCACGTCACCTAGGAGTACCATCGGGTGCGTCCAAAACGATTTCTAGGCCTATGGTATGTTCAGCGCAAACCGTGCACCTATCTTGCATCGGACACTGGCCTCCCAATAGACCGAAACGAGATTCCACATGACCCACGTCACCTAGGAGTACCATAGGGTGCTTCCAAAACGATTCTAATCCTACGGTACGTTTGGCGCCAAACCATGCACCTATCTTGCGTTCAGATTCGCACCACCTCCAAATGGACCGAAACAAGCTCTCGCTTGAGTCTCAATCACCCTATGCGTACCATTGGGTGCGTCCGAAATGATTTTTGAGCCTATGGTACACTCGGCGCAAACCGTTGCAACTATCTTGCACCGACAACCAACACTGTCGCCAAATGAACCGAAAAGAGATTCCAACATTACCCACGTCACCTTGGAGTACCATCGGGTGCGTCTCCAAAACGATTTCTATGCCTATGGTATGTTCGGCGCAAACCGTGCACCTATCTTGCACCGACACTGGCTCCCAACAGACCAAAACGGGATTCCACTTGACCCACGTCACCTAGGAGTACCATCGGGTGTGTCCAAAATGATTTCCGAGCCTATATGGTATGTTCGGCGCAAACCGTGCACCTATCTTGCACTGACACTGGCTCCCAACAGACCAAACCAAGACTCCACATGACCCACGTCACCTAGGAGTACCATCGGGTGCGTCCAAAATAATTTCTGAGCCTATGGTATGTTCGGCGCAAACCGTGCACCTATCTTGCACCAACACTGGCTCCCAACAGACCGAAACGAGATTCCACTTGACCCACGTCACCTAGGAGTACCATCGGGTGCGTCCAAAACGATTTCTAGGCCTATGGTATGTTCAGCGCAAACCGTGCACCTATCTTGCATCGACACTGGCTCCCAATAGACCGAAACGAGATTCCACATGACCCACGTCACCTAGGAGTACCATCGGGTGCTTCCAAAACGATTTCTAATCCTACGGTACGTTTGGCGCAAACCATGCACCTATCTTGCGTCAAGATTAGCACCACCTCCAAATGGACCGAAACGAGCTTTCGCTTGAGTCTCATCACCTATGAGTACCATTGGGTGCGTCCGAAATGATTTTTGAGCCTATGGTACACTCGGCGCAAACCGTGCAGCTATCTTGCACCGACACCAACACTGTCTCCAAATGAACCAAAAAGAGATTCCACATTACCCACGTGAGCTTGGAGTTACATCGCACCTATCTTACACCGACACTGGCTCCCAATGGACCAAAAACAAGATTCCACTTGACCCACGTCAGCTAGGAGTACCATCGGGTGCGTCCAAAATGATTTCTGAGCCTATGGTATGTTCGGCGCAAACCGTGCACCAATCCTGCATCGACACTGGCTCCCAACAGACTAAAATGAGATTCCACATGACCCACGTCACCTAGGAGTACAATCGGGTGCGTCCAAAACGATTTCCAATCCTATGGTACGTTTGGCGTAAACCATGCACCTATCTTGCGTCAAGATTAGCACCACCTCCAATGGACCGAAACGAGCTTTCGCTTGAGCCTCATCACCTACGAGTACCCTGGGGTGCGTCCGAAATGATTTTTGAGCCTATGGTACACTCGGCGCAAACCGTGCACCTATCTTGCACCGACACCAACACTGTCTCTGAATGAACCAAAAAGAGATTCCACGTTACCCACGTGACCTTGGAGTTCCATCACACCTATCTATACACCGACACTGGCTCCCAACGGACCAAAACGAGACTCCACATGACCCACATCACCTAGGAGTACCTTCGGGTGTGTCCAAAATGATTTCCGAGCCTATGGTCTGTTCGGCGCCAACCGTATACCTATCTTGCGCCGACACTGGCTCCCAACAGACCAAAATGAGATTCCACTTGACCCACGTCACCTAGGAGTACCATCGGGTGCATCCAAAATGATTTCCGAGCTAATGGTATGTTCGGCGCAAACCATGCACCTATCTTGCACCAACACTGGCTCCCAATAGACTGAAACAAGATTCCACTTGACCCACGTCAACTAGGAGTACCCTCGGGTGCGTCCAAAATGATTTCTGAGCCTATGGTATGTTTGGCGCCAACCATGCACCTATCTTGCACTGACACTGGCTCCCAATAGACCAAAACGAGATTCCACTTGACCTACGTAACCTAGGAGTACCATCGGGTGCGTCCAAAATGATTTCCGAGCCTATGGCATGTTCGCCGCAAACCGTGCACCTATCTTGCACCAACACTGGCTCCCAATAGACCGAAACGAGATTCCACATGACCCACATCACCTAGGAGTACCATCGGGTGCGTCCAAAATGATTTCTGATCCTACGGTACGTTTGGCGCAAACCATGCACCTATCTTGCGTCAAGATTAGCACCACCTCCAAATGGACCAAAACAAGCTTTCGCTTGAGCCTCATCACCTACGAGTACCATTGGGTGTGTCCGAAATGATTTTTGAGCCTATGGTACACTCAGCGCAAACCGTGCACCTATCTTGCACCGACACCAACACTGTCTCCAAATGAACCGAAAAGAGATTCCACATTACCCATATCATCTTAGAGTACCATCGGGTGCGTCCAAAATGATTTCTGAGCCTATGGTATGTTCGGCGCAAACCGTGCACCTATCTTGCACCGACACTGGCTCCCAACATACCAAAACGAGATTCCACTTGACCCATGTCACCTAGGAGTACCATCGGGTGTGTCCAAAATGATTTCCGAGCCTATGGTATGTTCGGCGCAAACCGTGCACCTATCTTGCACTGACACTGGCTCCCAACAGACCAAAATGAGACTCCAAATGACCCATGTCGCCTAGGAGTACCATCAGGTGCATCCAAAATGATTTCCGAGCCTATGGTATGTTCGACGCAAACCGTGCACCTATGTTGCACTGACAATGGCTCCCAACAGACCAAAACGAGACTCCACATGACCCACGTCACCTAGGAGTACCATCGGGTGCGTCCAAAATGATTTCCGAGCCTATGGTATGTTTGACGCAAACTGTGCACCTATCTTGCACCGACACTAGCTCCCAATAGACTAAAATGAGACTCCACATGACCCATGTCACCTAGGAGTACAATCGGGTGCGTCCAAAATGATTTCCGAGCCTATGGTATGTTCGACGCAAACCGTGCACCTATCTTGCACCGACACTAGCTCCCAACAGACTAAAACGAGATTCCACTTGACCCACGTCACCTAGGAGTACCATCGGGTGCGTCCAAAATGATTTCTGAGCCTATGGTATGTTTGGCGCAAATTGTGCACCTATCTTGCACCAACACTAGCTCCCAACAGACCGAAATGAGATTCCACATGACCAACATCACCTAGGAGTACCATCGGGGGCATCCAAAATGATTTCTGAGCCTATGGTATGTTCGACGCAAACCGTGCACCGACACTGGCTCCCAACAGACCGAAACGAGATTCCACTTGAGCCACGTCACCTAGGAGTACCATCGGGTGCGTCCAAAAACGATTTCTAGGCCTATGGAATGTTCGGCGCAAACCATGGACGAATCTTGCATCGACACTGGCTCCCAACAGACCGAAATGAGATTCCACATGACCCACGTCACCAAGGAGTACCATCGGGTGCGTCCAAAACGATTTCCAATCCTTTGATACGTTTGGCGCAAACCATGCACCTTTCTTGCGTCAAGATTAGCACCACCTCCAAACGGACCGAAACGAGCTTTCGCTTGAGTCTCATCACCTATGAGTACCATTGGGTGCGTCCGAAATGATTTTTGAGCCTATGGTACACTCGGCGCAAACCATGCAGCTATCTTGCACCGACACCAACACTGTCTCCAAATGAACCAAAAAGAGATTCCACATTACTCACGTGAGCTTGGAGTTCCATCGCACCTATCTTACACCGACACTGGCTCCCAACGGACCAAAACGAGACTCCACATGACACACATCACCTAGGAGTACCATCGGGAGCGTCCAAAATGATTTTCGAGCCTATGGTATGTTCGGCGCAAACCGTGCACCTATCTTGCACCGACACTGGCTCCCAACAGACCGAAATGAGACTCCACATGACCCACGTCACCTAGGAGTACTATCGGGTGCATCCAAAATGATTTCCGAGCCTATGGTATGTTCGACGCAAACCGTGCACCTATCTTGCACCGACAATGGCTCCCAATAGACTGAAACAAGATTCCACTTGACCCACGTCACCTAGGAGTACCATCAGGTGCGTCCAAAATGATTTCTGAGCCTATGGTATGTTCGGCGCAAACTGTGCACCTATCTTGCACCGACACTGGCTCCCAACAGACCAAAACGAGACTCCACATGACCCATGTCACCTAGGAGTACCATCAGGTGCGTCCAAAATGATTTCTGAGCCTATGGTATGTTCGGCGCAAACCGTGCACCTATCTTGCACCAACACTGGCTCCCAACAGACCAAAACAAGATTCCACATGACCCACATCACCTAGGAGTTCCATCGGGTGCGTCCAAAATGATTTCTGATCCTACAGTACGTTTGGCACAAACCATGCACCTATCTTGCGTCAAGATTAGCACCACCTCCAAACGGACTGAAACGAGCTTTCGCTTGAGCCTCATCACCTACGAGTACCCTGGGGTGCGTCCGAAATGATTTTTGAGCCTATGGTACACTCGGCACAAACCGTGCACCTATCTTGCACCGACACCAACACTATCTCTAAATGAACCAAAAAGAGATTCCACATTACCCATGTCATCTTAGAGTACCATCGGGTGCGTCCAAATGATTTCTGAGCCTATGGTATGTTCGGCGCAAACCGTGCACCTATCTTGCACCGACACTGGCTCCCAACATACCAAAACGAGATTCCACTTGACCCACGTCACCTAGGAGTACCATCGGGTGTGTCCAAAATGATTTCCGAGCCTATGGTATGTTCGGCGCAAACCGTGCACCTATCTTGCACTGACACTGGCTCCCAACAGACCAAAACGAGACTCCAAATGACCCATGTCGCCTAGGAGTACCATCAGGTGCATCCAAAATGATTTCCGAGCCTATGGTATGTTCGACGCAAACCGTGCACCTATGTTGCACTGACAATGGCTCCCAACAGACCAAAACGAGACTCCACATGACCCACGTCACCTAGGAGTACCATCGGGTGCGTCCAAAATGATTTCCGAGCCTATGGTATGTTTGACGCAAACTGTGCACCTATCTTGCACCGACACTAGCTCCCAATAGACTAAAATGAGACTCCACATGACCCATGTCACCTAGGAGTACAATCGGGTGCGTCCAAAATGATTTCCGAGCCTATGGTATGTTCGACGCAAACCGTGCACCTATCTTGCACCGACACTAGCTCCCAACAGACTAAAACGAGATTCCACTTGACCCACGTCACCTAGGAGTACCATCGGGTGCGTCCAAAATGATTTCTGAGCCTATGGTATGTTTGGCGCAAATTGTGCACCTATCTTGCACCAACACTAGCTCCCAACAGACCGAAATGAGATTCCACATGACCAACATCACCTAGGAGTACCATCGGGTGCATCCAAAATGATTTCTGAGCCTATGGTATGTTCGACGCAAACCGTGCACCGACACTGGCTCCCAACAGACCGAAACGAGATTCCACTTGAGCCACGTCACCTAGGAGTACCATCGGGTGCGTCCAAAATGATTTCTAGGCCTATGGAATGTTCGGCGCAAACCATGGACCAATCTTGCATCGACACTGGCTCCCAACAGACCGAAATGAGATTCCACATGACCCACGTCACCAAGGAGTACCATCGGGTGCGTCCAAAACGATTTCCAATCCTTTGATACGTTTGGCGCAAACCATGCACCTTTCTTGCGTCAAGATTAGCACCACCTCCAAACGGACCGAAACGAGCTTTCGCTTGAGTCTCATCACCTATGAGTACCATTGGGTGCGTCCGAAATGATTTTTGAGCCTATGGTACACTCGGCGCAAACCATGCAGCTATCTTGCACCGACACCAACACTGTCTCCAAATGAACCAAAAAGAGATTCCACATTACTCACGTGAGCTTGGAGTTCCATCGCACCTATCTTACACCGACACTGGCTCCCAACGGACCAAAACGAGACTCCACATGACACACATCACCTAGGAGTACCATCGGGAGCGTCCAAAATGATTTTCGAGCCTATGGTATGTTCGGCGCAAACCGTGCACCTATCTTGCACCGACACTAGCTCCCAACAGACCGAAATGAGACTCCACATGACCCACGTCACCTAGGAGTACCATCGGGTGCATCCAAAATGATTTCCGAGCCTATGGTATGTTCGACGCAAACCGTGCACCTATCTTGCACCGACAATGGCTCCCAATAGACTGAAACAAGATTCCACTTGACCCACGTCACCTAGGAGTACCATCAGGTGCGTCCAAAATGATTTCTGAGCCTATGGTATGTTCGGCGCAAACTGTGCACCTATCTTGCACCGACACTGGCTCCCAACAGACCAAAACGAGACTCCACATGACCCATGTCACCTAGGAGTACCATCAGGTGCGTCCAAAATGATTTCTGAGCCTATGGTATGTTCGGCGCAAACCGTGCACCTATCTTGCACCAACACTGGCTCCCAACAGACCAAAACAAGATTCCACATGACCCACATCACCTAGGAGTTCCATCGGGTGCGTCCAAAATGATTTCTGATCCTACAGTACGTTTGGCACAAACCATGCACCTATCTTGCGTCAAGATTAGCACCACCTCCAAACGGACTGAAACGAGCTTTCGCTTGAGCCTCATCACCTACGAGTACCCTGGGGTGCGTCTGAAATGATTTTTGAGCCTATGGTACACTCGGCACAAATCGTGCACCTATCTTGCACCGACACCAACACTGTCTCTGAATGAACCAAAAAGAGATTCCACATTACCCACGTGACCTTGGAGTTCCATCGCACCTATCTTACACCGACACTGGCTCCCAACGGACCAAAACGAGACTCCACATGACCCACATCACCTAGGAGTACCTTTGGGTGCGTCCAAAATGATTTCCGAGCATATGGTATGTTCGGCGCCAACCGTATACCTATCTTGCACCGACACTGGCTTCCAACAGACCGAAACGAGATTCCACTTGACCCACGTCACCTAGGAGTACGATCGGGTGCATCCAAAATGATTTCCGAGCCAATGGTATGTTTGGCGCAAACCATGCACCTATCTTGCACCAACACTGGCTCCCAACAGACTGAAACTAGATTCCACTTGACCCACGTCAACTAGGAGTACCCTCGGGTGCGTCCAAAATGATTTCTAAGCCTATGGTATGTTCGGCGCCAACCGTATACCTATCTTGCACCGACACTGGCTCCCAACAGATCGAAACGAGATTCCACTTGACCCACATCACCTAGCAGTACCATCAGGTGTGTCCAAAATGATTTTCGAGCCTATGGTATGTTCGGCGCAAACCGTGCACCTATCTTGCACCACCACTGGCTCCCAACAGACCGAAACGAGATTCCACTTGACCCACGTAACCTAGGAGTACCATCGGGTGCGTCCAAAATGATTTCCGACCCTATGGTATGTTCGGCGCAAACCGTGCACCTATCTTGCACCAACACTGGCTCCCAACAGATCAAAATGAGATTCCACTTGGCCCACGTCACCTAGCAGTACCATCGGGTGTGTCCAAAATGATTTTTGAGCCTATGGTATGTTCGGCGCAAACCATGCACCTATCTTGCACCGACACTGGCTCCCAACAGACCAAAACGAGACTCCACATGACCCACGTCACCTAGGAGTACCGTCGGGTGCATCCAAAATGATTTCTGAGCCTATGGTATGTTCGACGCAAACCGTGCACCTATCTTGCACCGACAATGAATCCCAATAGACTGAAACAAGATTCCACTTGACCCACGTCACCTAGGAGTACCATCAGGTGCGTGCAAAATGATTTCTGAGCCTATGGTATATTCGGCGCAAACTGTGCACCTATCTTACACCGACACTGGCTCCCAATAGACCAAAACGAGACTCCACATGACCCACGTCACCTAGGAGTACCATCGGGTGCGTCCAAAATGATTTCCGAGCCTATGGTATGTTCGACGCAAACCGTGCACCTATCTTGCACCGACACTGCCTCCCAACAGACCGAAACAAGATTCCACTTGACCCACGTCACCTAGGAGTACCATCGGGTGTGTCCAAAATGATTTCCGAGCCTATGGTATGTTTGGCGCAAACCGTGCACCTATCTTGCACTGACACTGGCTCCCAACAGACCAAAATGAGACTCCACATGACCCATGTCACCTAGGAGTACCATCAGGTGTGTCCAAAATGATTTCCGAGCCTATGGTATGTTCGGCGCAAACTGTGCACCTATCTTGCACCAACACTGGCTCCCAACAGACCAAAACGAGATTCCACATGACCCACATCACCTAGGAGTACCATCGGGTGCGTCCAAAATGATTTCTGATCCTATGGTACGTTTGGTGCAAACCATGCACCTATCTTGCGTCAAGGTTAGCACCACCTCCAAATAGACCGAAACGAGCTTTCGCTTGAGCCTCATCACCTATGAGTACCCTGGGGTGCGTCCGAAATGATTTTTGAGCCTATGGTACACTCGGCGCAAACCGTGCACCTATCTTGCACCGACACCAACACTGTCTCTGAATGAACCAAAAAGAGATTCCACATTACCCACGTGACCTTGGAGTTCCATCGCACCTATCTTACACCGACACTGGCTCCCAATGGACCAAAACGAGACTCCACATGACCCACATCACCTTGGAGTACCTTCGGGTGTGTCCAAAATGATTTCTGAACCTATGGTATGTTCAGCGCCAACCGTATACCTATCTTGCACTGACACTGGCTCCCAACAGACCCAAACGAGATTCCACTTGACCCACGTCACCTAGGAGTACCATCGGGTGCATCCAAAATGATTTCCGAGCCAATGGTATGTTCGGCGCAAACCATGCACCTATCTTGCACCAACACTGGCTCCCAACAGACTAAAACTAGATTCCACTTGACCCACGTCACCTAGGAGTACCATCGGGTGCGTCCAAAATGATTTCTGAGCCTATGGTATGTTTGGCGCAAATTGTGCACCTATCTTGCACCAACACTGGCTCCCAACAGATCGAAACGAGATTCCACTTGACCCACGTCACCTAGCAGTACCATCAGGTGTGTCCAAAACGATTTTCGAGCCTATGGTATGTTCGGCGCAAACCGTGCACCTATCTTGCACCGACACTGGCTCCCAACAGACCGAAACGAGATTCCACTTGACCCACGTAACCTAGGAGTACCATCGGGTGCGTCCAAAATGATTTCCGAGCCTATGGTATGTTCGGCGCAAACCGTGCACCTATCTTGCACCAACACTGGCTCCCAATAGACCGAAACGAGATTCCACATGACCCACATCACCTAGGAGTACCATCGGGTGCGTCCAAAATGATTTCCGATCCTACAGTTCGTTTGGCGCAAACCATGCACCTATCTTGCGTCAAGATTAGCACCACCTCCAAATGGACCAAAACGAGCTTTCGCTTGAGCCTCATCACCTACGAGTACCATTGGGTGTGTCCGAAATGATTTTTGAGCCTATGGTACACTCGGCGCAAACCGTGCACCTATCTTGCACCGACACCAACACTGTCTCCAAATGAACCGAAAAGAGATTCCACATTACCCACGTCACCTTGGAGTACCATCGGGTGTGTCCAAAACGATTTCTGAGCCTATGGTATGTTCGGCGCAAACCGTGCACCTATCTTGCACCGACACTGGCTCCCAACATACCAAAACGAGATTCCACTTGACCCACATCACCTAGGAGTACCATCGGGTGTGTCCAAAATGATTTCCGAGCCTATGGTATGTTCGGCGCAAACCATGCACCTATCTTGCACTGACACTAGCTCCCAATAGACCAAAACGAGACTCCACATGACCCTTGTCACCTAGGAGTACCATCGGGTGCGTCCAAAATGATTTCTGAGCCTATGGTATGTTCGACGCAAACCGTGCACCTATCTTGCACCGACAATGGCTCCCAATAGACTGAAAGAAGATTCCACTTGACCCACGTCACCTAAGAGTACCATCGGGTGCATCCAAAACGATTTTTGAGCCTATGGTATGTTCGGCGCAAACCGTGCACCTATCTTGCACCGACACTGGCTCCCAATAGACCAAAACGAGACTCCACATGAACCACGTCACCTAGGAGTACCATCGGGTGCGTCCAAAATGATTTCCGAGCCTATGGTATGTTCGACGCAAACCGTGCACCTATCTTGCACCGACACTAGCTCCCAACAGACCAAAACGAGATTCCACTTGACCCACGTCACCTAGGAGTACCATCGGGTGCGTCCAAAATGATTTCTGAGCCTATGGTATGTTCGGCGCAAATTGTGCACCTATCTTGCACCGACACTGGCTCCCAACAGACCGAAATGAGATTCCACATGACCAACATCACTTAGGAGTACCATCGGGTGCATCCAAAATGATTTCTGAGCCTATGGTATGTTTGGCGCAAACCGTGCACCTATCTTGCACCGACACTGGCTCCCAACAGACCGAAACGAGATTCCACTTGAGCCACATCACCTAGGAGTACCATTGGGTGCGTCCAAAACGATTTCTAGGCCTATGGAATGTTCGGCGCAAACCGTGGACCAATCTTGCATCGACACTGGCTCCCAACAGACCGAAATGAGATTCCACATGACCCACATCACCTAGGAGTACCATCGGGTGCGTCCAAAACGATTTCCAATCCTTTGGTACGTTTGGCGCAAACCATGCACCTATCTTGCGTCAAGATTAGCACCACCTCCAAACGGACCGAAACGAGCTTTCGCTTGAGTCTCATCACCTACGAGTACCATTGGGTGCGTCCGAAATGATTTTTGAGCCTATGGTACACTCGGCGCAAACCGTGCACCTATCTTGCACCGACTCCAACACTGTCTCCAAATGAACCAAAAAGAGATTCCACATTACCCATGTCACCTTGGAGTACCATCGGGTGCGTCCAAAACGATTTCTGACCCTATGGTATGTTCGGCGCAAACCGTGCACCTATCTTACACCGACACTAGCTCCCAATAGACCAAAACGAGATTCCACTTTACCCACGTCACCTAGGAGTACCATCGGGTGTGTCCAAAATGATTTCTGAGCCTATGGTATGTTCGGCGCAAACCGTGCACCTATCTTGCACCGACACTAGCTCCCAACAGACCAAAACGAGACTCCACATGACCCACGTCACCTAGGTGTACCATCGGGTGCATCCAAAATGATTTCCGAGCCTATGGTATGTTCGACGCAAACCGTGCACCTATCTTGCACCGACAATGGCTCCCAATAGACTGAAACAAGATTCCACTTGACGCACGTCACCTAGGAGTACCATCAGGTGCGTCCAAAATGATTCCTGAGCCTATGGTATGTTCGGCGCAAACTGTGCACCTATCTTGCACCGACACTGGCTCCCAACAGACCAAAACGAGACTCCACATGACCCACGTCACCTAGGAGTACCATCGGGTGCGTCCAAAATGATTTCCGAGCCTATGGTATGTTCGACGCAAACCGTGCACCTATCTTGCACCGACACTGCCTCCCAACAGACCGAAACAAGATTCCACTTGACCCACGTCACCTAGGAGTACCATCGGGTGTGTCCAAAATGATTTCCGAGCCTATGGTATGTTTGGCGCAAACCATGCACCTATCTTGCACTGACACTGGCTCCCAACAGACCAAAATGAGACTCCACATGACCCATGTCACCTAGGAGTACCATCAGGTGCGTCCAAAATGATTTCCGAGCCTATGGTATGTTCGGCGCAAACCATGCACCTATCTTGCACCAACACTGGCTCCCAACAGACCAAAACGAGATTCCACATGACCCACATCACCTAGGAGTACCATCGGGTGCGTCCAAAATGATTTCTGATCCTACGGTACGTTTGGCGCAAACCATGCACCTATCTTGCGTCAAGGTTAGCACCACCTCCAAACGGACCGAAACGAGCTTTCGCTTGAGCCTCATCACCTACGAGTACCCTGGGGTGCGTCCGAAATGATTTTTGAGCCTATGGTACACTCGGCGCAAACCATGCACCTATCTTGCACCGACACCAACACTGTCTCTGAATGAACCAAAAAGAGATTCCACATTACCCACGTGACCTTGGAGTTCCATCGCACCTATCTTACACCGACACTGGCTCCCAACGGACCAAAACGAGACTCCACATGACCCACATCACCTTGGAGTACCTTCGGGTGTGTCCAAAATGATTTCCGAGCCTATGGTATGTTCGGCGCCAACCGTATACCTATCTTGCACTGACACTAGCTCCCAACAGACCGAAACGAGATTCCACTTGACCCACGTCACCTAGGAGTACCATCGGGTGCATCCCAAATGATTTCCGAGCCTATGGTATGTTCGACGCAAACCGTGCACCTATCTTGCACCGACAATGGCTCCCAATAGACTGAAACAAGATTCCACTTGACGCACGTCACCTAGGAGTACCATCAGGTGCATCCAAAATGATTCCTGAGCCTATGGTATGTTCGGCGCAAACTGTGCACCTATCTTGCACCGACACTGGCTCCCAACAGACCAAAACGAGACTCCACATGACCCACGTCACCTAGGAGTACCATCGGGTGCATCCAAAATGATTTCCGAGCCTATGGTATGTTCGACGCAAACCGTGCACCTATCTTGCACCGACACTGCCTCCCAACAGACCGAAATAAGATTCCACTTGACCCACGTCACCTAGGAGTACCATCGGGTGTGTCCAAAATGATTTCCGAGCCTATGGTATGTTTGGCGCAAACCATGCACCTATCTTGCACTGACACTGGCTCCCAACAGACCAAAATGAGACTCCACATGACCCATGTCACCTAGGAGTACCATCAGGTGCGTCCAAAATGATTTCCGAGCCTATGGTATGTTCGGCGCAAACCATGCACCTATCTTGCACCAACACTGGCTCCCAACAGACCAAAACGAGATTCCACATGACCCACATCACCTAGGAGTACCCTCGGGTGCGTCCAAAATGATTTCTGATCCTACGGTACGTTTGGCGCAAACCATGCACCTATCTTGCGTCAAGGTTAGCACCACCTCCAAACGGACCGAAACGAGCTTTCGCTTGAGCCTCATCACCTACGAGTACCCTGGGGTGCGTCCGAAATGATTTTTGAGCCTATGGTACACTCGGCGCAAACCGTGCACCTATCTTGCACCGACACCAACACTGTCTCTGAATGAACCAAAAAGAGATTCCACATTACCCACGTGACCTTGGAGTTCCATCGCACCTATCTTACACCGACACTGGCTCCCAACGGACCAAAACGAGACTCCACATGACCCACATCACCTTGGAGTACCTTCGGGTGTGTCCAAAATGATTTCCGAGCCTATGGTATGTTCGGCGCCAACCGTATACCTATCTTGCACTGACACTAGCTCCCAATAGACCGAAACGAGATTCCACTTGACCCACGTCACCTAGGAGTACCATCGGGTGCATCCCAAATGATTTTCGAGCCAATGGTATGTTCGGCGCAAACCATGCACCTATCTTGCACCAACACTGACTCCCAACAGACTGAAACTAGATTCCACTTGACCCACGTCAACTAGGAGTACCCTCGGGTGCGTCCAAAATGATTTCTAAGCCTATGGTATGTTTGGCGCCAACCGTATACCTATCTTGCACTGACACTGGCTCCCAACAGATCAAAACGATATTCCACTTGACCCACGTCACCTAGCTGTACCATCGGGTGTGTCCAAAACGATTTTCGAGCCTATGGTATGTTCGGCGCAAACCGTGCATCTATCTTGCACCGACACTGGCTCCCAACAGACCGAAACGAGATTCCACTTGACCCACGTAACCTAGGAGTACCATCGGGTGCGTCCAAAATGATTTCCGAGCCTATGGTATGTTCGGCGCAAACCGTGCACCTATCTTGCACCAACACTGGCTCCCAACAGACCGAAACGAGATTCCACATGACCCACATCACCTAGGAGTACCATCGGGTGCGTCCAAATTGATTTCTGATCCTACGGTTCGTTTGGCGCAAACCATGCACCTATCTTGCGTCAAGATTAGCACCACCTCCAAATGGACCAAAATGAGCTTTCGCTTGAGCCTCATCACCTACGAGTACCATTGGGTGTGTCCGAAATGATTTTTGAGCCTATGGTACACTCGGCGCAAACCGTGCACCTATCTTGCACCGACACCAACACTGTCTCCAAATGAACCGAAAAGAGATTCCACATTACCCACGTCACCTTGGAGTACCATCGGGTGCGTCCAAAATGATTTCTGAGCCTATGGTATGTTCGGCGCAAACCGTGCACCTATCTTGCACCGACACTGGCTCCCAACATACCAAAACGAGATTCCACTTTACCCACGTCACCTAGGAGTACCATCGGGTGTGTCCAAAATGATTTCTGAGCCTATGGTATGTTTGGCGCAAACTGTGCACCTATCTTGCACCGACACTGGCTCCCAACAGACCAAAACGAGACTCCACATGACCCACGTCACCTAGGAGTACCATCGGGTGCGTCCAAAATGATTTCCGAGCCTATGGTATGTTCGACGCAAACCGTGCACCTATCTTGCACCGACACTGCCTCCCAACAGACCGAAACAAGATTCCACTTGACCCACGTCACCTAGGAGTACCATCGGGTGTGTCCAAAATGATTTCTGAGCCTATGGTATGTTTGGCGCAAACCGTGCACCTATCTTGCACTGACACTGGCTCCCAACAGACCAAAATGAGACTCCACATGACCCATGTCACCTAGGAGTACCATCAGGTGCGTCCAAAATGATTTCCGAGCCTATGGTATGTTCGGCGCAAACCGTGCACCTATCTTGCACCAACACTGGCTCCCAACAGACCAAAACGAGATTCCACATGACCCACATCACCTAGGAGTACCATCGGGTGCGTCCAAAATGATTTCTGATCCTACGGTACGTTTGGCGCAAACCATGCACCTATCTTGCGTCAAGGTTAGCACCACCTCCAAATGGACCGAAACGAGCTTTCGCTTGAGCCTCATCACCTACGAGTACCCTGGGGTGCGTCCGAAATGATTTTTGAGCCTATGGTACACTCGGCGCAAACCGTGCACCTATCTTGCACCGACACCAACACTGTCTCTGAATGAACCAAAAAGAGATTCCACATTACCCACGTGACCTTGGAGTTCCATCGCACCTATCTTACACCGACACTGGCTCCCAACGGACCAAAACGAGACTCCACATGACCCACATCACCTTGGAGTACCTTCGGGTGTGTCCAAAATGATATCCGAGCCTATGGTATGTTCGGCGCCAACCGTATACCTATCTTGCACTGACACTGGCTCCCAACAGACCAAAACGAGATTCCACTTGACCCACGTCACCTAGGAGTACCATCGGGTGCATCCAAAATGATTTCCGAGCCAATGGTATGTTCGGCGCAAACCATGCACCTATCTTGCACCAACACTGACTCCCAACAGACTGAAACTAGATTCCACTTGACCCACGTCAACTAGGAGTACCCTCGGGTGCGTCCAAAATGATTTCTAAGCCTATGGTATGTTCGGCGCCAACCGTATACCTATCTTGCACCGACACTGGCTCCCAACAGATCGAAACGAGATTCCACTTGACCCACGTCACCTAGCAGTACCATCGGGTGTGTCCAAAACGATTTTCGAGCCTATGGTATGTTCGGCGCAAACCGTGCACCTATCTTGCACCGACACTGGCTCCCAACAGACCGAAACGAGATTCCACTTGACCCACGTAACCTAGGAGTACCATCAGGTGCGTCCAAAATGATTTCCGAGCCTATGGTATGTTCGGCGCAAACCGTGCACCTATCTTGCACCAACACTGGCTCCCAACAGACCGAAACGAGATTCCACATGACCCACATCACCTAGGAGTACCATCGGGTGCGTCCAAAATGATTTCTGATCCTACGGTTCGTTTGGCGCAAACCATGCACCTATCTTGCGTCAAGATTAGCACCACCTCCAAATGGACCAAAACGAGCTTTCGCTTGAGCCTCATCACCTACGAGTACCATTGGGTGTGTCCGAAATGATTTTTGAGCCTATGGTACACTCGGTGCAAACCGTGCACCTATCTTGCACCGACACCAACACTGTCTCCAAATGAACCGAAAAGAGATTCCACATTACCCACGTCACCTTGGAGTACCATCGGGTGCGTCCAAAACGATTTCTGAGCCTATGGTATGTTCGGCGCAAACCGTGCACCTATCTTGCACCGACACTGGCTCCCAACATACCAAAACGAGATTCCACTTTACCCACGTCACCTAGGAGTACCATCGGGTGTGTCCAAAATGATTTCTGAGCCTATGGTATGTTTGGCGCAAACCGTGCACCTATCTTGCACCGACACTGCCTCCCAACAGACCAAAACGAGACTCCACAAGACCCACGTCACCTAGGAGTACCATCGGGTGCATCTAAAATGATTTCCGAGCCTATGGTATGTTCAACGCAAACCGTGCTCCTATCTTGCACCGACAATGGCTCCCAATAGACTGAAACAAGATTCCACTTGACCCACGTCACCTAGGAGTACAATCAGGTGCGTCCAAAATGATTTCTGAGCCTATGGTATGTTCGGCGCAAACTGTGCACCTATCTTGCACTGACACTGGCTCCCAACAGACCAAAACGAGACTCCACAGGACCCACGTCACCTAGGAGTACAATCGGGTGCGTCCGAAATGATTTCTGAGCCTATGGTATGTTCGACGCAAACCGTGCACCTATCGTGCACCGACACTGGCTCCCAACAGACCAAAACGAGACTCCACATGACCCATGTCACCTAGGAGTACCATCAGGTGCGTCCAAAATGATTTCTGAGCCTATGGTATGTTCTGCGCAAACCGTGCACCTATCTTGCACCAACACTGGCTCCCAACAGACCAAAACGAGATTCCACATGACCCACATCACCTAGGAGTACCATCGGGTGCGTCCAAAATGATTTCTGATCCTACGGTACGTTTGGCGCAAACCATGCACCTATCTTGCGTCAAGGTTAGCACCACCTCCAAACGGACCGAAACGAGCTTTCGCTTGAGCCTCATCACCTACGAGTACCCTGGGGTACGTCCGAAATGATTTTTGAGCCTATGGTACACTCGGCGCAAACCGTGCACCTATCTTGCACCGACACCAACACTGTCTCTAAATGAACCAAAAAGAGATTCCACATTACCCACGTGACCTTGGAGTTCCATCGCACCTATCTTACACCAACACTGGCTCCCAACGGACCAAAACGAGACTCCACATGACCCACATCACCTAGGAGTACCTTCGGGTGTGTCCAAAATGATTTCCGAGCCTATGGTATGTTCGGCGCCAATCGTATACCTATCTTGCACTGACACTAGCTCCCAACAGACCGAAACGAGATTCCACTTGACCCACGTCACCTAGGAGTACCATCGGGTGCGTCCAAAATGATTTCTGAGCCTATGGTATGTTCGGCGCAAATTGTGCACCTATCTTGCACCGACACTGGCTCCCAACAGACCGAAATGAGATTCCACTTGACCCACGTCAACTAGGAGTACCATCGGGTGCATCCAAAATGATTTCTGAGCCTATGGTATGTTCGGCGCAAACCGTGCACCTATCTTGCACCGACACTGGCTCCCAACAGACCGAAACGAGATTCCACTTGAGCCACATCACCTAGGAGTACCATCGGGTGCATCCAAAACGATTTCTAGGCCTATGGAATGTTCGGCGCAAACCATGGACCAATCTTGCACCGACACTGGCTCCCAACAGACCGAAACGAGATTCCACTTGACCCACGTAACCTAGGAGTACCATCGGGTGCGTCCAAAATGATTTCCGAGCCTATGGTATGTTCGGCGCAAACCGTGCACCTATCTTGCACCAACACTGGCTCCCAACAGACCAAAACAAGATTCCACATGACCCACATCACCTAGGAGTACCATCGGGTGCGTCCAAAATGATTTCTGATCCTACGGTTCGTTTGGCGCAAACCATGCACCTATCTTGCGTCAAGATTAGCACCACCTCCAAATGGACCAAAACGAGCCTTCGCTTGAGCCTCATCACCTACGAGTACCATTGGGTGTGTCCGAAATGATTTTTGAGCCTATGGTACACTCGGCGCAAACCGTGCACCTATCTTGCACCGACACCAACACTGTCTCCAAATGAACCGAAAAGAGATTCCACATTACCCACGTCACCTTGGAGTACCATCGAGTGCGTCCAAAACGATTTCTGAGCCTATGGTATGTTCGGCGCAAACCGTGCACCTATCTTGCACCGACACTGGCTCCCAACATACCAAAACGAGATTCCACTTTACCCATGTCACCTAGGAGTACCATCGGGTGTGTCCAAAATGATTTCTGAGCCTATGGTATGTGTGGCGCAAACCGTGCACCTATCTTGCACCGACACTGGCTCCCAACAGACCAAAACGAGACTCCACATGACCCACGTCACCTAGGAGTACCATCGGGTGCATCCAAAATGATTTCCGAGCCTATGGTATGTTCAACGCAAACCGTGCACCTATCTTGCACCGACAATGGCTCCCAATAGACTGAAACAAGATTCCACTTGACCCACGTCACCTAGGAGTACAATCAGGTGCGTCCAAAATGATTTCTGAGCCTATGGTATGTTCAGCGCAAACTGTGCACCTATCTTGCACCGACACTGGCTCCCAACAGACCAAAACGAGACTCCATAGGACCCACGTCACCTAGGAGTACAATCGGGTGCGTCCAAAATGATTTCTAAGCCTATGGTATGTTCGACGCAAACCGTGCACCTATCGTGCACCGACACTAGCTCCCAACAGACCAAAACGAGACTCCACATGACCCATGTCACCTAGGAGTACCATCAGGTGTGTCCAAAATGATTTCTGAGCCAATGGTATGTTCTGCGCAAACCGTGCACCTATCTTGCACCAACACTGGCTCCCAACAGACCAAAACAAGATTCCACATGACCCAGATCACCTAGGAGTTCCATCGGCTGCGTCCAAAATGATTTCTGATCCTATGGTACGTTTGGCGCAAACCATGCACCTATCTTGCGTCAAGATTAGCACCACCTCCAAACGGACTGAAATGAGCTTTCACTTGAGCCTCATCACCTACGAGTACCCTGGGGTGCGTCCGAAATGATTTTTGAGCCTATGGTACACTCGGCGCAAACCGTGCACCTATCTTGCACCGACACCAACACTGTCTCTGAATGAACCAAAAAGAGATTCCACATTACCCACGTGACCTTGGAGTTCCATCGCACCTATCTTACACCGACACTGGCTCCCAACGGACCAAAACGAGACTCCACATGACCCACATCACCTAGGAGTACCTTCGGGTGTGTCCAAAATGATTTCCGAGCCTATGGTATGTTCGGCGCCAACCGTGCACCTATCTTGCACCGACACTAGCTCCCAACAGACCAAAATGAGATTCCACTTGACCCACATCACCTAGGAGTACCATCGGGTGCGTCCAAAATGATTTCTGAGCCTATGGTATGTTCGGCGCAAATTGTGCACCTATCTTGCACCGACACTGGCTCCCAACAGACCGAAATGAGATTCCACATGACCAACATCACTTAGGAGTACCATCGGGTGTATCCAAAATGATTTCTGAGCCTATGGTATGTTCGGCGCAAACCGTGCACCTATCTTGCACCGACACTGGCTCCCAACAGACCGAAACGAGATTCCACTTGAGCCACATCACCTAGGAGTACCATCGGGTGCGTCCAAAATGATTTCTAGGCCTATGGAATGTTCGGCGCAAACCGTGGACCAATCTTGCATCGACACTGGCTCCCAACAGACCGAAATGAGATTCCACATGACCCACATCACCTAGGAGTACCATCGGGTGCGTCCAAAACGATTTCCAATCCTTTGGTACGTTTGGCGCAAACCATGCACCTATCTTGCGTCAAGATTAGCACCACCTCCAAACGGAACAAAACGAGCTTTCGCTTGAGTCTCATCACCTATGAGTACCATTGGGTGTGTCCAAAATGATTTTTGAGCCTATGGTACACTCGGCGCAAACCATGCAGCTATCTTGCACCGACACCAACACTGTCTCCAAATGAACCAAAAAGAGATTCCACATTACTCACGTGAGCTTGGAGTTCCATCGCACCTATCTTACACCGACACTGGCTCCCAACGGACCAAAACGAGACTCCACATGACACACGTCACCTAGCAGTACCATCGGGTGCGTCCAAAATGATTTCCGAGCCTATGGTATGTTCGGCGTAAACCGTGCACCTATCTTGCACCGACACTGGCTCCCAACAGACCGAAATGAGATTCCACATGACCCATGTCACCTAGGAGTACCATCGGGTGCGTCCAAAATGATTTCCAATCCTACAATATGTTTGGCGCAAACCATGCACCTATCTTGCGTCAAGATTAGCACCACCTCCAAACGGACCGAAACGAGCTTTCGCTTGAGTCTCATCACCTACGAGTACCATTGGGTGCGTCCGAAATGATTTTTGAGCCTATGGTACACTCGGCGCAAACTGTGCACCTATCTTGCACCGACACCAACACTGTCTCCAAATGAACCGAAAAGAGATTCCACATTACCCATGTCACCTTGGAGTACCATCGGGTGCGTCCAAAACGATTTCTGAGCCTATGGTATGTTCAGCGCAAACTGTGCACCTATCTTGCACCGACACTAGCTCCCAACAGACCAAAACGAGATTCCACTTTACCCACGTCACCTAGGAGTACCATCGGGTGTGTCCAAAATGATTTCTGAGCCTATGGTATGTTCGGCGCAAACCGTGCACCTATCTTGCACCGACACTAGCTCCCAACAGACCAAAACGAGACTCCACATGACCCACGTCACCTAGGAGTACCATTGGGTGCATCCAAAATGATTTCCGAGCCTATGGTATGTTCGACGCAAACCGTGCACCTATCTTGCACCGACAATGGCTCCCAATAGACTGAAACAAGATTCCACTTGACACACGTCACCTAGGAGTACCATCAGGTGCATCCAAAATGATTTCTGAGCCTATGGTATGTTCGGCGCAAACTGTGCACCTATCTTGCACCGACACTGGCTCCCAACAGACCAAAACGAGACTCCACATGACCCACGTCACCTAGGAGTACCATCGGGTGTGTCCAAAATGATTTTCGAGCCTATGGTATGTTCGACGCAAACCGTGCACCTATCTTGCACCGACACTGGCTCCCAACAGACCGAAACGAGATTCCACTTGACCCACGTCACCTAGGAGTACCATCGGGTGTGTCCAAAATGATTTCCAAGCCTATGGTATGCTCGGCGCAAACCGTGCACCTATCTTGCACTGACACTGGCTCCCAACAGACCAAAATGAGACTCCACATGACCCATGTCACCTAGGAGTACCATCAGGTGCGTCCAAAATGATTTCCGAGCCTATGGTATGTTCGGCGCAAACCGTGCACCTATCTTGCACCAACACTAGCTCCCAACAGACCAAAACAAGATTCCACATGACCCACATCACCTAGGAGTACCATCGGGCGCGTCCAAAATGATTTCTGATCCTATGGTACGTTTGGCGCAAACCATGCACCTATCTTGCGTCAAGATTAGCACCACCTCCAAATGGACCGAAACGAGCTTTCGCTTGAGCCTCATCACCTACGAGTACCATTGGGTGCGTCCAAAATGATTTTTGGGCCTATCATACACTCAGCGCAAACCGTGCACCTATCTTGCACCGACACCAACACTGTCTCCAAATGAACCAAAAAGAGATTCCACATTACCCACGTCACCTTGGAGTACTATCGGGTGCGTCCAAAATGATTTCTGTGCCTATGGTATGTTCGGCGCAAACCGTGCACCTATCTTGCACCGACACTGGCTCCCAACAGACCAAAACGAGATTCCACTTGACCCACGTCACCTAGGAGTACCATCGGGTGTGTCCAAAATGATTTCCGAGCCTATGGTATGTTCGGCGCAAATTGTGCACCTATCTTGCACCGACACTGGCTCCCAACAGACCAAAACGAGACTCCACATGACCCACATCACCTAGGAGTACCATCGGGTGCGTCCAAAATGATTTCCGAGGCTATGGTATGTTCGACGCAAACCGTGCACCTATCTTGCACCGACAATGGCTCCCAATAGACTGAAACAAGATTCCACTTGACCCACATCACCTAGGAGTACCATCGGGTGCGTCCAAAACGATTTCTGAGCCTATGGTATGTTCGGCGCAAACCGTGCACCTATCTTGCACCGACACTGGCTCCCAACAGACCAAAACGAGACTCCACATGACCCACGTCACCTAGGAGTACCATCGGGTGCGTCCAAAATGATTTCCGAGCCTATGGTATGTTCGACGCAAACCATGCACCTATCTTGCACCGACACTAGCTCCCAACAGACCAAAATGAGATTCCACTTGACCCACGTCACCTAGGAGTACCATCGGGTGCGTCCAAAATGATTTCTGAGCCTATGGTATGTTCGGCGCAAACCGTGCACCTATCTTGCACCGACACTGGCTCCCAACATACCAAAACGAGATTCCACATGGCCAACGTCACCTAGGAGTACCATTGGGTGCGTCCAAAATGATTTCTGAGCCTATGGTATGTTCGGTGCAAACCATGCACCTATCTTGCACCGACACTGGCTCCCAACAGACCGAAACGAGATTCCACTTGACCCACGTCACCTAGGAGTACCATCGGGTGCGTCCAAAATGATTTCTGGGCCTATGGTATGTTCGGCGCAAACCGTGGACTAATCTTGCATCAACACTAGCTCCTAATTGACTGAAACGAGATTCCACATGACCCACGTCACCTGGGAGGACCATCGGGTGCGTCCAAAACGATTTCCAATCCTACGGTACGTTTGGCGCAAACCATGCACCTATCTTGCGTCAATATTAGCACCACCTCCAAACGGACCGAAACGAGCTTTCGCTTGAGTCTCATCACCTATGAGTACCATTGGGTGCGTCCGAAATGATTTTTGAGCCTATGGTACACTCGGCGCAAACCGTGCACCTATCTTGCACCAACACCAACACTGTCTCCAAATGAACTGAAAAGAGATTCCACATTACCCACGTCACCTTGGAGTACCATCGGGTGCGTCCAAAACGATTTCTGAGCCTATGGTATGTTCGGCGCAAACTGTGCACCTATCTTGCACCGACACTGGCTCCCAACAGACCAAAACGAGATTCCACTTGACCCACGTCACCTAGGAGTACCATCGGGTGTGTCCAAAATGATTTCCGAGCCTATGGTATGTTCGGCGCAAACCGTGCACCTATCTTGCACTGACACTGGCTCCCCACAGACCAAAACGAGACTCCACATGACCCACGTCACCTAGGAGTACCATCGGGTGCGTCCAAAATGATTTCCGAGCCTATGGTATGTTCGACGCAAACCGTGCACCTATCTTGCACCGACAATGGCTCCCAATAGACTGAAACAAGATTCCACTTGACCCACGTCACCTAGGAGTACCATCGGGTGCATCCAAAATGATTTCTGAGCCTATGGTATGTTTGGCACAAACCGTGCACCTATCTTGCACCGACACTGGCTCCCAACAGACCAAAACGAGACTCCACATGACCCACGTCACCTAGGAGTACCATCGGGTGCGTCCAAAATGATTTCCGAGCCTATGGTATATTCGATGCAAACTGTGCACCTATCTTGCACCAACACTGGCTCCCAACAGACCGAAACGAGATTCCACTTGACCCACGTCACCTAGGAGTACCATCGGGTGCGTCCAAAATGATTTCTAAGCCTATGGTATGTTCGGCGCAAACCGTGCACCTATCTTGCACCGACACTGGCTCCAAAAAGACCAAAACGAGATTCCACATGGCCAACGTCACCTAGGAGTACCATCGGGTGCATCCAAAACGATTTCTGAGCCTATGGTATGTTCGGCGCAAACCGTGCACCAATCTTGCACCAACACTGGCTCCAAACAGACCAAAACGAGATTCCACTTGACCCACGTCACCTAGGAGTACCATCGGGTGTGTCCAAAATGATTTCCGAGCCTATGGTATGTTCGGCGCAGACCGTGCACCTATCTTGCACTGACACTGGCTCCCCACAGACCAAAACGAGACTCCACATGACCCACGTCACCTAGGAGTACCATCGGGTGCGTCCAAAATGATTTCCGAGCCTATGGTATGTTCGACGCAAACCGTGCACCTATCTTGCACCGACAATGGCTCCCAATAGACTAAAACAAGATTCCACTTGACCCACGTCACCTAGGAGTACCATCGGGTGCGTCCAAAACGATTTCTGAGCCTATGGTATGTTCGGCGCAAACCGTGCACCTATCTTGCACCGACACTAGCTCCCAACAGACCAAAACGAGACTCCACATGACCCACGTCACCTAGGAGGACCATCGGGTGCGTCCAAAATGATTTCCGAGCCTATGGTATATTCGATGCAAATTGTGCACCTATCTTGCACTGACACTGGCTCCCAACAGACCGAAACAAGATTCCACTTGACCCACGTCACCTAGGAGTACCATCGGGTGCGTCCAAAATGATTTATGAGCCTATGGTATGTTCGGTGTAAACCGTGCACCTATCTTGCACCGACACTGGCTCCCAACAGACCAAAACAAGATTCCACATGACCAACGTCACCTAGGAGTACCATCGGGTGCATCCAAAATGATTTCTGAGCCTATGGTATGTTCGGTGCAAACCGTGCACCTATCTTGCACCGACACTGGCTCCCAACAGACCGAAATGAGATTCCACTTGACCCACGTCACCTAGGAGTACCATCGGGTGCGTCCAAAACGATTTCTGGGCCTATGGTATGTTCGGCGCAAACCGTGGACCAACCTTGCATCGACACTGGCTCCCAATAGACCGAAACAAGATTCCACATGACCCACGTCACCTAGGAGTACCATCGGGTGCGTCCAAAATGATTTCCAATCCTATGGTACGTTTGGCGCAAACCATGCACCTATCTTGCGTCAAGATTAGCACCACCTCCAAACGGACCGAAGCGAGCTTTCGCTTGAGTCTCATCACCTATGAGTACCATTGGGTGCGTCCGAAATGATTTTTGAGCCTATGGTACACTCGGCGCAAACCGTGCAGCTATCTTGCACCGACACCAACACTGTCTCCAAATGAACCAAAAAGAGATTCCACATTACCCACGCGAGCTTGGAGTTCCATCGCACCTATCTTACACCGACACTGGCTCCCAACGGACCAAAACGAGACTCCACATGATCCACGTCACCTCAGAGTACCATCGGGTGCATCCAAAATGTTTTCTAAGCCTATGGTATGTTCGGCGCAAACCGTGCACCTATCTTGCACCAACACTGGCTCCCAACAGACCGAAACGAGATTCCACTTGACCCACGTCACCTAGGAGTACCATCGGGTGCGTCCAAAATGATTTCTGAGCCTATGGTATGTTCGGCGCAAACCGTGCACCAATCCTGCATCAACACTAGCTCCCAACAGACCAAAACGAGATTCTACATGACCCACGTCACCTAGGAGTACCATCGGGTGCATCCAAAATGATTTCCAATCCTACGGTACGTTTGGTGCAAACTATGCACCTATCTTGCGTCAAGATTAGCACCACCTCCAAATGGACCGAAATGAGCTTTCGCTTGAGCCTCATCACCTACGAGTACCCTGGGGTGCGTCCAAAATGATTTTTGAGCCTATGGTACACTCGGCGCAAACCGTGCACCTATCTTGTACCGACACCAACACTGTCTCTAAATGAACCAAAAAGAGATTCCACATTACCCACTTGACCTTGGAGTTCCATCGCACCTATCTTACACCGACACTGGCTCCCAACGGACCAAAACAAGACTCCACATGACCCACATCACCTAGGAGTACCTTCGGGTGCGTCCAAAATGATTTCCGAGCCTATGGTATGTTCAGCGCCAACCGTATACCTATCTTGCACCGACACTGGCTCCCAATAGACCGAAATGAGATTCCACTTGACCCACATCACCTAGGAGTACCATCGGGTGCGTCCAAAATGATTTCTGGGCCTATGGTATGTTCGACGCAAACCGTGGACCAATCTTGCATCGACACTGGCTCACAATAGACCGAAACAAGATTCCACATGACCCACGTCACCTAGGAGTACCATTGGGTGCGTCCAAAATGATTTCCAATCCTACGATACGTTTGGCGCAAACCATGCACCTATCTTGCGTCAAGATTAGCACCACCTCCAAACGGACCGAAACCAGCTTTCGCTTGAGTCTCATCACCTATGAGTACCATTGGGTGCGCCCGAAATGATTTTTGAGCCTATGGTACACTCGGCGCAAACCATGCAGCTATCCTGCACCGACACCAACACTGTCTCCAAATGAACCAAAAAGAGATTCCACATTACCCACGTGAGCTTGGAGTTCCATCGCACCTATCTTACACCGACACTGGCTCCCAACGGACCAAAACGAGACTCCACATGACCCACGTCACCTCAGAGTACCATCGGGTGCGTCCAAAATGTTTTCTAAGCCTATGGTATGTTCGGCGCAAACCGTGCACCTATCTTGCACCAACACTGGCTCCCAACAGACCGAAACGAGATTCCACTTGACCCACGTCACCTAGGAGTACCATCGAGTGCGTCCAAAGTGATTTCTGAGCCTATGGTATGTTCGGCGCAAACCGTGCACCAATCCTGCATCAACACTGGCTCCCAACAGACCAAAACGAGATTCTACATGACCCACGTCACCTAGGAGTACCATCGGGTGCGTCCAAAACGATTTCCAATCCTACGGTACGTTTGGCGCAAACCATGCAACTATCTTGCGTCAAAATTAGCACCACCTCCAAATGGACCGAAACGAGCTTTCGCTTGAGCCTCATCACCTACGAGTACCCTGGGGTGCGTCCAAAATGATTTTTGAGCCTATGGTACACTCGGCGCAAACCGTGCACCTATCTTGCACCGACACCAACACTATCTCTAAATGAACCAAAAAGAGATTCCACATTACCCACTTGACCTTGGAGTTCCATCGCACCTATCTTACACTGACACTGGCTCCCAACGGACCAAAACAAGACTCCACATGACCCACATCACCTAGGAGTACCTTCGGGTGCGTCCAAAATGATTTCCGAGCCTATGGTATGTTCAGCGCCAACCATATACCTATCTTGCACCGACACTGGCTCCCAACAGACCGAAACGAGATTCCACTAGACCCATGTCACCTAGGAGTACCATCGGGTGCATCCAAAATGATTTCCGAGCCAATGGTATGTTCGGCGCCAACCGTATACCTATCTTGCACCGACACTGGCTCCCAACAGATTGAAACGAGATTCCACTTGACCCACGTCACCTAGCAGTACCATCGGGTGTGTCCAAAACGATTTTCGAGCCTATGGTATGTTTGGCGCAAACCATGCACCTATCTTGCACCGACACTGGCTCCCAACAGACCGAAACGAGATTCCACTTGACCCACATAACCTAGGAGTACCATCGGGTGCGTCCAAAATGATTTCCGAGCCTATGGTATGTTCGGCGCAAACCGTGCACCTATCTTGCACCAACACTGGCTCCCATTAGACCGAAACGAGATTCCACATGACCCACATCACCTAGGAGTACCATCCGGTGCGTCCAAAATGATTTCCGATTCTACGGTTCGTTTGGCGCAAACCATGCACCTGTCTTGCGTCAAGATTAGCACCACCTCCAAATGGACCAAAACAAGCTTTCGCTTGAGCCTCATCACCTACGAGTACCATTGGGTGTGTCCGAAACGATTTTTGAGCCTATGATACACTCGGCGCAAACCGTGCACCTATCTTGCGCCGACACCAACACTGTCTCCAAATGAACCAAAAAGAGATTCCACATTACCCACGTCACCTTGGAGTACCATCGGGTGCGTCCAAAACGATTTCTGAGCCTATGGTATGTTCGGCGCAAACCGTGCACCTATCTTGCATCGACACTGGCTCCCAACATACCAAAACGAGATTCCACTTGACCCACGTCACCTAGGAGTACCATCAGGTGTGTCCAAAATGATTTCCGAGCCTATGGTATGTTCAGCGGAAACCGTGCACCTATCTTGCACTGACACTGGCTCCCAACAGACCAAAACGAGACTCCACATGACCCATGTCACCTAGGAGTACCATCGGGTGCGTCCAAAATGATTTCCGAGCCTATGGTGTAACAGAACCGACCAAATCATAAGAACGTAAGTACAAAAACAATCACCGAAGCGATCAAATTCCTGTACTTAAGCTCCCATAATCCCGGTAGTCCGGAAATCACGAAGGATTTCAACCAACTCTCGACATACAAACCAAGATCGTAATGATTCAACACAACACATCATCCGTTACAACATTTCATAAGTAGCATTCAGGTTACATCCATCGGAGTCAAATAAATATTACAAACCAAGTTTGAGTGTGCGGAAGCAACATAGTTTTCAAATACATTGCCAAGATCAGAGTCATGTCCCACAAAAGCATTATCAGGTACGAGAACTAGTAGAAACCGCGCCCAACGGTCTAGTCTTCATCCCCAGCAGGGAGAAGGCAGTACTTGCAGCAACCAAAGTAGAACTGGTCATCTGCAACAGGTGGGAAATAAACCCTGAGTACGAGAAGGTACTCAGCTAGACTTACCCGACGAAAATCAGAACAAAAGACACCAAGGATCATGCAAGGCCTTTCAGGTGGGCTAGCTTGACACAGTTGCATAAAAGAGCTTATGATTACAGTAACCAATTTAAACTTAGCATCAAGCTTATCATTATTTACCTGTCTACTAGATTAGCACCTGTACTAGAGCACTCACTTATTAGGAGCAAACAATATTAACCATAGCAGGTATAATAAGGCTGTCATCATCATATCATCATTTCCGAACCATTATGTTATTAAGTGTATCTACATTGGAGATAAACCCGTCAAGTTCTCACTAACCGGGAGAGACGGCGACTCGAATCGAATTACAACTCAGCTGAGGGGGTATTCCTAACTCTCACCCTGGCATACTTTGCAAGAGTAGCCGTGGGTCACCTTTGGGACATCTCAGGAACCAAATTCGCGGGTTCGATCAGCGCCAGCACTCTCAGGGATTACCCTTCTGCCAGGACGACCAGGACTTTTAAATCACCTGCCCTTGGACTCACGCCTACGGCTCCCTTCCGAGGCACACTTTATACTTATCGACTCCCGGCCTGAGGTGAGCTACTCGGCTTCGCGGTCGGTCATCGGGCCGGCCAACTAAGAGAGAGGCATGCGTTCAACATGAACAGGAAAGGCTCCAAGATCCAGTCCTTAATTGACACAGACGGAGTCACTGCAAACCGGCAAGCCTCCGTCCGGTCCTCATTTCAAATTAAGACTGGTTCTTTTCCACGATAGCAAATATAGCCAACCGTGCCACATGTATCTTCCTATATCTCGCAGGTGACAGGAAATCACCCGACTTCTACCGCGTTAAAGCAGGGCTAAGCACTACTCGAGCCTGAGCTACATAGGATTCAGGGTAACAATATCTGGACAAGGACTGGGTAACCAATGCAGCAAGTGTTTGCATCCAACACCTAAACTTAATGCAACAATATATATGTAATAATAATACTGTAACTGCAGTTCGGAAAATAGGAGGCTTAATATGCTCCGGGGCTTGCCTTTCACAAAGTTGCAAGGACGGTGGTCAGGGCACTCAACGGCGACCTCGTCTGGCACTTCTCCTGAAGGCTGCTCCTCCTGAATCTCCGGTGTCGGCTGCTGCTGCTCGTTCAGTTCCTCGAATTCCAGCAGGGTTACTCCTTCCGGTACACCTATTGCATGCCGATGCAAACGATGAATATCATGGAAGCATAAGGAATGGCGTGATGCTCATGATGAATGAATCACAGTGAGTGTTTACGAAAGTATTACTGGACACTCGTTTACCGAGTACTTAGCTCTATTCAAATCACTTTAAGCATGTATCCAACTTAACTTAAATAACAAGAGCAACTTACCTAGCTTGCATAACCTAAGATAAAGATGCTCATCTTCAGTTAAAGGCCTAACACCTAGGAACAGTACCATGAACTTAGGATAGTAAAGACATACTTAAAATAACAGTTAAAGCTTCATATGCAACAAGTAGCAACTTAAATCTATCATAACCCGAGTTCTATAACTCCAAATGACGTACAAGAGGACATTCTGGAAAGCTTATGAAATTCTCTACAATTTATTTGTAAACATCAAAGCATGATTCTAAAGTTGACCAACTCCAATTTCCGTAGACCTAGAATCTGTCCCGCAATGACAGGGTTGCTAACTTAATTATTTAATGATGGTGCAAAAGCCTAAGTTGACCAAACCAAGTTAACCAACTTGTTTTTCATACCTAAGCAACATCAGAAAGTACAGTGCTAACTTCTAAATAAATTCTTTAATATCCTTTTCTAATTTATCTAGTTAATTAGGTGATTAAAGCAATATATAGTAAACCTGTTCAGAAAAATCTACAAAAATTACAGTAGCTATTTCATGCTTCACATAGACTACTATAAAAATTTCAAAGCCATTGAGTAAGTATAACAGTCTACACAAAAATGATAAGGCATACTAGCTTAAAATGGCATAATTAAGAAATCCTAATGAAAAGTGTCAAGCAACAGATTTCACATTTTTCCTAGCATCATTATAGCATAATAATAATACCCATAAAATTTCACCTTCACTGGATCTATAGAAAAATTATGAAAATTCACACAAGATCCACCTATTAATAAAAGGAAATTCTATAACTTAAAAACTACACATGCACTAGCCCCGAAATTTTTACCAGAGCTTCTAATAGACCTAAATAGAGGACCCACAAAATTTCATAATTTTTGGACCACAGAAACTCAAGATAAAATTCAAACAAGTTTGCATGCTCCTAAAAACACATTTCAAAGTCCTATTTAAATCATCAAAAATTTCTAAAACAAGTGCCCATATAATATTTTTGTTAAATACTAGACATGACCAGGAACCCAACAAAATTAGAACCATAGCATTTGGATATATATACTAGGAGCTACATATTTTTCAAGATGTACATAAATCTGTGAAATAAATAAACGAAATAAAATGGGAAAACAACACTCAGCCCTACACGGGCCAGCCCAAGAACGGCGGCCCAAGACTACGGCGCGGCCCGAGCTGGACTCCCGCCTGAACCACGACGCTGACAGGGAGGGCCCGCTCGGCAGTGAGCGAAACAGGGGAGGAGCGTCGGTCGGTGGCGTAGCTCGCCGCCGGTGGCTCCTCCGGCGAGACCATCTACGCTACGACATTCGCCTTGAACATGCGCATCTACTGGTGACCTCAATCGGTGCTATGGTGGTGGCTAGCGGGGTCGGCGACTGACACGGCAGGCGCACGGCCACGGCACGGCCGGCTCCGGTGGACCGACGACGACACAGTTCCTAGCGGTGACCCTACAAGCTTCAGTGGTGTTCCTATGACCTAGCGCGCGGCCGAGGAAGGAATGGGAGCGGCGCGAGGGCAGCTGGCCGCGTGGAGCGCCAACTCCGGCGAACTCCCGCCATGGCCGCGGTGGGGAAAAACGGAAATGCGCTCTTACCGAGGCTCAAACGACCCGGCTGAAGGGTGGAGGAGGTGGAGGGGGTCACGGCGAGGCTGCAGGCGGACGGGGCAACGCGTTTTCGCGGTGGTTAGCTCGTACGGCAGCGGCGATGCTTGGTCGGCAATGGCGGACCGCAGAGCTCGTGCGTTGCTGCGTTCAGTGGGAGGAGAGGAAAACGAAATGGGGAGGCGAGTGCGTCGGACAGGCGCGCGGGGTGCTCAAGACGCGGCTGCGACGCCAGGAGGTGCACGGCGCGTGGCCAGCGCGGTCAGCCGGCCGTCGACGCGCGGCGCACACGCGTCCGGCGCTTTCTGAACCCGGTCGGCCCTGTTCACTGAATCGTTCTTCTGAAAACGCGATTCAGTCATCGTCGAAGGTGACTGACAGAGCAATTTCAACGATCATTTGCTCCCAAACCGTGACGAATTAGTGGGAGATTTGAACATCAAAACTATAGACCTATCTGCCCTCTACACTTTCTTTTCAAAGATCAACACCTAAAAAGTCATGGATCCGAAGTTATATGAAGCTAGAGTTGGCTTGATGCAACTGGAAAACACTATGACTTAGAATATTTTTCTAAGTGTTGAAAACAGCGTGTATCTCTGACTTGTGGGCCATGTTTGACCATGTTCCACACATTTTCATGACTTGGCTATAAAACAACTTTTGTTCCTTGGTAAATTTGCTACAACTTTTGTAAAGAGTGCACAGCCATGCAAAGTCTCTAAGTTGCACTTTTTAAACAGTCAAACAATGAGACTCTTATGGTCAATTCTAGTCAACCCTTCATTTGAGGGCAAATCTGTCATTTTGACCTACATGAACAATGTTCCAACAAGTAAACTAAATGTAGTTAAGGTGTATTAGACCATGATCACCCATTTTACAAAGTTGTTATTCCACTTATACTGATCACATGTGATAAAGAAAGTAAAACAAGCAATTCATACGTAAGTTTCAATACAATGTTTCACATGTTGCATATGTATGTTTCACAGATAATGACATGATGACATAGCAAATGCACATGTTTATGAATGACATGCAATTAGTGGAAGCCAAACACCTAGGGTGTTACATATGGTATGTTCGACGCAAACCGTGCACCTATCTTGCACCGACAATGGCTCCCAATAGACTGAAACAAGATTCCACTTGACCCACGTCACCTAGGAGTACCATCGGGTGCATCCAAAATGATCTTTGAGCCTATGGTATGTTCAGCGCAAACCATGCACCTATCTTGCACCGACACTGGCTCCCAACAGACCGAAATGAGATTCCACTTGACCCACGTCACCTAGGAGTACCATAGGGTGCGTCCAAAATGATTTCTAGGCCTATGGTATGTTCAGCGCAAACCGTGGACCAATCTTGCATCGACACTGGCTCCCAATAGACCGAAACAAGATTCCACATGACCCACGTCACCTAGGAGTACCTGGTCACAAGGTTTTTATCAATTTTCATCCAGTTTTCTGAAAATTCCACAGGCCACGTCTTACACTTGTTTGAGCTCATATTTTCTGTGGTTACTGCTTTTGTGCTCCTAAGTAAAGGAAAAATATCAAAAAAATAAAATAAAAATGTCGAAATTTCCCAAAAAAACAACGACAGCCCAAAAAATAGAAAAAAAGAGAGGGGCAAAAGAGGAACAATATCTAGAGGAGCACATAGAGAAGCCCAAAGTGAGCTGTGTTTGCGTGTGCTGTCTGGTTCCTTGTTTGTGTTGCTGTTTCCATCCACCATACTTGTTTTTCTCATACCTATCACCTTGCTATCCACCATACTTTTGTCATAACCTGGTACTTGCAACACTTTAGACCAGCAACGAGAACAAGTACTTTGGACTATAATTCAGCATTACTTTCTGTTACTGACTTGTGTGCCAAATATACATATTACTCTTTGTTTGCCTTCCAAGCTCCACAAATTCTTCAGATCAGTATAGACAAAGGGCCTTGCAATCTCGGTACCACTACCTCACAGGTATCACGAACCAGCCGCTGGTTGTACCGCCCACTGCTTGTGTTGGTAAGAACTTGGTAAGAGCTTGGTAAGACGCTTCCACTTGCTGTGAAAAGTGACACCACTACAACCACGTAGTCATTTGGTAGGGATAACTTTCACCTGTTTGTTCCTGTTTTTGTGTTTTCAATGGCAGGAGGTGAACATACTGCAGATAACAATCCTAAGGGTTTCAGCGAGTGTGTCAGCCAAGAGCAACTACAAGCTGTTGTAGAGGATGCCCAAAAAGGATGAATGAGGCCGTCAGGAAGGCCGTCACTGACGCACTCATTGAACTCAACATTGGCAATAGCATGGAGAGATTGGACAAGAGAATTTCCACGCTAACCGACAAGGTTACTGAGTTGGAAACCTTCGTGGCGGGCAACAACGACGTTTCTGGTAGCAACACCGATGGTCAAGACACGGTGCATGATGCCGCTGGAAACATAGGTCGACCAGCTATCCGACAAGAGAGATTACGACAACGTCTACGCCGCAACACGACAGGTATGGGTGGTGTCCATCACCACCACCGTCAAGGTAATAATCACCGTGTGCCTGATGATCCTTATGCTAAGATTAAGTTCACAATACCATCTTTTTCGGGTCATTATGATGCTGAGGGATATCTTGATTGGGAGATGACGGTAGAACAAAAGTTTAGTGCCCACCTTGTACCTGAGCAGCATAGAGTTAGACAAGCTACTAGTGAGTTTAAGGATTTTGTCATTATTTGGTGGAATGGGCTAGCTGCACAGGATGCTTTACCTGGTACATGGGAAGAACTTAAAGTAGCTATGCATGATCGTTTTGTTCCTCCTTCTTATCATAGAGACTTGCGTAAGAAATTGATGCGTTTAGAACAAGGAGATAAATCTGTACAGGATTACTATGGTGAGCTCCAAAAGGGATTGATGCGCTGTAGTGTTGTAGAGGGAAACGAAGATGCCATTTGTCGTTTTTATTCTGGTTTGAGGCGTGACATTCAGGACATTGTTGATTATAAAGAATTTAACACTGTCAACCAGTTGTTTCAGTTTGCTATGCTTGCAGAAAAGGAATTGCAGGGGCGTGAACAGCAGGGCAAGAGCAAGGTCAGCACCAGCACATACACGCCACGCTCGGCACCATCTTCGGGGCTGACCAAGCCAACCACTTTTCGGACGCCTCCACTAGCGAGCAAGCGACCAACAGCCTCTGGAGTTTCCGCTATACCTAAGACACCTCCCGCACGACCTTCAGATTCAGGTAAAAATTCTTTGCAGGTGCCTACCAAGAGTTCCTCATCCGTTGCATCGACGGGACGTACTTCGGGTATTCAGTGCCATCGCTGCCATGGCATTGGCCATGTGCAGAAGGACTGCCCAAGTCAGCGGGCATATATTGCTACAGAAGATGGTTACATCAGCACCTCTGACATTGAGGATGAAGAAGACCAAGATGTAGATGAGGAGGATGGCGAAGTCCTTGGTGACAAGGCCACAGCGTCCTATAGGAGCATTATTGTACAGCGGGTGCTCAGCTCACAAGTCCAGCAGCCTGAGAAGCTACAACGCCATAACTTGTTCCAGATTTTCTTTGTCATCAGCGACCGACGAGCACGTGTCATTATTGATGGAGGTAGCTGCAACAATTTGGTGAGTTCTGATTTGGTCAAGAAGCTTAGCTTGACCACACGCCCACACCCACGTCCATATCATATTCAGTGGCTAAATGATTCTGGTAAAGCAAAGGTAACACAAACTTGCAGAGTTTCATTTTCCATTGGTTCTTATGCTAATTCTGTTGATTGTGATGTGGTACCTATGCAAGCTTGTTCACTTTTATTGGGTCGTCCTTGGGAACATGATAATGATGCTACACACCATGGTAGAAGTAATAAATACACTTTTGTGCATAAAAGAAAGAAAATTACTTTGGTACCTTTGACCCCTGCTCAAATTGTACAAGCTGATAGAGAACGCGCTGCTAGTTTGAATGATGTTCAATCTGAAAATCAGCAAGTTGCTAATTCTATTTTCCCACCTAAAAAGGATAAGTCTACATCTATTTCTAAGGCTGAGGGGATTAAATTGAAGGGTGGTGTTATGCTTGCAACAAAATGTGACTTTGCTGAAATTTCTGTTGATGATATTTGCTATGCTTTGGTATGCAAACGAGCTATGTTTTCACTTGATGATATTGTTAGCTCGGTACCTCCTGCTATCACTAATCTTTTGCAGGAGTATGAGGACATTTTTCCAGCTGAGATACCCCCGGGGCTGCCACCTATGAGAGGGATAGAGCATCAAATCGATTTGATTCCGGGAGCGACCTTGCCCAACCGAGCTGCATATCGAACCAATCCTGAGGAGACTAAGGAAATTCAGCGGCAAGTCCAAGACCTTTTGGACCGCGGGTATGTACGTGAAAGCCTTAGTCCTTGTGCCGTTCCTGTACTTTTGGTTCCTAAGAAAGATGGAAGTTGGCGTATGTGTGTTGATTGTAGAGCCATCAATAATATTACTATTCGGTATCGTCATCCTATTCCTAGGTTAGACGACATGCTTGATGAGTTGTGTGGTTCTATAATTTTCACTAAGATTGACTTGCGAAGTGGCTACCACCAGATTAGAATGAAACTTGGAGATGAATGGAAAACTGCATTTAAAACCAAATTCGGGTTGTATGAGTGGTTAGTTATGCCTTTTGGTTTGACAAATGCACCTAGCACTTTCATGCACTTAATGAATGAGGTTTTAAGAGTTTTTATTGGTCATTTTGTGGTAGTTTACTTTGATGATATATTGATTTACAGCAAGTCTTTTGATGAACATATGGATCACTTACGTGCTATTTTTAATGCTTTACGTGATGCACGTTTATTTGGTAACCTTGAGAAGTGCATCTTTTGCACGGATCGAGTTTCTTTTCTTGGCTATGTTGTAACTCCACAGGGAATTGAGGTGGACGAGATGAAAATTGAAGCCATAAAGAGCTGGCCGGTTCCCCAAACCGTCACACAGGTGAGGAGTTTTCTTGGTCTTGCAGGATTCTACCGCCGCTTCGTCAAAGATTTCAGCACCATTGCTGCCCCATTGCATGAGTTGATGAAGAAAGGAGTGGTGTTTCATTGGGGAGAGGCACATGAGGAGTCCTTTGACACTTTGAAGGACAAGCTTACACACGCACCATTGCTGCAACTTCCAAATTTTGGTAAGACTTTTGAGCTAGAATGTGATGCTAGTGGACTTGGCATTGGTGGTGTTTTGATGCAAGATGGTAAACCTGTTGCTTACTTTAGTGAAAAATTACATGGTCCTGTTCTTAATTATTCCACGTATGATAAAGAATTGTATGCACTTGTCCGTTCTTTAGAGACGTGGCGTCATTATTTGTGGCCTAAAGAATTTGTTATTCATTCTGATCATGAATCACTTAAGTATCTTCGCTCTCAAAATAATCTGAATCGTAGGCATGCTAAATGGGTTGAATTTATTGAGTCTTTTCCTTACATTATTAAACACAAGAAAGGGAAGGATAATGTGATTGCTGATGCTTTGTCTAGAAGATATACATTGCTGTCTCAACTTGATTGCTGGATTTTTGGTCTTCAATCCATTAAAGAACAATATGCGTTTGATTCTGATTTTAAGGATGTGTTGCTTAATTGTAGAGAGGGACGCACATGGAATAAGTTTATGATCAGCGATGGGTTTTTGTTTAGAGCTAACCGCCTATGCATTCCAGTTGGTTCCGTTCGTCTTTTGTTGTTGCAGGAGGCACATGGAGGCGGATTGATGGGACATTTTGGTGCCAAGAAGACGGAGGAGGTGCTGTCCACACACTTCTTTTGGCCTAGGATGAGGCGTGATGTGGAGCGGTACGTGGCTCGGTGTGCCACATGTCAAAAAGCTAAGTCGCGTTTGAACCCATATGGTTTGTATATGCCTCTTCCTGTTCCTTCTACTCCTTGGGCAGATATATCTATGGATTTTGTGTTGGGATTGCCAAAGACTAAGAGGGGGAGGGATAGTATTTTTGTGGTGGTTGATCGTTTTTCTAAGATGGCACATTTTATTCCTTGTCATAAGAGCGACGATGCTGTTCATATTGCTGACCTTTTCTTTCAAGAAATTGTTCGCTTGCATGGTATGCCTTCTACTATTGTTTTAGATCGTGATGCAAAATTCTTGAGTCATTTTTGGCGCACATTATGGAATAAATTGGGGACCAAGCTGCTGTTTTCTACAACATGTCATCCCCAAACTGATGGGCAAACTGAGGTTATGAATCGAACATTGTCCACCATGTTGAGAGCTATTTTGAAGCGCAATTTGAAGATGTGGGAAGAGTGTTTGCCACATGTGGAGTTTGCATATAACAGGGCGGAACATTCCACCACCAAGGTAAGTCCTTTTCAGGTAGTGTATGGTTTTAACCCCCATGCTCCTATTGATCTTTTGCCTTTACCTACCACTGAGAGAATACATAGTGATGCTAGAGAGCGTGCTGATTTTATTCGTAAGTTGCATGAAACAACTAAAGCAAATATTGAAAGCATGAATGAAAAGTATAGAATTGCTGGTAGTAAAGGTAGAAAAGAGATTAAACTTGAACCGGGTGATTTGGTTTGGTTACATTTAAGAAAAGATAGATTTCCTGAGCTACGTAAGTCTAAATTAATGCCAAGAGCAGCTGGTCCTTATAAGATTCTTGAGAAAATAAATGATAATGCATACAAACTTGAGTTGCCACCCGAGTTCGGGGTTAGTCCCACATTTAACATTGCAGATTTGAAACCTTATTTGGGAGAAGAAGATGAGCTTGAGTCGAGGACGACTCCAATTCAAGAGGGGGAGGATGATGAGGACATCACTCCTTTGGATGTAACAGCTGATCCTTCAACCGTCATGCAAGGTCCAATGACCCGGGCTCGAATGCGTCAACTAAATTTACAGGTGAGCTCGTTCTTAAGCGATCCTTTTCATACTTTTGAGAATAGACTACTACCTAATGATGTTATCTTGCTTAGGAACATTGGAGAGGGTCAAGAGGGACTAAGAGGACGTGGAGGAGGTGATGATGACCAGCAAGGACGTCCAACACAAGCCGGAGGCCCAGTCCAACACGAATTCGAGTCTGCCTCGGCCTCCAGGACCAGTCTGCCTTAAACTGGTCACCCAGGACGCATCCGGACTCCGTTTTCGATGATCCACATATGGATGGAAAGCTAATTTGATAAGGAAGCCAATCCAAGTGGTTTCACGTCAAAAGCTGTTCGGAATCAACGGGAATCGTCGAAACAAGTCAGCGTCCAGAATCTGCCAGGGTGCTGCGACACCGTCTTTTGGTCCGTTGGACCGTGTATCGAGTTTGGGCCCATTAGGGGCGCGTCCAGGGGTCTTGCACGACCCTAGAGTCTTCATAAACAGCCGCCGCCCCTCCATTAGGGTTTGGGTTTTGCTTAGATTATTCTGTTAAGAAACAGTTTCGCCGTTCTTCGGTTTGTGAGACCCCAACTCGTGAGATTAATCATACATCTGCAATTTGGTTGCGATCTTTCTTGTTCTTGCTTGTGTTCTTCATTGCGCAGGCAGGGATTAGCCTTCTTGGCGAGGTCAACCTGGTCCGTGACTCGGTTGATAACCAGAGGAGCTGTGGTGCTAAGATTGCAGGGTTCGATCTTTCGATCTGAAGCCGGATCGGTGTGTCATTCTCCGCCACAACGATAGTTACCATCACCTGACGGAAGATCGGGATCCCCGTCTCCATTAGATCCAGCCGCCCGTCTCCTTGTCTTCGGAACCCCACTCAAAATAAGATTCAGTTTGAGGCTTTCAATTCCATCTTGCAAATTCAGTGCTTGTTTCCTTGTTCTTGCTAGTTCTTCGATTGCTTGCAGGACGGGAGCCCTAGTGGCTGGTTGTCGCGCTCCACAAGATCGTGACGGCCTTTGGAGGTGGTGTATCGGTTGCTAAGGCGCGGTCTTGGAAGGCTGTAGTCGGGCCGTGAACGTCATCTCCATCCACCAAATCGAGTGATCTCACACCTCTCATCGAAAGATCGTCCATAAACCCTAGCGGGTTCATATCAATTGGTAATCAGAGCAAGGTTTATCGGTGAGAGACTTGTAATTCTTCGCTGTTTTTATTTTTCCTACAGTCCAAAAAAGCCAAAAAAATAGTAGATTAGTTTCCTACAATCCTATAGACCTTTGGGCTGTGGCTAGTGCTACCTAGTTAGGGCTTGTTGAGTCGTCGGTTGCATCGGTTGTGTCAAGTTGCTGGTCTTAGTTTTAGTCCTTTAGAGTTTCGAGTTCTTGTCATGTTCTATCACAACACGCGCTATCATATAGTCTCTCTGTTGGCCGAATCCAAGTAGGGTTTGAAGTTTGAATCGGACAAGGAATCGGCTGTTCCTCTCTATTGGCCGAATCCAAGTAGGTTTTCAAGTTTGAGTCGGATCAAGGAATCGGGTATTCCTCGCTGTTGGCCAAGTCCAAGTAGAATTGGAAGTTCCAATCGGACGAGGAATCAGTTCACCCTGTGCTACAAATATCAAACGAAGCACGCAGCAAGTATTCATATCTAAACGAGTGGCTTACTCTAGAGAGAGAGAGAGAGAGTATCTTTTTTTTACCGGAATACCCCTGCCCTTTTAGAAAAAGTGTGTGTGCTGAGTTACTCTTTGGGAGTGTTCTTGTTCATATAATCAGTTTTGAGTGCCCCCTGAAAAAAAATATATTCAAAAAAAAAGAAAAAAAGAAAAAAAAAGAGAAAGAAGCAAAAGAAAAAAAAAGAGAAAGGGGCTGATCTTAGAGATTTTTCGTTCACTTTGGGTGGTGTGTTGTGCTCTCCTTTGTGTCCAGGCTCGCGTCTCTAGCACGGTCTAGACTAGGACCAGCACAGTACCGCCGGTTGAACGATTATTCAGCTTGCTTTTTGTAACTAACGTGGTGCTAGTTCGTTCCTTGTTTTAGCCCACCTATAGCTCCACATATTCTACAGCTTGACAGGTCTCGTGCTGCGGCACCGATACACTTCATCCATTGCTGCAGACTTGTTGGTAGATGACCCCTCCTGTCGAGCAAGGTAAGAACTGGTAAGAACTTGTGTAATAGGTGGAGAGTGAGCGACTTGCTGTAGCTACATCCTAGTAGTTGTAGGGATTTTATTTCTTCACTTGTCTTCTTGTTGTCTTTGTCTTTGAACCATGCCAGGGACCGACGAAGATAACCAAATTCCCCATTCACCTCGCACAAAGGGCATCATACAACATTTTGAAAGGAAAGTGAAGTTGCACACGGAGGGACTTGATAATGACTTGCAGGTGACAAATGACAAACTTGGGCAGTTGGAGGCTACGCAGATTGCCGCAAACAACAAGCTTGCAGGTTTGGAGTAGTCCATTGCTAGTGTGGACAAAAGCCTTGCTGCTCTGCTGAGGCGTTTTGATGACCTCCACAACAATGATAAAGACCAGCATAAAGAAGAAAAGAAGGAGGAAGATCGAGAGGATGGTAGTTATGATGAAGAATACACAGGTGATACTGAACATGATGATCGAGACACTCGTGATCGACGTCGCCTACGTCACAACTGTAGAGGTATGGGTGGCCGCCGCCGACGCGAGGTACACAATAATGATGATGCTTTCAGTAAGATTAAATTTAAAATACCTCCTTTTGATGGTAAATATGACCCTGATGCATACATTACTTGGGAGATTGCTGTTGATCAAAAGTTTGCATGCCATAAATTTCCTGAGAACACACGTGTTAGGGCTGCTACTAGTGAGTTCACGGATTTTGCTTCTGTTTGGTGGATTGAATATGGCAAGAAAAATCCTAATAACATACCTAAAACTTGGGATGCGCTGAAACGAGCCATGAGAGCTAGATTTGTCCCATCGTACTATGCCCGTGATATGATAAATAAGTTGCAGCAATTGAGACAAGGTTCTAAAAGTGTAGAAGAATACTATCAGGAATTACAAACGGGTATGTTGCGTTGTAAATTAGAGGAGGATGAGGAACCTGCTATGGCTAGATTTTTAGGTGGGTTAAATCAGGAAATTCAGGATATCCTCGCTTACAAAGAATACAATAACGTAACCAAACTGTTTCATCTTGCTTGTAAAGCTGAATGGGAAGTGCAGGGATGACGTGCTAGCGCAAGGACTAATGTTTCTGCAGGGAAAGCTAGTTCATGGCAGCCACGCACGTCTACAACTCCGTCTACACGTACTCCTACGTCATCATCTAGTGATAAGACTCGAGCTGCCCCCACCAATTCAGTAGCGAAGATAGCGCAAAAGCCGGCTGCGAGTACTTCATCCGTGGCATCGACAGGTAGAACAAGCAACATACAATGTCATTGGTGCAAGGGATATGGCCATATGATGCGTGACTGCCCAAACAAGCGTGTTATGATTGTCAAAGATGATGGTGAGTGTTCATCCGCTAGTGATTTTGATGAAGATACACTTGCATTGCTTGCGGCTGACTATGCAGGTAGTGAGGAACACATAGAAGAACACATTAATGCAGGTGACGCGGAGCACTATGAGAGCTTGATTGTACAACGAGTGCTTAGTGCACAAATGGAGAAGGCGGAGCAAAATCAGCGACACACTTTATTCCAAACAAAGTGTGTCATCAAGGAGCGTTCGTGCCGCATGATCATTGATGGAGGTAGCTGCAACAACTTGGCAAGTAGCGACATGGTACAGAAGCTCGCCCTCACCACCAAACCACACCCCCATCCCTACTACATCCAATGGCTGAACAACAGTGGTAAGGCAAAGGTAACGAGACTGGTGCGAATCAATTTTGCCATCGGATCATACAAAGATATTGTTGAATGTGATGTTGTGCCTATGCAAGCTTGCACTATTCTGCTAGGTAGACCATGGCAATTTGATAGAGATTCGATGCATCATGGTAGATCAAATCAATATTCGTTTCTATACCATGATCGAAAAATTGTGTTGCATCCTATGTCTCCTGAAGCTATTATGCAATCTGATGTTACTAAGGCTGCAAAAGCAAAGAGCGAGAGTGACAAATCTGTTGTTGATGACAAAGATGAGATAAAATTGAAAGGACGTTGTATGCTTGCTACAAAATCTGATATTAATGAGTTCAATGCATCCACCTCTGTTGCTTATGCTTTGGTATGCAAGGATGCTTTGATTTCATTTGAGGATATGCAACGTTCTTTGCCCCCTGCTGTTGCTAACATTTTGCAGGAGTATTCTGATGTGTTCCCCATTGAGATACCAGCGGGGCTGCCACCAATACGAGGGATTGAGCACCAAATTGATCTTATCCCTGGAGCATCTTTGCCAAACCGTGCGCCATACAGGACCAATCCGGAGGAAACGAAGGAAATTCAGCGACAAGTGCAAGAACTACTAGACAAAGGTTATGTGCGTGAGTCTCTTAGTCCTTGTGCTGTTCCAGTGATTTTAGTGCCTAAGAAAGATGGAACATGGCGCATGTGTGTTGATTGTAGGGCTATTAATAATATCACCATTCGATATCGACACCCTATTCCACGACTAGATGATATGCTTGATGAATTGAGTGGTGCTGTTGTGTTTTCAAAGGTTGATTTGCGTAGTGGGTACCACCAGATTCGTATGAAATTGGGAGATGAATGGAAAACTGCTTTCAAAACCAAGTTCGGTCTATATGAGTGGTTAGTCATGCCTTTTGGGTTAACTAATGCACCTAGTACTTTCATGAGATTAATGAACGAGGTTTTGCGTGCTTTCATTGGGAAATTTGTTGTCGTCTACTTTGATGATATACTGATTTATAGCAAATCCATGGATGAACACCTTGATCACTTACGTGCTGTTTTCAATGCTCTACGTGATGCACGTTTGTTTGGTAACCTTGAGAAGTGCACTTTCTGCACCGATCGAGTATCGTTTCTTGGCTATGTTGTCACTCCACAGGGAATTGAGGTTGATAAAGCCAAGGTGGAAGCTATACAAGGATGGCCTGTACCCACGACGGTCACACAAGTGCAGAGTTTCCTAGGACTTGCTGGTTTCTATCGCCGTTTTGTGAAGGACTTCAGCACCATTGCTGCACCATTGAATGAGCTTACAAAGAAGGGAGTGCCCTTTTCTTGGAGCAAAGCACAAGAGCACGCCTTCCATGTGCTGAAAGATAAGTTAACACATGCACCTCTACTCCAACTCCCTGATTTTAATAAGACTTTCGAGCTTGAATGTGATGCGAGTGGAATTGGATTGGGTGGTGTTTTGTTACAAGAAGGAAAACCTGTTGCATACTTTAGTGAGAAATTGAGCGGGCCTATTCTTAATTATTCTATATATGATAAGGAATTATATGCTCTAGTGCAGATATTAGAAACATGGCAGCATTATTTGTGGCCCAAAGAATTTGTTATACATTCTGATCATGAATCTTTGAAGCATATTCGTAGTCAAGGAAAACTGAATCGTAGACATGCAAAATGGGTTGAATTTATTGAATCTTTTCCTTATGTTATCAAACACAAGAAAGGGAAGGATAATATCATTGCAGATGCATTGTCTAGGAGATATACTTTGCTGAATCAACTTGATTACAAGATCTTTGGGTTAGAAACAATTAAAGACCGATATGCTCATGATGCTGATTTTAAAGAAGTGCTGCTGCATTGTAAAGATGGGAAAACGTGGAACAAATTCATCCTCAATGATGGGTTTGTGTTTAGAGCTAACAAGCTATGCATTCCAGCTAGCTTCGTTCGCTTGTTGTTGCTGCAGGAAGCGCATGGAGGTGGCTTGATGGGGCATTTTGGAGCGAAGAAGACGGAGGACATTCTTGCTGGTCATTTCTTTTGGCCAAAGATGCGACGAGACGTGGAGAGATTTGTTGCTCGCTGCACAACATGTCAAAAGGCTAAGTCCCGGTTGAATCCACACGGTTTGTATATGCCTCTTCCTGTTCCTAGTGCTCCTTGGGAGGATATTTCTATGGATTTTGTGTTGGGATTGCCATGGACTAGGAAAGGGCGAGATAGTGTTTTTGTGGTTGTGGATCGATTCTCTAAAATGGCACATTTCATACCATGTCATAAAACTGATGATGCTACAAATATTGCTGATTTGTTCTTTCGAGAAGTTGTTCGCTTGCATGGTGTGCCAAATACAATTGTTTCTGATCGTGATGCTAAATTTCTTAGCCATTTTTGGAGAACTTTATGGGCCAAATTGGGGACTAAGCTTTTATTTTCCACCACTTGTCACCCCCAAACTGATGGTCAAACTGAAGTTGTGAATAGAACTTTGTCTACTATGTTAAGGACTGTTTTAAAGAAGAATATTAAGATGTGGGAAGATTGTTTGCCTCATATTGAGTTTGCTTATAATCGTTCGCTGCATTCTACTACAAAGATGTGTCCCTTTGAGATTGTTTATGGCTTGTTACCACGTGCTCCTATTGATTTAATGCCATTGCCAAGTTCTGAAAAGTTGAATTTTGATGCTAAGCAACGTGCTGAATTGATGCTAAAACTACATGAAACCACTAAAGAAAACATAGAGCGCATGAATGCTAAGTACAAATTTGCTGGAGATAAAGGTAGAAGGGAATTGATTCTTGAACCTGGAGATTTGGTTTGGTTGCATTTGCGAAAGGATAGGTTTCCTGAATTAAGAAAATCTAAATTGATGCCTAGAGCGGATGGTCCTTTTAAAGTGATGCAACGAATAAATGAGAATGCATATAAGCTTGATCTTCCTGCAGATTTTGGGGTTAGTCCCACATTTAACATTGCAGATTTGAAGCCTTATTTGGACGACTCAAATTCAAGAAAGGGAGGATGATGAGGACATCAACATCAACACCGATCATACATCCACGCCGTCCACGCCAACACCTGCTGGTCCTACTACCCGTGCTCGTGCTCGAACACTTAATCATCAAGTGAGTTCCTTCTTGAGCTCTTGTCCATCCTGTTTAGATCTTGGAGACACGTGCACTCTTGTTTTGATTAGGAATCAAGGAGAAGACCGAAAGGGAAAAGAGGCTAGATTCGGACTGCAGCACACCTCCAACTTGCGACGGTCGCCACGGTTACATACGAAGTCGGATTGGGGTGATTCTGGACTTGTTGGAAAGCTAATAAAGTCTACTTTCATACGGATCTGTCCTCATACTCATACCTGCTCATAAACGGCGTCAACAGCCCAAAAATCACTGAGAGGTCTATTCTGTCTAGGGTGCTGCGCCACCTTAAGTTAGCCCAATGGGCTTGTATCGTTTAGAGTCTAATAGGGACGCGTCCTAGGGTTGGAGCACGACCCAAACTCTCTTGTGGTCGTCCTCCACACGTCATATACCCCTTAGCCGCCACCAGGAACACTTGGGTTTTGTTTAGATCAAGTTTAGCCTTTGCTACTTGCTTGTAGGCGCGCGTGCTGATCCAGCCGCCCGTCTCCTTGTCTTCGGAACCCCACTCAAAATAAGATTCAGTTTGAGGCTTTCAATTCCATCTTGCAAATTCAGTGCTTGTTTCCTTGTTCTTGCTAGTTCTTCGATTGCTTGCAGGACGGGAGCCCTAGTGGCTGGTTGTCGCGCTCCACAAGATCGTGACGGCCTTTGGAGGTGGTGTATCGGTTGCTAAGGCGCGGTCTTGGAAGGCTGTAGTCGGGCCGTGAACGTCATCTCCATCCACCAAATCGAGTGATCTCACGCCTCTCATCGAAAGATCGTCCATAAACCCTAGCGGATTCATATCAGGTATGTTCGGCGCCAACCGTATACCTATCTTGCACTGACACTGGCTCCCAACAGACCAAAACGAGATTCCACTTGACCCACGTCACCTAGGAGTACCATTGGGTGCATCCAAAATGATTTCCGAGCCAATGGTATGTTCGGCGCAAACCATGCACCTATCTTACACCAACACTGGCTCCCAACAGACTAAAACTAGATTCCACTTGACCCACGTCAACTAGGAGTACCCTTGGGTGCGTCCAAAATGATTTCTGAGCCTATGGTATGTTCGGCGCCAACCGTATACCTATCTTGCACCGACACTGCCTCCCAACAGATCGAAACGAGATTCCACTTGACCCACGTCACCTAGCAGTACCATCGGGTGTGTCCAAAACGATTTTCGAGCCTATGGTATGTTCGGCGCAAACCGTGCACCTATCTTGCACCGACACTGGCTCCCAACAGACCGAAACGAGATTCCACTTGACCCACGTAACCTAGGAGTACCATCGGGTGCGTCCAAAATGATTTCCGAGCCTATGGTATGTTCGGCGCAAACCGTGCACCTATCTTGCACCAACACTGGCTCCCAACATACCAAAACCAGATTCCACTTGACCCACATCACCTAGGAGTACCATCGGGTGTGTCCAAAATGATTTCCGAGCCTATGGTTTGTTCGGCGCAAACCGTGCACCTATCATGCACTGACACTGGCTCCCAACAGACCAAAACGAGACTCCACATGACCCATGTCACCTAGGAGTACCATCGGGTGCGTCCAAAATGATTTCCGAGCCTATGGTATGTTCGACGCAAACCGTGCACCTATCTTGCACCGACAATGGCTCCCAATAGACTGAAACAAGATTCCACTTGAGCCACGTCACCTAGGAGTACCATCGGGTGCATCCAAAATGTTTTTTGAGCCTATGGTATGTTTAGCGCAAACCGTGCACCTATCTTGCACCGACACTAGCTCCCAACAGACCAAAACGAGATTCCACTTGACCCACGTCACCTAGGAGTACCATCGGGTGTGTCTAAAATGATTTCTGAGCCTATGGTATGTTCGGCGCAAATCGTGCACCTATCTTGCACCGACACTGGCTCCCAACAGACCGAAACAAGATTCCACATGACCAACGTCACCTAGGAGTACCATCGGGTGCATCCAAAATGTTTTTTGAGCCTATGGTATGTTCAGCGCAAACCGTGCACCTATCTTGCACCGACACTAGCTCCCAACAGACCAAAACGAGATTCCACTTGACCCACGTCACCTAGGAGTACCATCGGGTGTGTCTAAAATGATTTCTGAGCCTATGGTATGTTCGGCGCAAATCGTGCACCTATCTTGCACCGACACTGGCTCCCAATAGACCGAAATGAGATTCCACATGACCAACATCACCTAGGAGTACCATCGGGTGCATCCAAAATGATTTCTGAGCCTATGGTATGTTCGGCGCAAACCGTGCACCTATCTTGCACCGACACTGGCTCCCAACAGACCGAAACGAGATTCCACTTGACCCACGTCATCTAGGAGTACCATCGGGTGCGTCCAAAATGATTTCTAGGCCTATGGAATGTTCGGCACAAACCATGGACCAATCTTGCATCGACACTGGCTCCCAACAGACCAAAATGAGATTCCACATGACCCATGTCACCTAGGAGTACCATCGGGTGCGTCCAAAACGATTTCCAATCCTTTGGTACGTTTGGCGCAAACCATGTACCTATCTTGCGTCAAGATTAGCACCACCTCCAAACGGACCGAAACGAGCTTTCGCTTGAGTGTCATCACCTATGAGTACCATTGGGTGCGTCCAAAATGATTTTTGAGCCTATGGTACACTCGGCGCAAACCATGCAGCTATCTTGCACCGACACCAACACTGTCTCCAAATGAACCAAAAAGAGATTCCACATTACTCAGGTGAGCTTGGAGGTCCATCACACCTATCTTACACCGACACTGGCTCCCAACGGACCAAAACGAGACTCCACATGACCCACGTCACCTAGGAGTACCATCGGGTGCGTCCAAAATGATTTCTGAGCCTATGGTATGTTCGGCGCAAACCGTGCACCTATCTTGCACCGACACTGGCTCCCAACAGACCGAAACGAGATTCCACTTGACCCACGTCGCCTAGGAGTACCATCAGGGGCGTCCAAAATGATTTCCGAGCCAATGGTATGTTCCGCGCAAACCATGCACCTATCTTGCACCGACACTGGCTCCCAAGAGACTGAAACGAGATTCCACTTGACCCACATCACCTAGGAGTACCCTCGGGTGCATCCAAAATGATTTCTGAGCCTATGGTATGTTCGACGCCAACCGTATACCTATCTTGCACCGACACTGGCTCCCAATAGATCAAAACGAGATTCCACTTGACCCACGTCACCTAGCAGTACCATCGGGTGTGTCCAAAATGATTTTCGAGCCTATGGTATGTTCGGCGCAAACCGTGCACCTATCTTGCACTGACACTGGCTCCCAACAGACTGAAATGAGATTCCACTTGACCCACGTTACCTAGGAGTACCATCGGGTGCGTCCAAAATGATTTCCGAGCCTATGGTATGTTCGGCGCAAACCGTGCACCTATCTTGCACCAACATTGGCTCCCAACAGACCAAAACAAGATTCTACATGACCCACATCACCTAGGAGTACCATCGGGCGCGCATAAAATGATTTCTGATCCTACGGTACGTTTGGCGCAAACCATGCACCTATCTTGCGTCAAGATTAGCACCACCTCCAAACGGACCGAAACGAGCTTTCGCTTGAGCCTCATCACCTACGAGTACCATTGGGTGCATCCGAAATGATTTTTGAGCCTATGGTACACTCGGCGCAAAGCGTGCACCTATCTTGCACTGACACCAACACTGCCTCCAAATGAACCGAAAAGAGATTCCACATTACCCACGTCACCTTGGAGTACCATCGGGTGTGTCCAAAATGATTTCTGAGCCTATGGTATGTTCGGCGCAAACCGCGCACCTATCTTGCACCGACACTGGCTCCCAACAGACCAAAACGAGATTCCACTTGACCCACGTCACCTAGGAGTACCATCAGTTGTGTCCAAAATGATTTCTGAGCCTATGGTATGTTCAGCGCAAACCGTGCACCTATCTTGCACTGACACTGGCTCCCAATAGACCAAAACGAGACTCCACATGACCCACGTCACCTTGGAGTACCATCGGGTGCGTCCAAAATGATTTCCGAGCCTATGGTATGTTCGACGCAAACCGTGCACCTATCTTGCACCAACAATGGCTCCCAATAGACTGAAACAAGATTCCACTTGACCCACGTCACCTAGGAGTACCATCGGGTGCGTTCAAAATGATTTCTGAGCCTATGGTATGTTCGGCGCAAACCGTGCACGTATCTTGCACCGACACTGGCTCCCAACAGACAAAAACGAGCTTTTGCTTGAGCCTCATCTCCTACGAGTACCATTGGGTGCGTCCGAAATGATTTTTGAGCCTATGGGACACTCGGCGCAAACCGTGCACCTATCTTGCACCGACACCAACACTGTCTCCAAATGAACCAAAAAGAGATTCCACATTACTCAGGTGAGCTTGGAGGTCCATCGCACCTATCTTACACCGACACTGGCTCCCAACGGACCAAAACGAGACTCCACTTGACCCACGTCACCTAGGAGTACCATCGGGTGCGTCCAAAATGATTTCCGAGCCTATGGTATGTTCAACGCAAACCGTGCACCTATCTTGCATCGACACTAGCTCCCAACAGACCAAAATGAGATTCCACTTGACCCACGTCACCTAGGAGTACCATCGGGTGCGTCTAAAATGATTTCTGAGCCTATGGTATGTTTGGCGCAAATCGTGCACCTATCTTGCACCGACACTGGCTCCCAACAGACCGAAATGAGATTCCACATGACCAACATCACCTAGGAGTACCATCGGGTGCATCCAAAATGATTTCTGAGCCTATGGTATGTTCGGCGCAAACCGTGCACCTATCTTGCACCGACACTGGCTCCCAACAGACCGAAACGAGATTCCACTTGACCCATGTCACCTAGGAGTACCATCGGGTGCGTCCAAAACGATTTCTAGGCCTATGGAATGTTCGGCGCAAACCGTGGACCAATCTTGCATCGACACTGGTTCCCAACAGACCAAAATGAGATTCCACATGACCCACGTCACCTAGGAGTACCATCGGGTGCGTCCAAAACGATTTCCAATCCTTTGGTACGTTTGGCGCAAACCATGCACCTATCTTGCGTCAAGATTAGCACCACCTCCAAACGGACCGAAACGAGCTTTCGCTTGAGTGTCATCACCTATGAGTACCATTGGGTGTGTCCAAAATGATTTTTGAGCCTATGGTACACTCGGCGCAAACCATGCAGCTATCTTGCACCGACACCAACACTGTCTCCAAATGAACCAAAAAGAGATTCCACATTACTCAGGTGAGCTTGGAGGTCCATCGCACCTATCTTACACCGACACTGGCTCCCAACGGACCAAAACGAGACTCCACATGACCCACGTCACCTAGGAGTACCATCGGGTGCGTCCAAAATGATTTCCGAGCCTATGGTATGTTCGGCGCAAACCGTGCACCTATCTTGCACCGACACTGGCTCCCAACAGACCGAAACGAGATTCCACTTGACCCACGTCACCTAGGAGTACCATCAGGGGCGTCCAAAATGATTTTTGAGCCTATGGTATGTTCCGCGCAAACCATGCACCTATCTTGCACCGACACTGGCTCCCAAGAGACTGAAACGAGATTCCACTTGACCCACATCACCTAGGAGTACCCTCGGGTGCGTCCAAAATGATTTCTGAGCCTATGGTATGTTCGACGCCAACCGTATACCTATCTTGCACCGACACTGGCTCCCAATAGATCAAAACGAGATTCCACTTGACCCACGTCACCTAGCAGTACCATCGGGTGTGTCCAAAATGATTTTCGAGCCTATGGTAGTATGTTCGGCGCAAACCGTGCACCTATCTTGCACTAACACTGGCTCCCAACAGACTGAAATGAGATTCCACTTGACCCACGTTACCTAGGAGTACCATCGGTTGCGTCCAAAATGATTTCCGAGCCTATGGTATGTTCGGCGCAAACCGTGCACCTATCTTGCACCAACACTGGCTCCCAACAGACCAAAACGAGATTCTACATGACCCACATCACCTAGGAGTACCATCGGGTGCGCACAAAATGATTTCTGATCCTACGGTACGTTTGGCGCAAACCATGCACCTATCTTGCGTCAAGATTAGCACCACCTCCAAACGGACCGAAATGAGCTTTCGCTTGAGCCTCATCACCTACGAGTACCATTGGGTGTGTCCGAAATGATTTTTGAGCCTATGGTACACTCGGCGCAAATCGTGCACCTATCTTGCACTAACACCAACACTGCCTCCAAATGAACCGAAAAGAGATTCCACATTACCCATGTCACCTTGGAGTACCATCGGGTGCGTCCAAAACGATTTCTGTGCCTATGGTATGTTCGGCGCAAACCGTGCACCTATCTTGCACCGACACTGGCTCCCAACAGACCAAAACAAGATTCCACTTGACCCACGTCACCTAGGAGTACCATCGGGTGTGTCCAAAATGATTTCCGAGCCTATGGTATGTTCGGCGCAAATCGTGCACCTATCTTGCATCGACACTGGCTCCCAATAGACCAAAATGAGACTCCACATGACCCACGTCACCTAGGAGTACCATCGGGTGCGTCCAAAATGATTTCCAAGCCTATGGTATGTTCGACGCAAACCATGCACCTATCTTGCACCGACACTGGCTCCCAATAGACTGAAACAAGATTCCACTTGACCCACGTCAACTAGGAGTACCATCAGGTGCGTCCACAATGATTTCTGAGCCTATGGTATGTTCGGCGCAAACCGTGCACCTATCTTGCACCGACACTGGCTCCCAACAGACCAAAACGAGACTCCACATGACCCACGTCACCTAGGAGTACCATCGGATGCGTCCAAAATGATTTCAGAGCCTATGGTATGTTCGACACAAACCGTGCACCTATCTTGCACTGACACTGGCTCCCAACAGACCGAAACGAGATTCCACTTGACCCACGTCACCTAGGAGTACCATCGGGTGCGTCCAAAATGATTTCTGAGCCTATGGTATGTTCGGCGCAAACCGTGCACCTACCTTGCACCGACACTGGCTCCCAACAGACCAAAACGAGACTCCACATGACCCACATCACCTAGGAGTACCATCGGGTGCGTCCAAAATGATTTCCGATCCTATGGTATGTTCGACGCAAACCGTGCACCTATCTTGCACCGACACTGGCTCCCAACAGACCGAAACGAGATTCCACTTGACCCACGTCACCTAGGAGTACCATCGGGTGCGTCCAAAATGATTTCTGAGCCTATGGTATGTTCGGCGCAAACCGTGCACCTATCTTGCACCGACACTGGCTCCCAACAGACAAAAACGAGACTCTACATGACCCACGTCACCTAGGAGTACCATCGGGTGCGTCCAAAATGATTTCCGAGCCTATGGTATGTTCGACGCAAACCGTGCACCTATCTTGCACCGACACTAGCTCCCAACAGACCAAAATGAGATTCCACTTGACCCACGTCACCTAGGAGTACCATCGGGTGCGTCTAAAATGATTTCTGAGCCTATGGTATGTTTGGCGCAAATCGTGCACCTATCTTGCACCGACACTGGCTCCCAACAGACCGAAATGAGATTCCACATGACCAACATCACCTAGGAGTACCATCGGGTGCATCCAAAATGATTTCTGAGCCTATGGTATGTTCGGCGCAAACCGTGCACCTATCTTGCACCGACACTGGCTCCCAACAGACCGAAACGAGATTCCACTTGACCCATGTCACCTAGGAGTACCATCGGGTGCGTCCAAAATGATTTCTAGGCCTATGGAATGTTCGGCGCAAACCGTGGACCAATCTTGCATCGACACTGGTTCCCAACAGACCGAAATGAGATTCCACATGACCCACGTCACCTAGGAGTACTATCGGGTGCGTCCAAAACGATTTCCAATCCTTTGGTACGTTTGGCACAAACCATGCACCTATCTTGCGTCAAGATTAGCACCACCTCCAAACGGACCGAAACGAGCTTTCGCTTGAGTGTCATCACCTATGAGTACCGTTGGGTGTGTCCAAAATGATTTTTGAGCCTATGGTACACTCGGCGCAAACCATGCAGCTATCTTGCACCGACACCAACACTGTCTCCAAATGAACCAAAAAGAGATTCCACATTACTCAGGTGAGCTTGGAGGTCCATCGCACCTATCTTACACTGACACTGGCTCCCAACGGACCAAAACGAGACTCCACTTGACCCACGTCACCTAGGAGTACCATCAGGTGCGTCCAAAATGATTTCCGAGCCTATGGTATGTTCGACGCCAACCGTATACCTATCTTGCACCGACACTGGCTCCCAATAGATCAAAACGAGATTCCACTTGACCCACGTCACCTAGCAGTACCATCGGGTGTGTCCAAAATGATTTTCGAGCCTATGGTATGTCCGGCGCAAACCGTGCACCTATCTTGCACTGACACTGGCTCCCAACAGACCGAAACGAGATTCCACTTGACCCACGTTACCTAGGAGTACCATCAAGTACGTCCAAAATGATTTCCGAGCCTATGGTATGTTCGGCGCAAACCGTGCACCTATCTTGCACCAACACTGGATCCCAACAGACCAAAACGAGATTCTACATGACCCATATCACCTAGGAGTACCATCGGGTGCGCACAAAATGATTTCTGATCCTACGGTACGTTTGGCGCAAACCATGCACCTATCTTGCGTCAAGATTAGCACCACCTCCAAATGGACCGAAACGAGCTTTCGCTTGAGCCTCATCACCTACAAGTACCATTGGGTGCGTCCGAAATGATTTTTTAGCCTATGGTACACTCGGCGCAAACCGTGCACCTATCTTGCACCGACACCAACACTGCCTCCAAATGAACCGAAAAGAGATTCCACATTACCCACGTCACCTTGGAGTACCATCGGGTGCGTCCAAAACAATTTCTGTGCCTATGGTATGTTCGGCGCAAACCGTGCACCTATCTTGCACCGACACTGGCTCCTAACAGACCAAAACAAGATTCCACTTGACCCACGTCACCTAGGAGTACCATCGGTTGTGTCCAAAATGATTTCCGAGCCTATGGTATGTTTGGCGCAAATCGTGCACCTATCTTGCACCGACACTAGGTCCCAATAGACCAAAACGAGACTCCACATGACCCACGTCACCTAGGAGTACCATCGGGTGCGTCCAAAATGATTTCCAAGCCTATGGTACGTTCGACGCAAACCGTGCACCTATCTTGCACCGACAATGGCTCCCAATAGACTGAAACAAGATTCCACTTGACCCACGTCACCTAGGAGTACCATCAGGTGCGTCCAAAATGATTTCTGAGCCTATGGTATGTTCGGCGCAAAGCGTGCACCTATCTTGCACTGACACTGGCTCCCAACAGACCAAAACGAGACTCCACATGACCCACGTCACCTAGGAGTACCATCGGGTGCGTCCAAAATGATTTTCGAGCCTATGGTATGTTCGACGCAAACCGTGCACCTATCTTGCACAGACACTGGCTCCCAACAGACCGAAACGAGATTCCACTTGACCCACGTCACCTAGGAGTACCATCGGGTGCGTCCAAAATGATTTCTAAGCCTATGGTATGTTCGGCGCAAACCGTGCACCTATCTTGCACCGACACTAGCTCCCAACAGACCGAAACGAGATTCCACTTGACCCATGTCACCTAGGAGTACCATCGGGTGCGTCCAAAATGATTTCTAGGCCTATGGAATGTTCGGCGCAAACCGTGGACCAATCTTGCATCGACACTGGTTCCCAACAGACCGAAATGAGATTCCACATGACCCACGTCACCTAGGAGTACTATCGGGTGCGTCCAAAACGATTTCCAATCCTTTGGTACGTTTGGCACAAACCATGCACCTATCTTGCGTCAAGATTAGCACCACCTCCAAACAGACCGAAACGAGCTTTCGCTTCAGTTTCATCACCTATGAGTACCATTGGGTGCGTCCGAAATGATTTTTGAGCCTATGGTACACTCGGCGCAAACCGTGCACCTATCTTGCACCAACACCAACACTGTCTCCAAATGAACTGAAAAGAGATTCCACATTACCCACGTCACCTTGGAGTACTATTGGGTGTGTCCAAAATGATTTCTAAGCCTATGGTATGTTCGACGCAAACCGTGCACCTATCTTGCACCGACACTGGCTCCCAACAGACCAAAACGAGATTCCACTTGACCCACGTCACCTAGGAGTACCATCAGGTGTGTCCAAAATGATTTTTGAGCCTATGGTATGTTCAGCGCAAACCGTGCACCTATCTTGCACTGACACTGGCTCCCAATAGACCAAAACGAGACTCCACATGACCCACGTCACCTAGGAGTACCATCGGGTGTGTCCAAAATGATTTCTGAGCCTATGGTATGTTCGACGCAAACCATGCACCTATCTTGCACCAACAATGGCTCCCAATAGACTGAAACAAGATTCCACTTGACCCACGTCACCTAGGAGTACCATCGGGTGCGTCCAAAATGATTTCTGAGCCTATGGTATGTTCGGCGCAAACCGTGCACCTATCTTGCACCGACACTGGCTCCCAACAGACCAAAACGAGACTCCACATGACCCACGTCACCTAGGAGTACCATTGGGTGCGTCCAAAATGATTTCCGAGCCTATGGTATGTTCGACGCAAACCGTGCACCTATCTTGCACCGACACTGGCTCCCAATAGACCGAAATGAGATTCCACTTGACCCACGTCACCTAGGAGTACCATCGGGTGCGTCCAAAATGATTTCTGAGCCTATGGTATGTTCGGCGCAAACCGTACTCCTATCTTGCACCAACACTGGCTCCCAACAGACCAAAACAAGATTCCACATGACCAACGTCTCCTAGGAGTACCATCGGGTGCGTCCAAAACGATTTCTGAGCCTATGGTATATTCGGCGCAAACCATGCACCTATCTTGCACCGACACTGGCTCCCAACAGACCGAAACGATATTCCACTTGACCCACGTCACCTAGGAGTACCATCAGGTGCGTCCAAAACGATTTCTGGGCCTATGGTATGTTCGGCGCAAATCGTGGACCAATCTTGCATCGACACTGGCTCCCAATAGACCGAAACGAGATTCCACATGACCCACGTCACCTAGGAGTACCATCAGGTGCGTCCAAAACGATTTCCAATCCTACGGTACGTTTGGCGCAAACCATGCACCTATCTTACGTCAAGATTAGCACCACCTCCAAACAGACCGAAACGAGCTTTCGCTTCAGTCTCATCACCTATGAGTACCATTGGGTGCGTCCGAAATGATTTTTGAGCCTATGGTACACTCGGCGCAAACCGTGCACCTATCTTGCACCAACACCAACACTGTCTCCAAATGAACTGAAAAGAGATTCCACATTACCCACGTCACCTTGGAGTACCATCGGGTGCGTCGAAAATGATTTCTGAGCCTATGGTATGTTTGGCGCAAACCGTGCACCTATCTTGCACCGACACTAGCTCCCAACAGACCAAAACAAGATTCCACTTGACCCACGTCACCTAGGAGTACCATCGGGTGTGTCCAAAATGATTTCTGAGCCTATGGTATGTTCGGCACCAACCGTATACCTATCTTGCACCGACACTGGCTCCCAACAGATCGAAACAAGATTCCACTTGACCCACGTCACCTAGCAGTACCATCGGGTGTGTCCAAAATGATTTTTGAGCCTATGGTATGTTCGGCGCAAACCGTGCACCTATCTTGCACCGACACTGGCTCCCAATAGACCGAAACGAGATTCCACTTGACCCACGTAACCTAGGAGTACCATCGGGTGCGTCCAAAATGATTTCCGAGCCTATGGTATGTTCAGCGCAAACCGGGCACCTATCTTGCACCAACACTGGCTCCCAACAGACCAAAACGAGATTCCACATGACCCACATCACCTAGGAGTACCATCGGGTGCGTCCAAAATGATTTCCGATCCTACGGTTCGTTTGGCACAAACCATGCACCTATCTTGCGTCAAGATTAGCACCACCTCCAAATGGACCAAAACGAGCTTTTGCTTGAGCCTCATCACCTATGAGTACCATTGGGTGTGTCCGAAATGATTTTTGAGCCTATGGTACACTCGGCGCAAACCGTGCAACTATCTTGCGCCGACACCAACACTGTCCCCAAATGAACCAAAAAGAGATTCCACATTACCTACGTCACCTTGGAGTACCATCGGGTGTGTCCAAAACGATTTCTGAGCCTATGGTATGTTCGGCGCAAACTGTGCACCTATCTTGCACCGATACTGGCTCCCAACATACCAAAACGAGATTCCACTTGACCCACGTCACCTAGGAGTACCATCGGGTGTGTCCAAAATGATTTCCGAGCCTATGGTATGTTCGGCGCAAACCGTGCACCTATCTTGCACTGACACTAGCTCCCAACAGACCAAAACAAGACTCCACATGACCCATGTCACCTAGGAGTACCATCGGGTGCATCCAAAATGATTTCCGAGCCTATGGTATGTTCGACGCAAACCATGCACCTATCTTGCACCGATAATGGCTCCCAATAGACTGAAACAAGATTCCACTTGACCCACGTCACCTAGGAGTACCATCGGGTGCATCCAAAATGATTTTTGAGCCTATGGTATGTTCGGCGCAAACCGTGCACCTATCTTGCACCAACACTGGCTCCCAACAGACAAAAACGAGACTCCACATGACCCACGTCACCTAGGAGTACCATCGGGTGCGTCCAAAATGATTTCCGAGCCTATGGTATGTTCGACGCAAACCATGCACCTATCTTGCACCGACACTAGCTCCCAATAGACCAAAATGAGATTCCACTTGACTCACGTCTCCTAGGAGTACCATCGGGTGCATCCAAAATGATTTCTGAGTCTATGGTATGTTTGGCGCAAATTGTGCACCTATCTTGCACCGACACTGGCTCCCAACAGACCGAAATGAGATTCCACATGACCAACATCACCTAGGAGTACCATCGGGTGCATCCAAAATGATTTCTGAGCCTATGGTATGTTCGGCGCAAACCGTGCACCTATCTTGCACCGACACTGGCTCCCAACAGACCGAAACGAGATTCCACTTGACCCACGTCACCTAGGAGTACCATCAGGTGCGTCCAAAATGATTTCTAGGCCTATGGAATGTTCGGCGCAATCCGTGGACCAATCTTGCATCGACACTGGCTCCCAATAGACCGAAATGAGATTCCACATGACCCACGTCACCTAGGAGTACCATCGGGTGCATCCAAAACGATTTCCAATCCTTTGGTACGTTTGGCGCAAACCATGCACCTTTCTTGCGTCAAGATTAGCACCACCTCCAAACGGACCGAAACGAGCTTTCGCTTGAGTCTCATCACCTATGCGTACCATTGGGTGCGTCCAAAATGATTTTTGAGCCTATGGTACACTCGGCGCAAACCATGCAGTTATCTTGCACCGACACCAACACTGTCTCTAAATGAACCAAAAAGAGATTCCACATTACTCACGTGAGCTTGGAGTTCCATCGCACCTATCTTACACCGACACTGGTTCCCAACGGACCAAAACGAGACTCCACATGACCCACATCACCTAGGAGTACCATCAGGTGCGTCCAAAATGATTTCCGAGCCAATGGTATGTTCGGCGCAAACCGTGCACCTATCTTGCACCGACACTGGCTCCCAACAGACCGAAATGAGATTCCACTTGACCCACGTCACCTAGGAGTACCATCAGGTGCGTCCAAAATGATTTCCGAGCCAATGGTATGTTCCGCGCAAACCAAGCACCGATCTTGCACCGACACTGGCTCCCAAGAGACTAAAACGAGATTCCACTTGACCCACGTCACCTAGGAGTACCCTCGGGTGCGTCCAAAATGATTTCTGAGCCTATGGTATGTTCGACGCCAACCATATACCTATCTTGCACCGACACTGGCTCCCAATAGATTGAAACGAGATTCCACTTGACCCACGTCACCTAGCAGTACCATCGGGTGTGTCCAAAATGATTTTCGAGCCTATGGTATGTTCGGCGCAAACCGTGCACCTATCTTGCACTGACACTGGCTCCCAACAGACCGAAACGAGATTCCACTTGACCCATGTTACCTAGGAGTACCATCGGGTGCGTCCAAAATGATTTCCGAGCCTATGGTATGTTCGGCGCAAACTGTGCACCTATCTTGCACCAACACTGGCTCCCAATAGACCGAAACGAGATTCCACATGACCCACATCACCTAGGAGTACCATCGGGTGCGTCCAAAATGATTTCCGATCCTATGGTACGTTTGGCACAAACCATGCACCTATCTTGCCTCAAGATTAGCACCACCTCCAAACGGACCAAAACTAGCTTTCGCTTGAGCCTCATCACCTACGAGTACCATTGGGTGCGTCTGAAATGATTTTTGAGCCTATGGTACACTCGGCGCAAACCATGCACCTATCTTGCACCGACACCAACACTGTCTCCAAATGAACTAAAAAGAGATTCCACATTACCCACATCACCTTGGAGTTCCATCGCACCTATCTTACACCGACACTAGCACCCAACAGACCAAAACGAGACTCCACATGACCCACGTCACCTAGGAGTACGATCGGGTGCGTCCAAAATGATTTCTGAGCCTATGGTATGTTCGGCGTAAACCGTGCACCTATCTTGCACCGACACTGGCTCCCAACAGACCAAAACGAGACTCCACATGACCCACGTCACCTAGGAGTACCATCGGGTGCGTCCAAAACGATTTCTGAGCCTATGGTATGTTTGGCACAAACCGTGCACCTATCTTGCACCGACAGTGGCTCCCAACAGACCGAAATGAGATTCCACATGATCCACATCACCTAGAAGTACCATCGGGTGTGTCCAAAATGATTTCCAACCCTACGGTACGTTTGGCGCAAACCATGCACCTATCTTGCGTCAAGATTAGCATCACCTCCAAACGGACCGAAACAAGCTTTCCCTTGAGCCTCATCACCTACGAGTACCATTGGGTGCATCCGAAATGATTCTTGAGCCTATGGTACACTCGGCACAAACCATGCACCTATCTTGCACTGACACCAACACTGTCTCCAAATGAACCAAAAAGAGATTCCACATTACCCACATCACCTTGGAGTTCCATCGCACAAATCTTACATCGACACTGGCTCCCAACGGACCAAAACGAGACTCCACATGACCCACGTCACCTAGGAGTACCATCGGGTGCGTCCAAAATGATTTCCGGGCCTATGGTATGTTCGACGCAAACCGTGCACCTATCTTGCACCGACACTGGCTCCCAACAGACCGAAACGAGATTCCACTTGACCCATGTCACCTAGGAGTACCATCGGGTGCGTCCAAAATGATTTCTGAGCCTATGGTATGTTCGACGCAAACCGTGCACCTATCTTGCACCGACACTGGCTCCCAACAGACCGAAACGAGATTCCACATGACCAACGTCACCTAGGAGTACCATTGGGTGCGTCCAAAACAATTTCTGAGCCTATGGTGTGTTCGGCGCAATCCGTGCACCAATCTTGCACCGACACTGGCTCCCAACGGACCGAAACAAGACTCCACATGACCCACGTCACATAGGAGTTCCATCTGGTGTGTCCAAAATGATTTCCGAGCCTATGGTATGTTCGGCGCAAACCATGCACCTATCTTGCACCGACACTGGCTCCCAACAGACAGATATGTGATTCCACTTGACCCACGTCTCCTAGGAGTACCATCGGGTGCGTCCAAAACGATTTCCGATCCTACGGTACGTTTGGCGCAAACCATGCACCTATCTTGCGTCAAGATTAGCACCACCTCTGAATGGACCAAAACGAGCTTTCGCTTGAGCCTCATTACCTACGAGTTCCATTGGGTGCGTCCGAAATGATTTTTGAGCCTATGGTACACTTGACGCAAACCATGCACCTATCTTGCACCGATACCAACACTGTCTCCAAATGAACCGAAAAGAGATTCCACATTACCCACGCCACCTTGGAGTTCCATCGCACCTATCTTACATCGACACTAGCTCCCAACGGACCAAAACGAGACTCCACATGACCCACGTCACCTAGGAGTACCATCGGGTGCGTCCAAAATGATTTCTGAGCCTATGGTATGTTCAGCGCAAACCGTGCACCTATCTTGCACCGACACTGGTTCCCAATAGACCAAAACAAGACTCCACAAGACCCACGTCACCTAGGAGTACCATCGAGTGTGTCCAAAACGATTTCCGAGCCTATGGTATGCTCGGCGCAAACCATGCACCTATCTTGCACCGACACTGGCTCCCAACAGATCGAAACGAGATTCCACTTGACCCATGTCACCTAGGAGTACCATCGAGTGCGTCCAAAATGATTTCCGAGCCAACGGTATGTTCCGCGCAAACCATGCACCTATCTTGCACCGACACTGGCTCCCAAGAGACTGAAACGAGATTCCACTTGACCCACGTCACCTAGGAGTACCCTTGGGTGTGTCCAAAATGATTTCTGAGCCTATGGTATGCTCGGCGCCAACCGTATACCTATCTTGCACCGACACTGGCTCCCAACAGATCGAAACGAGATTCCACTTGACCCACGTCACCTAGCAGTACCATCGGGTGTGTCCAAAATGATTTTCGAGCCTATGGTATGTTCGACGCAAACCGTGCACCTATCTTGCACCGACACTGGCTCCCAACAGACCGAAACGAGATTCCACTTGACCCACGTTACCTAGGAGTACCATCGGGTGCGTCCAAAATGATTTTCGAGCCTATGGTATGTTCGACGCAAACCGTGCACCTATCTTGCACCAACACTGGCTCCCAACAGACCGAAACGAGATTCCACATGACCCACATCACCTAGGAGTACCATCGGGTGCGTCCAAAATGATTTCCGATCCTACGGTACGTTTGGCGCAAACCATGCACCTATCTTGCGCCAAGATTAGCACCACCTCCAAACGGACCGAAACTAGCTTTCGCTTGAGCCTCATCACCTACGAGTACCATTGGGTGCGTCTGAAATGATTTTTGAGCCTATGGTACACTCGGCGCAAACCATGCACCTATCGTGCACCAACACCAACACTGTCTCCAAATGAACCGAAAAGAGATTCCACATTACCCACATCACCTTGGAGTTCCATCGCACCTGTCTTACACCGACACTGGCACCCAACAGACCAAAATGAGACTCCACATGACCCACGTCACCTAGGAGCACCATCGGGTGCGTCCAAAATGATTTCTGAGCCTATGGTATGTTCGGCGCAAACCGTGCACCTATCTTGCACCGACACTGGCTCCCAACAGACCAAAACGAGACTCCACATGACCCACATCACCTAGGAGTACCATCGGGTGCGTCCAAAACGATTTCTGAGCCTATGGTATGTTTGGCACAAACCGTGCACCTATCTTGCACCGACAGTGGCTCCCAACAGACCGAAATGAGATTCCACATGATCCACGTCACCTAGGAGTACCATCAGGTGCGTCCAAAATGATTTCCGACCCTACGGTATGTTTGGCGCAAACCATGCACCTATCTTGATTTAAGATTAGCATCACCTCCAAACGGACCCAAACAAGCTTTCGCTTGAGCCTCATCACCTACCGAGTACCATTGGGTGCATCCGAAATGATTTTTGAGCCTATGGTACACTCGGCACAAACCATGCACCTACTTGCACCGACCACCAAACACTGTCTCCAAATGACCGAAAAGAGATTCCACATTACCACATCACCTTGGAGTGCCATCACACCAATCTTACAACAGACACTAGCTCCCAATGGACCAAAACGAGGAACTCCACATGACCCACGTCACCTAGGAGTACCATCGGGTGTGTCCAAAATGATTTCCGAACCTATGGTATGTTCGACGCAAACCATGCACCTATCTTGCACCGACACTGGCTCCCAAAAGACCAAAACGAGATTCCACTTGACCCACGTCACCTAGGAGTACCATCGGGTGCGTCCAAAATAATTTCTGAGCCTATGGTATGTTCGGCGCAAACCGTGCACCTATCTTGCACCGACACTGGCTCCCAACAGTCCGAAACGAGATTCCACATGACCAACGTCACCTAGGAGTACCATCGGGTGCGTCCAAAACGATTTCGAAGCCTATGGTGTGTTCGGCGCAATCCGTGCACCAATCTTGCACCGACACTGGCTCCCAACGGCCGAAACAAGACTCCACTTGACCCACGTCACCTAGGAGTTCCATCTGGTGTGTCCAAAAAGATTTCCGAGCCAATGGTATGTTCGGTGCAAACCATGCACCTATCTTGCACCGACACTGGCTCCCAACAGACACATATGAGATTCCACTTGACCCACGTCACCTAGGAGTACCATCGGGTGCTGTCCAAAACGATTTTCGATCCTATGGTACGTTTCGGCGCAAACCATGCACCTATCTTGCACTAGACCACTGGCTTCCAAATGGACCGAAACGAGCTTCCACTTGAGCCTCACGTCACCTACGAGTTCCATTGGGTGCGTCCGAAATGATTTTTGAGCCTATGGTACACTCGGCGCAAACCGTGCACCTATCTTGCACCGACACCAACACTGTCTCCAAATGCACTGAAAAGAGATTCCACATTACCCACGCCACCTTGGAGTTCCATCGCACCTATCTTACATCGACACTAGCTCCCAACGGACCAAAACGAGACTCCACATGACCCACGTCACCTAGGAGTACCATCGGGTGCGTCCAAAATGATTTCTGAGCCTATGGTATGTTCGGCGCAAACCGTGCAACTATCTTGCACCGACACTGGTTCCCAACAGACCAAAACGAGACTCCACATGACCCACGTCACCTAGGAGTACCATCGAGTGTGTCCAAAATGATTTCTAAGCCTATGGTATGTTCGGCGCAAACCGTGCACCTATCTTGCACCGACACTGGCTCCCAACAGACCAAAACGAGATTCCACTTGACCCACATCACCTAGGAGTACCATTGGGTGCGTCCAAAATGATTTCCGAGCCAATGGTATGTTCCTGCGCAAACCATGCACCTATCTTGCACCGACACTGGCTCCCAAGAGACTGAAACGAGATTCCACTTGACCCACGTCACCTAGGAGTACCCTCGGGTGCGTCCAAAATGATTTCTGAGCCTATGGTATGTTCGGCGCCAACCGTATACCTATCTTGCACCGACACTGGCTCCCAACAGATCGAAACGAGATTCCACTTGACCCACGTCACCTAGCAGTACCATCGGGTGTGTCCAAAATGATTTTCGAGCCTATGGTATGTTCAGCGCAAACCATGCACCTATCTTGCACCGACACTGGCTCCCAACAGACCGAAACGAGATTCCACTTGACCCACGTAACCTAGGAGTACCATCGGGTGCGTCCAAAATGATTTCCGAGCCTATGGTATGTTCGGCGCAAACCATGCACCTATCTTGCACCAACACTAGCTCCCAACAGATCGAAACGAGATTCCACATGACCCACATCACCTAGGAGTACCATCAGGTGTGTCCAAAATGATTTCCGATCCTACGTTTCGTTTGGCGCAAACCATGCACCTATCTTGCGTCAAGATTGGCACCACCTCCAAATGGACCGAAATGAGCTTTCGCTTGAGCCTCATCACCTACAAGTACCATTGGGTGCGTCCGAAATGATTTTTGAGCCTATGGTACACTCGGCGCAAACCGTGCACCTATCTTGCACCGACACCAACACTGTCTCCAAATGAACCGAAAAGAGATTCCACATTACCCATGTCACCTTGGAGTACCATCGGGTGCGTCCAAAATGATTTCTGAGCCTATGGTATGTTCGGCGCAAACCGTGCACCTATCTTGCACCGACACTAGGCTCCCAACATACCAAAACAAGATTCCACTTGACCCACGTCACCTAGGAGTACCATCGGGTGTGTCCAAAATGATTTTCGAGCCTATGGTATGTTCAGCGCAAACCGTGCACCTATCTTGCACTGAACACTGGTTCCCAACAGACCAAAACGAGACTCCACATGACCCACATCACCTAGGAGTACCATCGGGTGCGTCCAAAATGATTTCCGAGCCTATGGTATGTTCGACGCAAACCGTGCACCTATCTTGCACCGACACTAGCTCCCAACAGACCAAAACAAGATTCCACTTGACCCACGTCACCTAGGAGTACCATCGGTTGCGTCCAAAATGATTTCTGAGCCTATGGTATGTTCGGCGCAAATCGTGCTACCTATCTTGCACCGACACTGGCTCCCAACAGACCGAAACGAGATTCCACATGACCAACATCACCTAGGAGTAACATCGGGTGCGTCCAAAATGATTTCTGAGCCTATGGTATGTTCGGCGCAAACCGTGCACCTATCTTGCACCGACACTAGCTCCCAACAGACCAAAACGAGATTCCACTTGACCCACGTCACCTAGCAGTACCATCGGGTGTGTCCAAAATGATTTTCGAGCCTATGGTATGTTCGGCGCAAACCATGCACCTATCTTGCACCGACATTGGCTCCCAACAGACCGAAATGAGATTCCACTTGACCCACGTTACCTAGGAGTACCATCGGGTGCGTCCAAAATGATTTCCAAGCCTATGGTATGTTCGGCGCAAACCGTGCACCTATCTTGCACCAACACTGGCTCCCAACAGACCGAAACGAGATTCCACATGACCCACATCACCTAGGAGTACCATCGGGTGCGTCCAAAATGATTTCCGATACTACGATACGTTTGGCGCAAACCATGCACCTATCTTGCACCGACAATGGCTCCCAATAGACTGAAACGAGATTCCACTTGACCCACGTCACCTAGGAGTACCATCGGGTGTGTCCAAAACGATTTTCGAGCCTATGGTATGTTCGGCGCAAACCATGCACCTATCTTGCACTGACACTGGCTCCCAACAGACCGAAACGAGATTCCACTTGACCCACGTAACCTAGGAGTACCATTGGGTGCGTCCGAAATGATTTTTGAGCCTATGGTACACTCGGCGCAAACCGTGCACCTATCTTGCACCGACACCAACACTGTCTCCAAATGAACCGAAAAGAGATTCCACATTACCCACGCCACCTTGGAGTTCCATCGCACCTATCTTACATCGACACTAGCTCCCAACGGACCAAAACGAGACTCCACATGACCCACGTCACCTAGGAGTACCATCGGGTGCGTCCAAAATGATTTCTGAGCCTATGGTATGTTCGGCGCAAACCGTGCAACTATCTTGCACCGACACTGGTTCCCAACAGACCAAAACGAGACTCCACATGACCCACGTCACCTAGGAGTACCATCGAGTGTGTCCAAAATGATTTCTAAGCCTATGGTATGTTCGGCGCAAATCGTGCACCTATCTTGCACCGACACTGGCTCCCAACAGACCAAAACGAGATTCCACTTGACCCACATCACCTAGGAGTACCATTGGGTGCATCCAAAATGATTTCCGAGCCAATGGTATGTTCTGCGCAAACCATGCACCTATCTTGCACCGACACTGGCTCCCAAGAGACTGAAACGAGATTCCACTTGACCCACGTCACCTAGGAGTACCCTCGGGTGCGTCCAAAATGATTTCTGAGCCTATGGTATGTTCGGCGCCAACCATATACCTATCTTGCACCGACACTGGCTCCCAACAGATCGAAACGAGATTCCACTTGACCCACGTCACCTAGCAGTACCATCGGGTGTGTCCAAAATGATTTTTGAGCCTATGGTATGTTCAGCGCAAACCATGCACCTATCTTGCACCGACACTGGCTCCCAACAGACCAAAACGAGATTCCACTTGACCCACGTAACCTAGGAGTACCATCGGGTGCGTCCAAAATGATTTCCGAGCCTATGGTATGTTCGGCGCAAACCATGCACCTATCTTGCACCAACACTAGCTCCCAACAGATCGAAACGAGATTCCACATGACCCACATCACCTAGGAGTACCATCGGGTGTGTCCAAAATGATTTCCGATCCTACGTTTTGTTTGGCGCAAACCATGCACCTATCTTGCGTCAAGATTAGCACCACCTCCAAATGGACCGAAATGAGCTTTCGCTTGAGCCTCATCACCTACAAGTACCATTGGGTGCGTCCGAAATGATTTTTGAGCCTATGGTACACTCGGCGCAAACCGTGCACCTATCTTGCACCGACACCAACACTGTCTCCAAATGAACCGAAAAGAGATTCCACATTACCCATGTCACCTTGGAGTACCATCGGGTGCGTCCAAAATGATTTCTGAGCCTATGGTATGTTCGGCGCAAACCGTGCACCTATCTTGCACCGACACTGGCTCCCAACATACCAAAACAAGATTCCACTTGACCCACGTCACCTAGGAGTACCATCGGGTGTGTCCAAAATGATTTTCGAGCCTATGGTATGTTCAGCGCAAACCGTGCACCTATCTTGCACTGACACTGGTTCCCAACAGACCAAAACGAGACTCCACATGACCCACATCACCTAGGAGTACCATCGGGTGCGTCCAAAATGATTTCCGAGCCTATGGTATGTTCGACGCAAACCGTGCACCTATCTTGCACCGACACTAGCTCCCAACAGACCAAAACAAGATTCCACTTGACCCACGTCACCTAGGAGTACCATCGGGTGCGTCCAAAATGATTTCTGAGCCTATGGTATGTTCGGCGCAAATCGTGCACCTATCTTGCACCGACACTGGCTCCCAATAGACCGAAACAAGATTCCACATGACCAACATCACCTAGGAGTAACATCGGGTGCGTCCAAAATGATTTCTGAGCCTATGGTATGTTCGGCGCAAACCGTGCACCTATCTTGCACCGACACTGGCTCCCAACAGACCGAAACGAGATTCCACTTGACCCACATCACCTAGCAGTACCATCGGGTGTGTCCAAAATGATTTTCGAGCCTATGGTATGTTCGGCGCAAACCATGCATCTATCTTGCACCGACATTGGCTCCCAACAGACCGAAACGAGATTCCACTTGACCCACGTTACCTAGGAGTACCATCGGGTGCGTCCAAAATGATTTCTGAGCCTATGGTATGTTCGGCGCAAACCGTGCACTTATCTTGCACCAACACTGGCTCCCAACAGACCGAAACGAGATTCCACATGACCCACATCACCTAGGAGTACCATCGGGTGCGTCCAAAATGATTTCCGATACTACGATACGTTTGGCGCAAACCATGCACCTATCTTGCACCGACAATGGCTCCCAATAGACTGAAACGAGATTCCACTTGACCCACGTCACCTAGGAGTACCATCGGGTGTGTCCAAAACGATTTTCGAGCCTATGGTATGTTCGGCGCAAACCATGCACCTATCTTGCACTGACACTGGCTCCCAACAGACCGAAACGAGATTCCACTTGACCCACGTAACCTAGGAGTACCATTGGGTGCGTCCAAAATGATTTTTGAGCCTATGGTACACTCGGCGCAAACCGTGCACCTATCTTGCACCGACACCAACACTGTCTCCAAATGAACCGAAAAGAGATTCCACATTACCCACGCCACCTTGGAGTTCCATCGCACCTATCTTACATCGACACTAGCTCCCAACGGACCAAAACGAGACTCCACATGACCCACGTCACCTAGGAGTACCATCGGGTGCATCCAAAATGATTTCTGAGCCTATGGTATGTTCGGCGCAAACCGTGCAACTATCTTGCACCGACACTGGTTCCCAACAGACCAAAACGAGACTCCACATGACCCACGTCACCTAGGAGTACCATCGAGTGTGTCCAAAATGATTTCTAAGCCTATGGTATGTTCGGCGCAAACCGTGCACCTATCTTGCACCGACACTGGCTCCCAACAGACCAAAACGAGATTCCACTTGACCCACATCACCTAGGAGTACCATTGGGTGCGTCCAAAATGAATTCCGAGCCAATGGTATGTTCCGCGCAAACCATGCACCTATCTTGCACCGACACTGGCTCCCAAGAGACTGAAACGAGATTCCACTTGACCCACGTCACCTAGGAGTACCCTCGGGTGCGTCCAAAATGATTTCTGAGCCTATGGTATGTTCGGCGCCAACCGTATACCTATCTTGCACCGACACTGGCTCCCAACAGATCGAAACGAGATTCCACTTGACCCACGTCACCTAGCAGTACCATCGGGTGTGTCCAAAATGATTTTCGAGCCTATGGTATGTTCAGCGCAAACCATGCACCTATCTTGCACCGACACTGGCTCCCAACAGACCGAAACGAGATTCCACTTGACCCACGTAACCTAGGAGTACCATCGGGTGCGTCCAAAATGATTTCCGAGCCTATGGTATGTTCGGCGCAAACCATGCACCTATCTTGCACCAACACTAGCTCCCAACAGATCGAAACGAGATTCCACATGACCCACATCACCTAGGAGTACCATCGGGTGTGTCCAAAATGATTTCCGATCCTACGTTTCGTTTGGCGCAAACCATGCACCTATCTTGCGTCAAGATTAGCACCACCTCCAAATGGACCGAAATGAGCTTTCGCTTGAGCCTCATCACCTACGAGTACCATTGGGTGCGTCCGAAATGATTTTTGAGCCTATGGTACACTCGGCGCAAACCGTGCACCTATCTTGCACCGACACCAACACTGTCTCCAAATGAACCGAAAAGAGATTCCACATTACCCATGTCACCTTGGAGTACCATCGGGTGCGTCCAAAACGATTTCTGAGCCTATGGTATGTTCGGCGCAAACCGTGCACCTATCTTGCACCGACACTGGCTCCCAACATACCAAAACAAGATTCCACTTGACCCACGTCACCTAGGAGTACCATCGGGTGTGTCCAAAATGATTTTCGAGCCTATGGTATGTTCAGCGCAAACCGTGCACCTATCTTGCACTGACACTGGCTCCCAACAGACCAAAACGAGACTCCACATGACCCACATCACCTAGGAGTACCATCGGGTGTGTCCAAAATGATTTCCGAGCCTATGGTATGTTCGACGCAAACCGTGCACCTATCTTGCACCGACACTAGCTCCCAATAGACGAAAACGAGATTCCACTTGACCCACGTCACCTAGGAGTACCATCGGGTGCGTCCAAAATGATTTCTGAGCCTATGGTATGTTCGGCGCAAATCGTGCTCCTATCTTGCACCGACACTGGCTCCCAACAGACCGAAATGAGATTCCTCATGACCAACATCACCTAGGAGTAACATCAGGTGCGTCCAAAATGATTTCTGAGCCTATGGTATGTTCGGCGCAAACCGTGCACCTATCTTGCACCGACACTGGCTCCCAACAGACCGAAACGAGATTCCACTTGACCCACGTCACCTAGCAGTACCATCGGGTGTGTCCAAAATTATTTTCGAGCCTATGGTATGTTCGGCGCAAACCATGCACCTATCTTGCACCGACACTGGCTACCAACAGACCGAAACGAGATTCCACTTGACCCACGTTACCTAGGAGTACCATCGGGTGCGTCCAAAATGATTTCCGAGCCTATGGTATGTTCGGCGCAAACCGTGCACTTATCTTGCACCAACACTGGCTCCCAATAGACCGAAACGAGATTCCACATGACCCACATCACCTAGGAGTACCATCGGGTGCGTCCAAAATGATTTCCGATCCTACGGTACGTTTGGCGCAAACCATGCACCTATCTTGCACCGACAATGGCTCCCAATAGACTGAAACGAGATTCCACTTGACCCACGTCACCTAGGAGTACCATCGGGTGTGTCCAAAACGATTTTCGAGCCTATGGTATGTTCGGCGCAAACCATGCACCTATCTTGCACTGACACTGGCTCCCAACAGACCGAAACAAGATTCCACTTGACCCACGTAACCTAGGAGTACCATTGGGTGCGTCCGAAATGATTTTTGAGCCTATGGTACACTCGGCGCAAACCGTGCACCTATCTTGCACCGACACCAACACTGTCTCCAAATGAACCGAAAAGAGATTCCACATTACCCACGCCACCTTGGAGTTCCATCACACCTATCTTACATCGACACTAGCTCCCAACGGACCAAAACGAGACTCCACATGACCCACGTCACCTAGGAGTACCATCGGGTGCGTCCAAAATGATTTCTGAGCCTATGGTATGTTTGGCGCAAACCGTGCAACTATCTTGCACCGACACTGGTTCCCAACAGACCAAAACGAGACTCCACATGACCCACGTCACCTAGGAGTACCATCGAGTGTGTCCAAAATAAAACTACTTTCGCTGAGCCTCATCACCTACGAGTACATTGGGTGCGTCTGAAATGATTTTTGAGCCTATGGTACACTCGGCGCAAACCATGCACCTTATCTTGCACCGACACCAACCTGTCTCCAAATGAACTAAAAAGAGATTCCACATTACCCACATCACCTTGGAGTTCCATCGCACTATATTACACCGACACTAGCACCCAACAGACCAAAACGAGACTCCACATGACCCAACGTCACTAGGAGTACGATCGGTGCGTCCAAAATGATTTCTGAGCCTATGGTATGTTCGGCGTAAACGTGCACCCTATCTTGCACCGACACTGGCTCCCAACAGACCAAAACGAGACTCCACATGACCACGTCACCTAGGAGTACCATCGGGTGCGTCCAAAACGATTTCTGAGCTATGGTATGTGTGGCACAAACCGTGCACCTATTTGCACCGACAGTGGCTCCCAACAGGACCGAAATGAGATTCCACATGTCCCACACCTAGAAGTACCATCGGGTGTGTCCAAAATGATTTCCAACCCTACGGTACGTTTGGCGCAAACCATGCACCTATCTTGCGTCAAGATTAGCATCACCTCCAAACGGACCGAAACAAGCTTTCCCTTGAGGCCTCATCACATACGAGTACATTGGGTGCATCCGAAATGATTCTTGAGCCTATGGTACACTCGGCACAAACCATGCACCTATCTGCACTGACACCAACACTGTCTCCAAATGAACCAAAAAGAGATTCACATTACCCACATCACCTTGGAGTTCCATCGCACAAATCTACATCGACACTGGCTCCCCCAACGGACCAAAACGAGACTCCACATGACCCACGTCACCAGGAGTACCATCGGGTGCGTCCAAAATGCTTTCCGGGCCTATGGTATGTTCGACGCAAACGTGCACCTACTTGCACCGACACTGGCTCCCAACAGACCGAAACGAGATTCCACTTGACCCATGTCACCTAGGAGTACCATCGGTGCGTCCAAAATGATTTCTGAGCCATGGTATGTTCGAGCAAACCGTGCATATCTGCACAGACACTGGCTCCCAACAGACCGAAACGAGATTCCACATGACCAACGTCCCTAGGAGTACCATTGGGTGCGTCCAAAAACAATTTCTGAGCCTATGGTGTGTTCGGCGCAATCGTGCACCAATCTTGCACCGACACTGGCTCCAACGGACCGAAAAAGACTCCACATGACCCACGTCACATAGGAGTTCCATCTGGTGTTGTCCAAAATGATTTCCGAGACCTATGGTATGTTCGGCGCAAACCATGCACCTATCTTGCACCGACACTGGCTCCCAACAGAACAGATATGTATTCCACTTGACCCACGTCTCTAGGAGTACCATCGGGTGCGTCCAAAAACGATTTCCGATCCTACGGTACGTTTGGCGCAAACCATCCACCTATCTGTGTCAAGATTAGCACCACCTCTGAATGGACCAAAACGAGCTTTCGCTTGAGCCTCATTACTACGAGTTCCATTGGGTGCGTCCGAAATGATTTTTGAGCCTATGGTACACTTGACGCAAACCATGCACCTATCTTGCACCGATACCAACACTGTCTCCAAATGAACCGAAAAGAGATTCCACATTACCCACGCCACCTTGGAGTTCCATCGCACCTATCTTACATCGACACTAGCTCCCAACGGACCAAAAACGAGACTCCACATGACCCACGTCACCTAGGAGTACCATCGGGTGCGTCCAAAATGAATTTCTGAGCCTATGGTATGTTCAGCGCAAACCGTGCACCTATCTTGCACCGACACTGGTTCCCAATAGACCAAAACAAGACTCCACAAGACCCACGTCAACCTAGGAGTACCATCGAGTGTGTCCCAAAACGATTTCCGAGCCTATGGTATGCTCGGCGCAAACCATGCACCTATCTTGCACCGACACTGGCTCCCAACAGATCGAAACGAGATTCCACTTGACCCATGTCACCTAGGAGTACCATCGAGTGCGTCCAAAATGATTTCCGAGCCAACGGTATGTTCCGCGCAAAACCATGCACCTATCTTGCACCGACACTGGCTCCCAAGAGACTGAAACGAGATTCCACTTGACCCACGTCACCTAGGAGTACCCTTGGGTGTGTCCAAAATGATTTCTGAGCCTATGGTATGCTCGGCGCCAACCGTATACCTATCTTGCACCGACACTGGCTCCCAACAGATCGAAACGAGATTCCACTTGACCCACGTCACCTAGCAGTACCATCGGGTGTGTCCAAAATGATTTTCGAGCCTATGGTATGTTCGACGCAAACCGTGCACCTATCTTGCACCGACACTGGCTCCCAACAGACCGAAACGAGATTCCACTTGACCCACGTTACCTAGGAGTACCATCGGGTGCGTCCAAAATGATTTTCGAGCCTATGGTATGTTCGACGCAAACCGTGCACCTATCTGCACCAACACTGGCTCCCAACAGACCGAAACGAGATTCCACATGACCCACATCACCTAGGAGTACCATCGGGTGCGTCCAAAATGATTTCCGATCCTACGGTACGTTTGGCGCAAACCATGCACCTATCTTGCGCCAAGATTAGCACCACCTCCAAACGGACCGAAACTAGCTTTCGCTTGAGCCTCATCACCTACGAGTACCATTGGGTGCGTCTGAAATGATTTTTGAGCCTATGGTACACTCGGCGCAAACCATGCACCTATCGTGCACCAACACCAACACTGTCTCCAAATGAACCGAAAAGAGATTCCACATTACCCACATCACCTTGGAGTTCCATCGCACCTGTCTTACACCGACACTGGCACCCAACAGACCAAAATGAGACTCCACATGACCCACGTCACCTAGGAGCACCATCGGGTGCGTCCAAAATGATTTCTGAGCCTATGGTATGTTCGGCGCAAACCGTGCACCTATCTTGCACCGACACTGGCTCCCAACAGACCAAAACGAGACTCCACATGACCCACATCACCTAGGAGTACCATCGGGTGCGTCCAAAACGATTTCTGAGCCTATGGTATGTTTGGCACAAACCGTGCACCTATCTTGCACCGACAGTGGCTCCCAACAGACCGAAATGAGATTCCACATGATCCACGTCACCTAGGAGTACCATCAGGTGCGTCCAAAATGATTTCCGACCCTACGGTATGTTTGGCGCAAACCATGCACCTATCTTGATTTAAGATTAGCATCACCTCCAAACGGACCCAAACAAGCTTTCGCTTGAGCCTCATCACCTACGAGTACCATTGGGTGCATCCGAAATGATTTTTGAGCCTATGGTACACTCGGCACAAACCATGCACCTATCTTGCACCGACACCAACACTGTCTCCAAATGAACCGAAAGAGATTCCACATTACCCACATCACCTTGGAGTTCCATCACACCCAATCTTACACCGACACTAGCTCCCAATGGACCAAAACGAGACTCCACATGACCCACGTCACCTAGGAGTACCATCGGGTGTGTCCAAAATGATTTCCGAACCTATGGTATGTTCGACGCAAACCATGCACCTATCTTGCACCGACACTGGCTCCCAAAAGACCAAAACGAGATTCCACTTGACCCACGTCACCTAGGAGTACCATCGGGTGCGTCCAAAATAATTTCTGAGCCTATGGTATGTTCGGCGCAAACCGTGCACCTATCTTGCACCGACACTGGCTCCCAACAGTCCGAAACGAGATTCCACATGACCAACGTCACCTAGGAGTACCATCGGGTGCGTCCAAAACGATTCGAAGCCTATGGTGTGTTCGGCGCAATCCGTGCACCAATCTTGCACCGACACTGGCTCCCAACGGCCGAAACAAGACTCCACTTGACCCACGTCACCTAGGAGTTCCATCTGGTTGTGTCCAAAAGATTTCCGAGCCAATGGTATGTTCGGTGCAAACCATGCACCTATCTTGCACCGACACTGGCTCCCAACAGACACATATGAGATTCCACTTGACCCACGTCACCTAGGAGTACCATCGGGTGCGTCCAAAATGATTTCCGATCCTACGGTACGTTTGGCGCAAACCATGCACCTATCTTGCGTCAAGATTAGAACCACCTCCAAATGGACCAAACGAGCTTTCGCTTGAGCCTCATCACCTACGAGTTCCATTGGGTGCGTCCGAAATGATTTTTGAGCCTATGGTACACTCGGCGCAAACCGTGCACCTATCTTGCACCGACACCAACACTGTCTCCAAATGCACTGAAAAGAGATTCCACATTACCCACGCCACCTTGGAGTTCCATCGCACCTATCTTACATCGACACTAGCTCCCAACGGACCAAAACGAGACTCCACATGACCCACGTCACCTAGGAGTACCATCGGGTGCGTCCAAAATGATTTCTGAGCCTATGGTATGTTCGGCGCAAACCGTGCAACTATCTTGCACCGACACTGGTTCCCAACAGACCAAAACGAGACTCCACATGACCCACGTCACCTAGGAGTACCATCGAGTGTGTCCAAAATGATTTCTAAGCCTATGGTATGTTCGGCGCAAACCGTGCACCTATCTTGCACCGACACTGGCTCCCAACAGACCAAAACGAGATTCCACTTGACCCACATCACCTAGGAGTACCATTGGGTGCGTCCAAAATGATTTCCGAGCCAATGGTATGTTCGCGCAAACCATGCACCTATCTTGCACCGACACTGGCTCCCAAGAGACTGAAACGAGATTCCACTTGACCCACGTCACCTAGGAGTACCCTCGGGTGCGTCCAAAATGATTTCTGAGCCTATGGTATGTTCGGCGCCAACCGTATACCTATCTTGCACCGACACTGGCTCCCAACAGATCGAAACGAGATTCCACTTGACCCACGTCACCTAGCAGTACCATCGGGTGTGTCCAAAATGATTTTCGAGCCTATGGTATGTTCAGCGCAAACCATGCACCTATCTTGCACCGACACTGGCTCCCAACAGACCGAAACGAGATTCCACTTGACCCACGTAACCTAGGAGTACCATCGGGTGCGTCCAAAATGATTTCCGAGCCTATGGTATGTTCGGCGCAAACCATGCACCTATCTTGCACCAACACTAGCTCCCAACTAGATCGAAACGAGATTCCACATGACCCACATCACCTAGGAGTACCATCGGGTGTGTCCAAAATGATTTCCGATCCTACGTTTCGTTTGGCGCAAACCATGCACCTATCTTGCGTCAAGATTAGCACCACCTCCAAATGGACCGAAATGAGCTTTCGCTTGAGCCTCATCACCTACGAGTACCATTGGGTGCGTCCGAAATGATTTTTGAGCCTATGGTACACTCGGCGCAAACCGTGCACCTATCTTGCACCGACACCAACACTGTCTCCAAATGAACCGAAAAGAGATTCCACATTACCCATGTCACCTTGGAGTACCATCGGGTGCGTCCAAAATGATTTCTGAGCCTATGGTATGTTCGGCGCAAACCGTGCACCTATCTTGCACCGACACTGGCTCCCAACATACCAAAACAAGATTCCACTTGACCCACGTCACCTAGGAGTACCATCGGGTGTGTCCAAAATGATTTTCGAGCCTATGGTATGTTCAGCGCAAACCGTGCACCTATCTTGCACTGACACTGGTTCCCAACAGACCAAAACGAGACTCCACATGACCCACATCACCTAGGAGTACCATCGGGTGCGTCCAAAATGATTTCCGAGCCTATGGTATGTTCGACGCAAACCGTGCACCTATCTTGCACCGACACTAGCTCCCAATAGACGAAAACGAGATTCCACTTGACCCACGTCACCTAGGAGTACCATCGGGTGCGTCCAAAATGATTTCTGAGCCTATGGTATGTTCGGCGCAAATCGTGCTACCTATCTTGCACCGACACTGGCTCCCAACAGACCGAAACGAGATTCCACATGACCAACATCACCTAGGAGTAACATCGGGTGCGTCCAAAATGATTTCTGAGCCTATGGTATGTTCGGCGCAAACCGTGCACCTATCTTGCACCGACACTGGCTCCCAACAGACCGAAACGAGATTCCACTTGACCCACGTCACCTAGCAGTACCATCGGGTGTGTCCAAAATTATTTTCGAGCCTATGGTATGTTCGGCGCAAACCATGCACCTATCTTGCACCGACACTGGCTCCCAACAGACCGAAACGAGATTCCACTTGACCCACGTTACCTAGGAGTACCATCGGGTGCGTCCAAAATGATTTCCGAGCCTATGGTATGTTCGGCGCAAACCGTGCACTTATCTTGCACCAACACTGGCTCCCAACAGACCGAAACGAGATTCCACATGACCCACATCACCTAGGAGTACCATCGGGTGCGTCCAAAATGATTTCCGATCCTACGGTACGTTTGGCGCAAACCATGCACCTATCTTGCACCGACAATGGCTCCCAATAGACTGAAACGAGATTCCACTTGACCCACGTCACCTAGGAGTACCATCGGGTGTGTCCAAAACGATTTTCGAGCCTATGGTATGTTCGGCGCAAACCATGCACCTATCTTGCACTGACACTGGCTCCCAACAGACCGAAACGAGATTCCACTTGACCCACGTAACCTAGGAGTACCATTGGGTGCGTCCGAAATGATTTTTGAGCCTATGGTACACTCGGCGCAAACCGTGCACCTATCTTGCACCGACACCAACACTGTCTCCAAATGAACCGAAAAGAGATTCCACATTACCCACGCCACCTTGGAGTTCCATCGCACCTATCTTACATCGACACTAGCTCCCAACGGACCAAAACGAGACTCCACATGACCCACGTCACCTAGGAGTACCATCGGGTGCGTCCAAAATGATTTCTGAGCCTATGGTATGTTCGGCGCAAACCGTGCAACTATCTTGCACCGACACTGGTTCCCAACAGACCAAAACGAGACTCCACATGACCCACGTCACCTAGGAGTACCATCGAGTGTGTCCAAATGATTTCTAAGCCTATGGTATGTTCGGCGCAAACCGTGCACCTATCTTGCACCGACACTGGCTCCCAACAGACCAAAACGAGATTCCACTTGACCCACATCACCTAGGAGTACCATTGGGTGCGTCCAAAATGATTTCCGAGCCAATGGTATGTTCTGCGCAAACCATGCACCTATCTTGCACCGACACTGGCTCCCAAGAGACTGAAACGAGATTCCACTTGACCCACGTCACCTAGGAGTACCCTCGGGTGCGTCCAAAATGATTTCTGAGCCTATGGTATGTTCGGCGCCAACCGTATACCTATCTTGCACCGACACTGGCTCCCAACAGATCGAAACGAGATTCCACTTGACCCACGTCACCTAGCAGTACCATCGGGTGTGTCCAAAATGATTTTCGAGCCTATGGTATGTTCAGCGCAAACCATGCACCTATCTTGCACCGACACTGGCTCCCAACAGACCGAAACGAGATTCCACTTGACCCACGTAACCTAGGAGTACCATCGGGTGCGTCCAAAATGATTTCCGAGCCTATGGTATGTTCGGCGCAAACCATGCACCTATCTTGCACCAACACTAGCTCCCAACAGATCGAAACGAGATTCCACATGACCCACATCACCTAGGAGTACCATCGGGTGTGTCCAAAATGATTTCCGATCCTACGTTTCGTTTGGCGCAAACCATGCACCTATCTTGCGTCAAGATTAGCACCACCTCCAAATGGACCGAAATGAGCTTTCGCTTGAGCCTCATCACCTACAAGTACCATTGGGTGCGTCCGAAATGATTTTTGAGCCTATGGTACACTCGGCGCAAACCGTGCACCTATCTTGCACCGACACCAACACTGTCTCCAAATGAACCGAAAAGAGATTCCACATTACCCATGTCACCTTGGAGTACCATCGGGTGCGTCCAAAATGATTTCTGAGCCTATGGTATGTTCGGCGCAAACCGTGCACCTATCTTGCACCGACACTGGCTCCCAACATACCAAAACAAGATTCCACTTGACCCACGTCACCTAGGAGTACCATCGGGTGTGTCCAAAATGATTTTCGAGCCTATGGTATGTTCAGCGCAAACCGTGCACCTATCTTGCACTGACACTGGTTCCCAACAGACCAAAACGAGACTCCACATGACCCACATCACCTAGGAGTACCATCGGGTGCGTCCAAAATGATTTCCGAGCCTATGGTATGTTCGACGCAAACCGTGCACCTATCTTGCACCGACACTAGCTCCCAACAGACCAAAACGAAGATTCCACTTGACCCACGTCACCTAGGAGTACCATCGGGTGCGTCCAAAATGATTTCTGAGCCTATGGTATGTTCGGCGCAAATCGTGCACCTATCTTGCACCGACACTGGCTCCCAACAGACCGAAACGAGATTCCACATGACCAACATCACCTAGGAGTAACATCGGGTGCGTCCAAAATGATTTCTGAGCCTATGGTATGTTCGGCGCAAACCGTGCACCTATCTTGCACCGACACTGGCTCCCAACAGACCGAAACGAGATTCCACTTGACCCACATCACCTAGCAGTACCATCGGGTGTGTCCAAAATGATTTTCGAGCCTATGGTATGTTCGGCGCAAACCATGCACCTATCTTGCACCGACATTGGCTCCCAACAGACCGAAACGAGATTCCACTTGACCCACGTTACCTAGGAGTACCATCGGGTGCGTCCAAAATGATTTCCGAGCCTATGGTATGTTCGGCGCAAACCGTGCACTTATCTTGCACCAACACTGGCTCCCAACAGACCGAAACGAGATTCCACATGACCCACATCACCTAGGAGTACCATCGGGTGCGTCCAAAATGATTTCCGATACTACGATACGTTTGGCGCAAACCATGCACCTATCTTGCACCGACAATGGCTCCCAATAGACTGAAACGAGATTCCACTTGACCCACGTCACCTAGGAGTACCATCGGGTGTGTCCAAAATGATTTTCGAGCCTATGGTATGTTCGGCGCAAACCATGCACCTATCTTGCACCTGACACTGGCTCCCAACAGACCGAAACGAGATTCCACTTGACCCACGTAACCTAGGAGTACCATTGGGTGCGTCCGAAATGATTTTTGAGCCTATGGTACACTCGGCGCAAACCGTGCACCTATCTTGCACCGACACCAACACTGTCTCCAAATGAACCGAAAAGAGATTCCACATTACCCATGCCACCTTGGAGTTCCATCGCACCTATCTTACATCGACACTAGCTCCCAACGGACCAAAACGAGACTCCACATGACCCACGTCACCTAGGAGTACCATCGGGTGCGTCCAAAATGATTTCTGAGCCTATGGTATGTTCGGCGCAAACCGTGCAACTATCTTGCACCGACACTGGTTCCCAACAGACCAAAACGAGACTCCACATGACCCACGTCACCTAGGAGTACCATCGAGTGTGTCCAAAATGATTTCTAAGCCTATGGTATGTTCGGCGCAAACCGTGCACCTATCTTGCACCGACACTGGCTCCCAACAGACCAAAACGAGATTCCACTTGACCCACATCACCTAGGAGTACCATTGGGTGCGTCCAAAATGATTTCCGAGCCAATGGTATGTTCTGCGCAAACCATGCACCTATCTTGCACCGACACTGGCTCCCAAGAGACTGAAACGAGATTCCACTTGACCCACGTCACCTAGGAGTACCCTCGGGTGCGTCCAAAATGATTTCTGAGCCTATGGTATGTTCGGCGCCAACCGTATACCTATCTTGCACCGACACTGGCTCCCAACAGATCGAAACGAGATTCCACTTGACCCACGTCACCTAGCAGTACCATCGGGTGTGTCCAAAATGATTTTCGAGCCTATGGTATGTTCAGCGCAAACCATGCACCTATCTTGCACCGACACTGGCTCCCAACAGACCGAAACGAGATTCCACTTGACCCACGTAACCTAGGAGTACCATCGGGTGCGTCCAAAATGATTTCCGAGCCTATGGTATGTTCGGCGCAAACCATGCACCTATCTTGCACCAACACTAGCTCCCAACAGATCGAAACGAGATTCCACATGACCCACATCACCTAGGAGTACCATCGGGTGTGTCCAAAATGATTTCCGATCCTACGTTTCGTTTGGCGCAAACCATGCACCTATCTTGCGTCAAGATTAGCACCACCTCCAAATGGACCGAAATGAGCTTTCGCTTGAGCCTCATCACCTACGAGTACCATTGGGTGCGTCCGAAATGATTTTTGAGCCTATGGTACACTCGGCGCAAACCGTGCACCTATCTTGCACCGACACCAACACTGTCTCCAAATGAACCGAAAAGAGATTCCACATTACCCATGTCACCTTGGAGTACCATCGGGTGCGTCCAAAATGATTTCTGAGCCTATGGTATGTTCGGCGCAAACCGTGCACCTATCTTGCACCGACACTGGCTCCCAACATACCAAAACAAGATTCCACTTGACCCACGTCACCTAGGAGTACCATCGGGTGTGTCCAAAATGATTTTCGAGCCTATGGTATGTTCAGCGCAAACCGTGCACCTATCTTGCACTGACACTGGTTCCCAACAGACCAAAACGAGACTCCACATGACCCACATCACCTAGGAGTACCATCGGGTGCGTCCAAAATGATTTCCGAGCCTATGGTATGTTCGACGCAAACCGTGCACCTATCTTGCACCGACACTAGCTCCCAACTAGACCAAAACGAGATTCCACTTGACCCACGTCACCTAGGAGTACCATCGGGTGCGTCCAAAATGATTTCTGAGCCTATGGTATGTTCGGCGCAAATCGTGCACCTATCTTGCACCGACACTGGCTCCCAACAGACCGAAACGAGATTCCACATGACCAACATCACCTAGGAGTAACATCGGGTGCGTCCAAAATGATTTCTGAGCCTATGGTATGTTCGGCGCAAACCGTGCACCTATCTTGCACCGACACTGGCTCCCAACAGACCGAAACGAGATTCCACTTGACCCACATCACCTAGCAGTACCATCGGGTGTGTCCAAAATGATTTTCGAGCCTATGGTATGTTCGGCGCAAACCATGCACCTATCTTGCACCGACATTGGCTCCCAACAGACCGAAACGAGATTCCACTTGACCCACGTTACCTAGGAGTACCATCGGGTGTGTCCAAAATGATTTCCGAGCCTATGGTATGTTCGGCGCAAACCGTGCAGTTATCTTGCACCAACACTGGCTCCCAACAGACCGAAACGAGATTCCACATGACCCACATCACCTAGGAGTACCATCGGGTGCGTCCAAAATGATTTCCGATACTACGATACGTTTGGCGCAAACCATGCACCTATCTTGCACCGACAATGGCTCCCAATAGACTGAAACGAGATTCCACTTGACCCACGTCACCTAGGAGTACCATCGGGTGTGTCCAAAACTGATTTTCGAGCCTATGGTATGTTCGGCGCAAACCATGCACCTATCTTGCACTGACACTGGCTCCCAACAGACCGAAACGAGATTCCACTTGACCCACGTAACCTAGGAGTACCATTGGGTGCGTCCGAAATGATTTTTGAGCCTATGGTACACTCGGCGCAAACCGTGCACCTATCTTGCACCGACACCAACACTGTCTCCAAATGAACCGAAAAGAGATTCCACATTACCCACGCCACCTTGGAGTTCCATCGCACCTATCTTACATCGACACTAGCTCCCAACGGACCAAAACGAGACTCCACATGACCCACGTCACCTAGGAGTACCATCGGGTGCGTCCAAAATGATTTCTGAGCCTATGGTATGTTCGGCGCAAACCGTGCAACTATCTTGCACCGACACTGGTTCCCAACAGACCAAAACTGAGACTCCACATGACCCACGTCACCTAGGAGTACCATCGAGTGTGTCCAAAATGATTTCTAAGCCTATGGTATGTTCGGCGCAAACCGTGCACCTATCTTGCACCGACACTGGCTCCCAACAGACCAAAACGAGATTCCACTTGACCCACATCACCTAGGAGTACCATTGGGTGCGTCCAAAATGATTTCCGAGCCAATGGTATGTTCCGCGCAAACCATGCACCTATCTTGCACCGACACTGGCTCCCAAGAGACTGAAACGAGAATTCCACTTGACCCACGTCACCTAGGAGTACCCTCGGGTGCGTCCAAAATGATTTCTGAGCCTATGGTATGTTCGGCGCCAACCGTATACCTATCTTGCACCGACACTGGCTCCCAACAGATCGAAACGAGGTTCCACTTGACCCACGTCACCTAGCAGTACCATCGGGTGTGTCCAAAATGATTTTCGAGCCTATGGTATGTTCAGCGCAAACCATGCACCTATCTTGCACCGACACTGGCTCCCAACAGACCGAAACAAGATTCCACTTGACCCACGTAACCTAGGAGTACCATCGGGTGCGTCCAAAATGATTTCCGAGCCTATGGTATGTTCGGCGTAAACCATGCACCTATCTTGCACCAACACTAGCTCCCAACAGACCGAAACGAGATTCCACATGACCCACATCACCTAGGAGTACCATCGGGTGTGTCCAAAATGATTTCCGATCCTACGTTTCGTTTGGCGCAAACCATGCACCTATCTTGCGTCAAGATTAGCACCACCTCCAAATGGACCGAAATGAGCTTTCGCTTGAGCCTCATCACCTACGAGTACCATTGGGTGCGTCCGAAATGATTTTTGAGCCTATGGTACACTCGGCGCAAACCGTGCACCTATCTTGCACCGACACCAACACTATCTCCAAATGAACCGAAAAAGAGATTCCACATTACCCATGTCACCTTGGAGTACCATCGGGTGCGTCCAAAACGATTTCTGAGCCTATGGTATGTTCGGCGCAAACCGTGCACCTATCTTGCACCGACACTGGCTCCCAACATACCAAAACAAGATTCCACTTGACCCACGTCACCTAGGAGTACCATCGGGTGTGTCCAAAATGATTTTCGAGCCTATGGTATGTTCAGCGCAAACCGTGCACCTATCTTGCACTGACACTGGCTCCCAACAGACCAAAACGAGAATCCACATGACCCACATCACCTAGGAGTACCATCGGGTGCGTCCAAAATGATTTCCGAGCCTATGGTATGTTCGACGCAAACCGTGCACCTATCTTGCACCGACACTAGCTCCCAATAGACGAAAACGAGATTCCACTTGACCCACGTCACCTAGGAGTACCATCGGGTGCGTCCAAAATGATTTCTGAGCCTATGGTATGTTCGGCGCAAATCGTGCTCCTATCTTGCACCGACACTGGCTCCCAATAGACCGAAACGAGATTCCACATGACCAACATCACCTAGGAGTAACATCGGTGCGTCCAAAATGATTTCTGAGCCTATGGTATGTTCGGCGCAAACCGTGCACCTATCTTGCACCGACACTGGCTCCCAACAGACCGAAACGAGATTCCACTTGACCCACGTCACCTAGCAGTACCATCGGGTGTGTCCAAAATTATTTTCGAGCCTATGGTCTGTTCGGCGCAAACCATGCACCTATCTTGCACCGACACTGGCTCCCAATAGACCGAAACGAGATTCCACTTGACCCACGTTACCTAGGAGTACCATCGGGTGCGTCCAAAATGATTTCCGAGCCTATGGTATGTTCGGCGCAAACCGTGCACTTATCTTGCACCAACACTGGCTCCCAACAGACCGAAACGAGATTCCACATGACCCACATCACCTAGGAGTACCATCGGGTGCGTCCAAAATGATTTCCGATCCTACGGTACGTTTGGCGCAAACCATGCACCTATCTTGCACCGACAATGGCTCCTAATAGACTGAACGAGATTCCACTTGACCCACGTCACCTAGGAGTACCATCGGGTGTGTCCAAAACGATTTTCGAGCCTATGGTATGTTCGGCGCAAACCATGCACCTATCTTGCACTGACACTGGCTCCCAACAGACCGAAACGAGATTCCACTTGACCCACGTAACCTAGGAGTACCATCGGGTGCGTCCAAAATGATTTCCGAGCCTATGGTATGTTCGGCGCAAACCATGCACCTATCTTGCACCAACACTAGCTCCCAACAAACCGAAACGAGATTCCACATGACCCACATCACCTAGGAGTACCATCGGGTGTGTCCAAAACTGATTTCCGATCCTACGTTTCGTTTTGGCGCAAACCATGCACCTATCTTGCAGTCAAGATTAGCACCACCTCCAAATGGACCGAAATGAGCTTTCGCTTGAGCCTCATCACCTACGAGTACCATTGGGTGCGTCCGAAATGATTTTTGAGCCTATGGTACACTCGGCGCAAACCGTGCACCTATCTTGCACCGACACCAACACTATCTCCAAATGAACCGAAAAGAGATTCCACATTACCCATGTCACCTTGGAGTACCATCGGGTGCGTCCAAACGATTTCTGAGCCTATGGTATGTTCGGCGCAAACCGTGCACCTATCTTGCACCGACACTGGCTCCCAACATACCAAAACAAGATTCCACTTGACCCACGTCACCTAGGAGTACCATCGGGTGTGTCCCAAAATGATTTTTGAGCCTATGGTATGTTCAGCGCAAACCGTGCACCTATCTTGCACTGACACTGGCTCCCAACAGACCAAAACGAGACTCCACATGACCCCACATCACCTAGGAGTACCATCGGGTGCGTCCAAAATGATTTCCGAGCCTATGGTATGTTCGACGCAAACCGTGCACCTATCTTGCACCGACACTAGCTCCCAACTAGACGAAAACGAGATTCCACTTGACCCACGTCACCTAGGAGTACCATCGGGTGCGTCCAAAATGATTTCTGAGCCTATGGTATGTTCGGCGCAAATCGTGCTCCTATCTTGCACCGACACTGGCTCCCAACAGACCGAAACGAGATTCCACATGACCAACATCACCTAGGAGTAACATCGGGTGCGGTCCAAATGATTTCTGAGCCTATGGTATGTTTCGGCGCAAACCGTGCACCTATCTTGCACCGACACTGGCTCCCAACAGACCGAAACTGAGATTCCACTTGACCCACGTCACCTAGCAGTACCATCGGGTGTGTCCAAAATTATTTTCGAGCCTATGGTATGTTCGGCGCAAACCATGCACCTATCTTGCACCGACACTTGGCTCCAAACAGACCGAACGAGATTCCACTTGACCCACGTTACCTAGGAGTACCATCGGGTGCCGTCCAAAATGATTTCCGAGGCCTATGGTATGTTCGGCGCAAACCGTGCACTTATCTGCCCAACACTGGCTCCCAACAAACCGAAACGAGATTCTCCACATGACCCACATCACCTAGGAGTACCCTCGGGTGCGTCCAAAATGATTTCCGATCCTACGGTACGTTGGCGCAAACCATGCACCTATCTTCGCACGACAATGGCTCCCAATAGACTGAAACGAGATTCCACTTGACCCACGTCACCTAGGAGTACCATCGGGTGTGTCCCAAAACGATTTTCGAGCCTATGGTATGTTCGGCGCAAACCATGCACCTATCTTGCACTGACACTGGCTTCCAACAGACCGAAACGAGATTCCACTTGACCCACGTAACCTAGGAGTACCATTGGGGCGTCCGAAATGATTTTTGAGCCTATGGTACACTCGGCGCAAACCGTGCACCTATCTTGCACCGACACCAACACTGTCTCCAAATGAACCGAAAAGAGTTCCACATTACCCACGCCACCTTGGAGTTCCATCGCACCTATCTTACATCGACACTAGCTCCCAACGGACCAAAACGAGACTCCACATGACCCACGTCACCTAGGAGTACCATCGGGTGCGTCCAAAGATTTCTGAGCCTATGGTATGTTCGGCGCAAACCGTGCACTATCTTGCACCGACACTGGTTCCCAACAGACCAAAACGAGACCTCCACATGACCCACGTCACCTAGGAGTACCATCGAGTGTGTCCAAAATGATTTCTAAGCCTATGGTATGTTCGGCGCAAACCGTGCACCTATCTTGCACCGACACTGGCTCCCAACAGACCAAAACGAGATTCCACTTGACCCACATCACCTAGGAGTACCATTGGGTGCGTCCAAAATGATTTCCGAGCCAATGGTATGTTGCGCAAACCATGCACCTATCTTGCACCGACACTGGCTCCCAAGAGACTGAAATGAGATTCCACTTGACCCACGTCACCTAGGAGTACCCTCGGGTGCGTCCAAAATGATTTCTGAGCCTATGGTATGTTCGGCGCCAACCGTATACCTATCTTGCACCGACACTGGCTCCCAACAGATCGAAACGAGATTCCACTTGACCCACGTCACCTAGCAGTACCATCGGGTGTGTCCAAAATGATTTTCGAGCCTATGGTATGTTCAGCGCAAACCATGCACCTATCTTGCACCGACACAGGCTCCCAACAGACCGAAACAAGATTCCACTTGACCCACGTAACCTAGGAGTACCATCGGGTGCGTCCAAAATGATTTCCGAGCCTATGGTATGTTCGGCGCAAACCATGCACCTATCTTGCACCAACACTAGCTCCCAATAGATCGAAACGAGATTCCACATGACCCACATCACCTAGGAGTACCATCGGGTGTGTCCAAAATGATTTCCGATCCTACGTTTCGTTTGGCGCAAACCATGCACCTATCTTGCGTCAAGATTAGCACCACCTCCAAATGGACCGAAATGAGCTTTCGCTTGAGCCTCATCACCTACGAGTACCATTGGGTGCGTCCGAAATGATTTTTGAGCCTATGGTACACTCGGCGCAAACCGTGCACCAATCTTGCACCGACACCAACACTGTCTCCAAATGAACCGAAAAGAGATTCCACATTACCCATGTCACCTTGGAGTACCATCGGGTGCGTCCAAAATGATTTTTGAGCCTATGGTATGTTCGGCGCAAACCGTGCACCTATCTTGCACTGACACTGGCTCCCAACATTCCAAAACAAGATTCCACTTGACCCACGTCACCTAGGAGTACCGTCGGGTGTGTCCAAAATGATTTTCGAGCCTATGGTATGTTCAGCACAAACCGTGCACCTATCTTGCACTGACACTAGTTCCCAACAGACCAAAACGAGACTCCACATGACCCACATCACCTAGGAGTACCATCGGGTGCGTCCAAAATGACGCAAACCGTGCACCTATCTTGCACCGACACTAGCTCCCAACAGACCAAAACGAGATTCCACTTGACCCACGTCACCTAGGAGTACCATCGGGTGCGTCCAAAATGATTTCTAAGCCTATGGTATGTTCGGCGCAAATCGTGCACCTATCTTGCACCGACACTGGCTCCCAACAGACCGAAACGAGATTCCACATGACCAACATCACCTAGGAGTAACATCAGGTGCGTCCAAAATGATTTCTGAGCCTATGGTATGTTCGGCGCAAACCGTGCACCTATCTTGCACCGACACTGGCTCCCAACAGACCGAAACGAGATTCCACTTGACCCACGTCACCTAGCAGTACCATCGGGTGTGTCCAAAATGATTTTCGAGCCTATGGTATGTTCGGCGCAAACCATGCACCTATCTTGCACCGACATTGGCTCCCAACAGACCGAAACGAGATTCCACTTGACCCACGTTACCTAGGAGTACCATCGGGTGCGTCCAAAATGATTTCTAAGCCTATGGTATGTTCGGCGCAAATCGTGCACCTATCTTGCACCGACACTGGCTCCCAACAGACCGAAACGAGATTCCACATGACCAACATCACCTAGGAGTAACATCGGGTGCGTCCAAAATGATTTCTGAGCCTATGGTATGTTCGGCGCAAACCGTGCACCTATCTTGCACCGACACTGGCTCCCAACAGACCGAAACGAGATTCCACTTGACCCACGTCACCTAGCAGTACCATCGGGTGTGTCCAAAATGATTTTCGAGCCTATGGTATGTTCGGCGCAAACCATGCACCTATCTGGCACCGACATTGGCTCCCAACAGACCGAAACGAGATTCCACTTGACCCACGTTACCTAGGAGTACCATCGGGTGCGTCCAAAATGATTTTCGAGCCTATGGTATGTTCGGCGCAAACCGTGCACTTATCTTGCACCAACACTGGCTCCCAACAGACCGAAACGAGATTCCACATGACCCACATCACCTAGGAGTACCATCGGGTGCGTCCAAAATGATTTCCGATACTACGATACGTTTGGCGCAAACCATGCACCTATCTTGCACCGACAATGGCTCCCAATAGACTGAAACGAGATTCCACTTGACCCACGTCACCTAGGAGTACCATCGGGTGTGTCCAAAATGATTTTCGAGCCTATGGTATGTTCGGCGCAAACCGTGCACCTATCTTGCACCGACACTGGCTCCCAACAGACCGAAACGAGATTCCACTTGACCCACGTAACCTAGGAGTACCATCGGGTGCGTCCAAAATGATTTCCGAGCCTATGGTATGTTCGGCGCAAACCATGCACCTATCTTGCACCTACACTTGCTCCCAACAGACCGAAACGAGATTCCACATGACCCACATCACCTAGGAGTACCATCGGGTGTGTCCAAAATGATTTCCGATCCTACGTTTCGTTTGGCGCAAACCATGCACCTATCTTGCATCAAGATTAGCACCACCTCCAAATGGACCGAAATGAGCTTTCGCTTGAGCCTCATCACCTACGAGTACCATTGGGTGCGTCCGAAATGATTTTTGAGCCTATGGTACACTCGGCGCAAACCGTGCACCTATCTTGCACCGACACCAACACTGTCTCCAAATGAACCGAAAAGAGATTCCACATTACCCATGTCACCTTGGAGTACCATCGGGTGCGTCCAAAACGATTTCTGAGCCTATGGTATGTTCGGCGCAAACCGTGCACCTATCTTGCACAGACACTGGCTCCCAACATACCAAAACAAGATTCCACTTGACCCACGTCACCTAGGAGTACCATCGGGTGTGTCCAAAATGATTTTCGAGCCTATGGTATGTTCAGCGCAAACCATGCACCTATCTTGCACTGACACTAGCTCCCAACAGACCAAAACGAGGCTCCACATGACCCACATCACCTAGGAGTACCATCAGGTGCGTCCAAAATGATTTCCGAGCCTATGGTATGTTCGACGCAAACCGTGCACCTATCTTGCACCGACACTAGCTCCCAACAGACCAAAACGAGATTCCACTTGACCCACATCACCTAGGAGTACCATCGGGTGCGTCCAAAATGATTTCTGAGCCTATGGTATGTTCGGCGCAAATCGTGCACCTATCTAGCACCGACACTGGCTCCCAACGGACCGAAACGAGATTCCACATGACCAACATCACCTAGGAGTAACATCGGGTGCGTCCAAAATGATTTCTGAGCCTATGGTATGTTCGGCGCAAACCGTGCACCTATCTTGCACCGACACTGGCTCCCAACAGACCAAAACGAGATTCCACTTGACCCACGTCACCTAGGAGTACCATCGGGTGCGTCCAAAATGATTTCTGGGCCTATGGAATGTTCGGCGCAAACCGTGGACCAATCTTGCATCGACACTGGCTCCCAATAGACCGAAATGAGATTCCACATGACCCACGTCACCTAGGAGTACCATCGGGTGCGTCCAAAACGATTTCCAATCCTTTGGTACGTTTGGCACCACCTCCAAACGGACCAAAACGAGCTTTCGCTTGAGTCTCATCACCTATGAGTACCATTGGGTGCGTCCGAAATGATTTTTGAGCCTATGGTACACTCGGCGCAAACCGTGCAGCTATCTTGCACCGACACCAACACTGTCTCCAAATGAACCAAAAAGAGATTCCACATTACCCACGTGAGCTTGGAGTTCCATCGCACCTATCTTACACCGACACTGGCTCCTAATGGACCAAAACGAGACTCCACATGACCCACGTCACCTAGGAGTACCATCGAGTGTGTCCAAAATGATTTCCAAGCCTATGGTATGTTCGGTGCAAACCATGCACCTATCTTGCACCGACACTGGCTCCCAATAGACCGAAACGAGATTCCACTTGACCCACGTCACCTAGGAGTACCATCGGGTGCGTCCAAAATGATTTCCGAGCCAATGGTATTTTCCGCGCAAACCATGCACCTATCTTGCACCGACACTGGCTCCCAACAGACTGAAACGAGATTCCACTTGACCCACGTCACCTAGGAGTACCCTCGGGTGCGTCTAAAATGATTTCTGAGCCTATGGTATGTTCGGCGCTAACCGTATACCTATCTTGCTCCGACACTGGCTCCCAACAGATTGAAACGAGATTCCATTTGACCCACGTCACCTAGCAGTACCATCGGGTGTGTCCAAAATGATTTTCAAGCCTATGGTATGTTCGGCGCAAACCGTGCACCTATCTTGCACCGACACTAGCTCCCAACAGACCGAAACGAGATTCCACTTGACCCATGTTACCTAGGAGTACCATCGGGTGCGTCCAAAATGATTCCCGAGCCTATGGTATGTTCGGCGCAAACTGTGCACCTATCTTGCACCAACACTAGCTCCCAACAGACCGAAATGAGATTCCACATGACCCACATCACCTAGGAGTACCATCGGGTGCGTCCAAAATGATTTCCGATCCTACGGTACGTTTGGCGCAAACCATGCACCTATCTTGCGTCAAGATTAGCACCACCTCCAAACGGACCAAAACTAGCTTTCGCTTGAGCCTCATCACCTACGAGTACCATTGGGTGCGTCCAAAAAGATTTTTGAGCCTATGGTACACTCGGCGCAAACCATGCACCTATCTTGCAACGACACCAACACTGTCTCCAAATGAACTGAAAAAAGATTCCACATTACCCACATCACCTTGGAGTTCCATCGCACCTATCTTACACCGACACTGGCACCCAACAGACCAAAACGAGACTCCACATGACCCACTTCACCTAGGAGTACCATCGGGTGCGTCCAAAATGATTTCCGAGCCTATGGTATGTTTGGCGCAAACCGTGCACCTATCTTGCACCGACACTGGCTCCCAACAGACCAAAACGAGACTCCACATGACCCACGTCACCTAGGAGTACCATCGGGTGCGTCCAAAATGATTTCTGAGCCTATGGTATATTTGGCACAAACCGTGCACCTATCTTGCACCGATAGTGGCTCCCAACAGACCGAAATGAGATTCCACATGATCCACGTCACCTAGGAGTACCATCGGGTGCGTCCAAAATGATTTCCGACCCTACGGTACGTTTGGCGCAAACCTTGCACCTATCTTGTGTCAAGATTAGCATCACCTCCAAACGAACCGAAACAAGCTTTCGCTTGAGCCTCATCACCTATGAGTACCATTAGGTGCGTTCGAAATGATTTTTGAGCCTGTGGTACACTCGGCACAAACCATGCACCTATCTTGCACCGACACCAACACTGTCTCCAAATGAACCGAAAAGAGATTCCACATTACCCACGCCACCTTGGAGTTCCATCGCACCAATCTTACACCGACATTGGCTCCCAACGGACCAAAACGAGACTCCACATGACCCACGTCACCTAGGAGTACCATCGGGTGCGTCCAAAATGATTTCCGAGCCTATGGTATGTTCGACGCAAACCGTGCACCAATCTTGCACCGACACTGGCTCCCAACAGACCAAAACGAGATTCCACTTGACCCACGTCACCTAGGAGTACCATTGGGTGCGTCCAAAATGATTTATGAGCCTATGGTGTGTTCGGCGCAAACCGTGCACCAATCTTGCACCGACACTGGCTGCCAACGGACCAAAACAAGACTCCACATGACCCACGTCACCTAGGAGTTCCATCTGGTGTGTCCAAAATGATTTCCGTGCCTATGGTATGTTCGGCGCTAATCGTGCACCTATCTTGCACCGACACTGGCTCCTAATAGACCGATACGAGATTCCACTTGACCCACGTCACCTAGGAGTACCATCAGGTGTGTCCAAAATGATTTCTGAGCCTATGGTATGTTCGGCGCCAACCGTGCACCTATCTTGCACCGACACTGGCTCCCAACAGACCGAAACGAGATTCCACTTGACCCACGTTACCTAGGAGTACCATCGGGTGCGTCCAAAATGATTTCCGAGCCTATGGTATGTTCGGCGCCAACCGTGCACCTATCTTGCAATGACACTGGCTCCCAACAGACCAAAACGAGACTCCACATGACCCACGTCACCTAGGAGTACCATCGGGTGCGTCCAAAATGATTTCCGAGCCTATGGTATGTTTGGCGCAAACCGTGCACCTATCTTGCACCGACAATGGCTCCCAATAGACTGAAACGAGATTCCACTTGACCCACGTCACCTAGGAGTACCATCGGGTGTGTCCAAAACAATTTTCGAGCCTATGGTATGTTCGGCGCAAACCGTGCACTTATCTTGCACCGACACTGGCTCCCAACAGACCGAAACGAGATTCCACTTGACCCACGTATCCTAGGAGTACCATCGGGTGTGTCCAAAATGATTTCCGAGCCTATGGTATGTTCGGCGCAAACCGGGCACCTATCTTGCACCAACACTGGCTCCCAACAGACCAAAACGAGATTCCACATGACCCACATCACCTAGGAGTACCATCGGGTGCGTCCAAAATGATTTCCGATCCTACGGTTCGTTTGGCGCAAACCATGCACCTATCTTGCGTCAAGATTAGCACCACCTCCAAATGGACCAAAACGAGCTTTTGCTTGAGCCTCATCACCTACGAGTACCATTGGGTGTGTCCGAAATGATTTTTGAGCCTATGGTACACTCAGCGCAAACCGTGCACCTATCTTGCACCGACACCAACACTGTCTCCAAATGAACCAAAAAGAGATTCCACATTACCCACGTCACCTTGGAGTACCATTGGGTGCGTCCAAAATGATTTATGAGCCTATGGTGTGTTCGGCGCAAACCGTGCACCAATCTTGCACCGACACTGGCTGCCAACGGACCAAAACAAGACTCCACATGACCCACGTCACCTAGGAGTTCCATCTGGTGTGTCCAAAATGATTTCCGTGCCTATGGTATGTTCGGCGCTAATCGTGCACCTATCTTGCCCCGACACTAGCTCCCAACAGACCGATACGAGATTCCACTTGACCCACATCACCTAGGAGTACCATCAGGTGTGTCCAAAATGATTTCTGAGCCTATGGTATGTTCGGCACCAACCGTGCACCTATCTTGCACCGACACTGGCTCCCAATAGACCGAAACGAGATTCCACTTGACCCACGTTACCTAGGAGTACCATCAGGTGCGTCCAAAATGATTTTCGAGCCTATGGTATGTTTGGCGCAAACCGTGCACCTATCTTGCAACGACACTGGCTCCCAACAGACCAAAACGAGACTCCACATGACCCATGTCACCTAGGAGTACCATCGGGTGCGTCCAAAATGATTTCCGAGCCTATGGTATGTTTGGCGCAAACCGTGCACCTATCTTGCATCGACAATGGCTCCCAATAGACTGAAACGAGATTCCACTTGACCCACGTCACCTAGGAGTACCATCGGGTGTGTCCAAAATGATTTTCGAGCCTATGGTATGTTCGGCGCAAACTGTGCACCTATCTTGCACCGACACTGGCTCCCAACAGACCGAAACGAGATTCCACATGACCCACATCACCTAGGAGTACCATTGGGTGTGTCCAAAATGATTTCTGATCCTACGGTACGTTTGGCGCAAACCATGCACCTATCTTGCGTCAAGATTAGCACCACCTCCAAACGGACCGAAACTAGCTTTCGCTTGAGCCTCATCTCCTACGAGTACCATTGGGTGCGTCCGAAATGATTTTTGAGCCTATGGTACACTCGGCGCAAACCATGCACCTATCTTGCAACGACACCAACACTGTCTCCAAATGAACCGAAAAGAGATTCCACATTACCCACATCACCTTGGAGTTCCATCGCACCTATCTTACACCGACACTGGCACCCAACAGACCAAAACGAGACTCCACATGACCCACGTCACCTTGGAGTACCATCGGGTGTGTCCAAAATGATTTCCGAGCCTATGGTATGTTCGGCGCAAACTGTGCACCTATCTTGCACTGACACTGGCTCCCAACAGACCAAAACGAGACTCCATATGACCCACATCACCTAGGAGTACCATCGGGTGCGTCCAAAATGATTTCTGAGCCTATGGTACGTTTGGCACAAACTATGCACCTATCTTGCACCGATAGTGGCTCCCAACAGACCGAAATGAGATTCCACATGATCCACGTCACCTAGGAGTACCATCGGGTGCGTCCAAAATGATTTCCGACCCTATGGTATGTTTGGCGCAAACCATGCACCTATCTTGCGTCAAGATTAGCATCACCTCCAAATGGACTGAAACAAGCTTTCGCTTGAGTCTCATCACCTATGAGTACCATTAGGTGCGTCCGAAATGATTTTTGACCCTATGGTACACTCGGCACAAACCATGCACCTATCTTGCACCGACACCAACACTGTCTCCAAATGAACCGAAAAGAGATTCCACATTACCCACACCACCTTGGAGTTCCATCGCACCAATCTTACACCGACACTGGCTCCCAACGGACCAAAATGAGACTCCACATGACTCACGTCACCTAGGAGTACCAACGAGTGCGTCCAAAATGATTTCCGAGCTGATGGTATGTTCGACGCAAACCATGCACCAATCTTGCACCGACACTGGCTCCCAACAGACCAAAACGAGATTCCACTTGACCCACGTCACCTAGGAGTACCATTGGGTGCGTCCAAAACGATTTATGAGCCTATGGTGTGTTCGGCGCAAACCGTGCAACAATCTTGCACCGACACTGGCTGCCAACGGACCAAAACAAGACTCCACATGACCCACGTCACCTAGGAGTTCCATCTGGTGTGTCCAAAATGATTTCCGTGCCTATGGTATGTTCGGCGCTAATCGTGCACCTATCTTGCACCGACACTGGCTCCCAATAGACCGATACGAGATTCCACTTGACCCACGTCACCTAGGAGTACCATCAGGTGTGTCCAAAATGATTTCTGAGCCTATGGTATGTTCGGCGCCAACCGTGCACCTATCTTGCACCGACACTGGCTCCCAACAGACCGAAACGAGATTCCACTTGACCCACGTTACCTAGGAGTACCATCGGGTGCGTCCAAAATGATTTCCGAGCCTATGGTATGTTCGGCGCCAACCGTGCACCTATCTTGCAATGACACTGGCTCCCAACAGACCAAAACGAGACTCCACATGACCCACGTCACCTAGGAGTACCATCGGGTGCGTCCAAAATGATTTCCGAGCCTATGGTATGTTTGGCGCAAACCGTGCACCTATCTTGCACCGACAATGGCTCCCAATAGACTGAAACGAGATTCCACTTGACCCACGTCACCTAGGAGTACCATCGGGTGTGTCCAAAACAATTTTCGAGCCTATGGTATGTTCGGCGCAAACCGTGCACTTATCTTGCACCGACACTGGCTCCCAACAGACCGAAACGAGATTCCACTTGACCCACGTATCCTAGGAGTACCATCGGGTGTGTCCAAAATGATTTCCGAGCCTATGGTATGTTCGGCGCAAACCGGGCACCTATCTTGCACCAACACTGGCTCCCAACAGACCAAAACGAGATTCCACATGACCCACATCACCTAGGAGTACCATCGGGTGCGTCCAAAATGATTTCCGATCCTACGGTTCGTTTGGCGCAAACCATGCACCTATCTTGCGTCAAGATTAGCACCACCTCCAAATGGACCAAAACGAGCTTTTGCTTGAGCCTCATCACCTACGAGTACCATTGGGTGTGTCCGAAATGATTTTTGAGCCTATGGTACACTCAGCGCAAACCGTGCACCTATCTTGCACCGACACCAACACTGTCTCCAAATGAACCGAAAAGAGATTCCACATTACCCACGTCACCTTGGAGTACCATCGGGTGCGTCCAAAACGATTTCTGAGCCTATGGTATGTTTGGCGCAAACCGTGCACCTATCTTGCACCGACACTGGCTCCCAACATACCAAAACGAGATTCCACTTGACCCACGTCACCTAGGAGTACCATCGGGTGTGTCCAAAATGATTTCTGAGCCTATGGTATGTTCGGCGCAAACCGTGCACCTATCTTGCACTGACACTGGCTCCCAACAGACCAAAACAAGACTCCACATGACCCATGTCACCTAGTAGTACCATCGGGTGCGTCCAAAATGATTTCCGAGCCTATGGTATGTTCGACGCAAACCGTGCACCTATCTTGCACCGACAATGGCTCCCAATAGACTGAAACAAGATTCCACTTGACCCACGTCACCTAGGAGTACCATCGGGTGCATCCAAAATGATTTTTGAGCCTATGGTATGTTTGGCGCAAACTGTGCACCTATCTTGCACCGACACTGGCTCCCAACAGACAAAAACGAGACTCCACATGACCCACGTCACCTAGGAGTACCATCGGGTGCGTCCAAAATGATTTCCGAGCCTATGGTATGTTCGACGCAAACCGTGCACCTATCTTGCACCGGCACTAGCTCCCAACAGACCAAAATGAGATTCCACTTGACTCACGTCACCTAGGAGTACCATCGGGTGCGTCCAAAATGATTTCTGAGCCTATGGTATGTTCGGCGCAAATCGTGCACCTATCTTGCACCGACACTGGCTCCCAACAGACCGAAATGAGATTCCACATGACCAACATCACCTAGGAGTACCATCGGGTGCATCCAAAATGATTTCTGAGCCTAAGGTATGTTCGGCGCAAACCGTGCACCTATCTTGCACCGACACTGGCTCCCAACAGACCGAAACGAGATTCCACTTGACCCACGTATCCTAGGAGTACCATCGGGTGTGTCCAAAATGATTTCCGAGCCTATGGTATGTTCGGCGCAAACCGGGCACCTATCTTGCACCAACACTGGCTCCCAACAGACCAAAACGAGATTCCACATGACCCACATCACCTAGGAGTACCATCGGGTGCGTCCAAAATGATTTCCGATCCTACGGTTCGTTTGGCGCAAACCATGCACCTATCTTGCGTCAAGATTAGCACCACCTCCAAATGGACCAAAACGAGCTTTTGCTTGAGCCTCATCACCTACGAGTACCATTGGGTGTGTCCGAAATGATTTTTGAGCCTATGGTACACTCAGCGCAAACCGTGCACCTATCTTGCACCGACACCAACACTGTCTCCAAATGAACCAAAAAGAGATTCCACATTACCCACGTCACCTTGGAGTACCATTGGGTGCGTCCAAAATGATTTATGAGCCTATGGTGTGTTCGGCGCAAACCGTGCACCAATCTTGCACCGACACTGGCTGCCAACGGACCAAAACAAGACTCCACATGACCCACGTCACCTAGGAGTTCCATCTGGTGTGTCCAAAATGATTTCCGTGCCTATGGTATGTTCGGCGCTAATCGTGCACCTATCTTGCACCGACACTGGCTCCCAATAGACCGATACGAGATTCCACTTGACCCACGTCACCTAGGAGTACCATCAGGTGTGTCCAAAATGATTTCTGAGCCTATGGTATGTTCGGCGCCAACCGTGCACCTATCTTGCACCGACACTGGCTCCCAACAGACCGAAACGAGATTCCACTTGACCCACGTTACCTAGGAGTACCATCGGGTGCGTCCAAAATGATTTCCGAGCCTATGGTATGTTCGGCGCCAACCGTGCACCTATCTTGCAATGACACTGGCTCCCAACAGACCAAAACGAGACTCCACATGACCCACGTCACCTAGGAGTACCATCGGGTGCGTCCAAAATGATTTCCGAGCCTATGGTATGTTTGGCGCAAACCGTGCACCTATCTTGCACCGACAATGGCTCCCAATAGACTGAAACGAGATTCCACTTGACCCACGTCACCTAGGAGTACCATCGGGTGTGTCCAAAACAATTTTCGAGCCTATGGTATGTTCGGCGCAAACCGTGCACTTATCTTGCACCGACACTGGCTCCCAACAGACCGAAACGAGATTCCACTTGACCCACGTATCCTAGGAGTACCATCGGGTGTGTCCAAAATGATTTCCGAGCCTATGGTATGTTCGGCGCAAACCGGGCACCTATCTTGCACCAACACTGGCTCCCAACAGACCAAAACGAGATTCCACATGACCCACATCACCTAGGAGTACCATCGGGTGCGTCCAAAATGATTTCCGATCCTACGGTTCGTTTGGCGCAAACCATGCACCTATCTTGCGTCAAGATTAGCACCACCTCCAAATGGACCAAAACGAGCTTTTGCTTGAGCCTCATCACCTACGAGTACCATTGGGTGTGTCCGAAATGATTTTTGAGCCTATGGTACACTCAGCGCAAACCGTGCACCTATCTTGCACCGACACCAACACTGTCTCCAAATGAACCGAAAAGAGATTCCACATTACCCACGTCACCTTGGAGTACCATCGGGTGCGTCCAAAACGATTTCTGAGCCTATGGTATGTTTGGCGCAAACCGTGCACCTATCTTGCACCGACACTGGCTCCCAACATACCAAAACGAGATTCCACTTGACCCACGTCACCTAGGAGTACCATCGGGTGTGTCCAAAATGATTTCTGAGCCTATGGTATGTTCGGCGCAAACCGTGCACCTATCTTGCACTGACACTGGCTCCCAACAGACCAAAACAAGACTCCACATGACCCATGTCACCTAGTAGTACCATCGGGTGCGTCCAAAATGATTTCCGAGCCTATGGTATGTTCGACGCAAACCGTGCACCTATCTTGCACCGACAATGGCTCCCAATAGACTGAAACAAGATTCCACTTGACCCACGTCACCTAGGAGTACCATCGGGTGCATCCAAAATGATTTTTGAGCCTATGGTATGTTTGGCGCAAACTGTGCACCTATCTTGCACCGACACTGGCTCCCAACAGACAAAAACGAGACTCCACATGACCCACGTCACCTAGGAGTACCATCGGGTGCGTCCAAAATGATTTCCGAGCCTATGGTATGTTCGACGCAAACCGTGCACCTATCTTGCACCGGCACTAGCTCCCAACAGACCAAAATGAGATTCCACTTGACTCACGTCACCTAGGAGTACCATCGGGTGCGTCCAAAATGATTTCTGAGCCTATGGTATGTTCGGCGCAAATCGTGCACCTATCTTGCACCGACACTGGCTCCCAACAGACCGAAATGAGATTCCACATGACCAACATCACCTAGGAGTACCATCGGGTGCATCCAAAATGATTTCTGAGCCTAAGGTATGTTCGGCGCAAACCGTGCACCTATCTTGCACCGACACTGGCTCCCAACAGACCGAAACGAGATTCCACTTGACCCACGTATCCTAGGAGTACCATCGGGTGTGTCCAAAATGATTTCCGAGCCTATGGTATGTTCGGCGCAAACCGGGCACCTATCTTGCACCAACACTGGCTCCCAACAGACCAAAACGAGATTCCACATGACCCACATCACCTAGGAGTACCATCGGGTGCGTCCAAAATGATTTCCGATCCTACGGTTCGTTTGGCGCAAACCATGCACCTATCTTGCGTCAAGATTAGCACCACCTCCAAATGGACCAAAACGAGCTTTTGCTTGAGCCTCATCACCTACGAGTACCATTGGGTGTGTCCGAAATGATTTTTGAGCCTATGGTACACTCAGCGCAAACCGTGCACCTATCTTGCACCGACACCAACACTGTCTCCAAATGAACCAAAAAGAGATTCCACATTACCCACGTCACCTTGGAGTACCATTGGGTGCGTCCAAAATGATTTATGAGCCTATGGTGTGTTCGGCGCAAACCGTGCACCAATCTTGCACCGACACTGGCTGCCAACGGACCAAAACAAGACTCCACATGACCCACGTCACCTAGGAGTTCCATCTGGTGTGTCCAAAATGATTTCCGTGCCTATGGTATGTTCGGCGCTAATCGTGCACCTATCTTGCCCCGACACTAGCTCCCAACAGACCGATACGAGATTCCACTTGACCCACATCACCTAGGAGTACCATCAGGTGTGTCCAAAATGATTTCTGAGCCTATGGTATGTTCGGCACCAACCGTGCACCTATCTTGCACCGACACTGGCTCCCAATAGACCGAAACGAGATTCCACTTGACCCACGTTACCTAGGAGTACCATCAGGTGCGTCCAAAATGATTTTCGAGCCTATGGTATGTTTGGCGCAAACCGTGCACCTATCTTGCAACGACACTGGCTCCCAACAGACCAAAACGAGACTCCACATGACCCATGTCACCTAGGAGTACCATCGGGTGCGTCCAAAATGATTTCCGAGCCTATGGTATGTTTGGCGCAAACCGTGCACCTATCTTGCATCGACAATGGCTCCCAATAGACTGAAACGAGATTCCACTTGACCCACGTCACCTAGGAGTACCATCGGGTGTGTCCAAAATGATTTTCGAGCCTATGGTATGTTCGGCGCAAACTGTGCACCTATCTTGCACCGACACTGGCTCCCAACAGACCGAAACGAGATTCCACATGACCCACATCACCTAGGAGTACCATTGGGTGTGTCCAAAATGATTTCTGATCCTACGGTACGTTTGGCGCAAACCATGCACCTATCTTGCGTCAAGATTAGCACCACCTCCAAACGGACCGAAACTAGCTTTCGCTTGAGCCTCATCACCTACGAGTACCATTGGGTGCGTCCGAAATGATTTTTGAGCCTATGGTACACTCGGCGCAAACCATGCACCTATCTTGCAACGACACCAACACTGTCTCCAAATGAACCGAAAAGAGATTCCACATTACCCACATCACCTTGGAGTTCCATCGCACCTATCTTACACCGACACTGGCACCCAACAGACCAAAACGAGACTCCACATGACCCACGTCACCTTGGAGTACCATCGGGTGTGTCCAAAATGATTTCCGAGCCTATGGTATGTTCGGCGCAAACTGTGCACCTATCTTGCACTGACACTGGCTCCCAACAGACCAAAACGAGACTCCATATGACCCACATCACCTAGGAGTACCATCGGGTGCGTCCAAAATGATTTCTGAGCCTATGGTACGTTTGGCACAAACTGTGCACCTATCTTGCACCGATAGTGGCTCCCAACAGACCGAAATGAGATTCCACATGATCCACGTCACCTAGGAGTACCATCGGGTGCGTCCAAAATGATTTCCGACCCTATGGTATGTTTGGCGCAAACCATGCACCTATCTTGCGTCAAGATTAGCATCACCTCCAAATGGACTGAAACAAGCTTTCGCTTGAGTCTCATCACCTATGAGTACCATTAGGTGCGTCCGAAATGATTTTTGACCCTATGGTACACTCGGCACAAACCATGCACCTATCTTGCACCGACACCAACACTGTCTCCAAATGAACCGAAAAGAGATTCCACATTACCCACACCACCTTGGAGTTCCATCGCACCAATCTTACACCGACACTGGCTCCCAACGGACCAAAATGAGACTCCACATGACTCACGTCACCTAGGAGTACCAACGAGTGCGTCCAAAATGATTTCCGAGCTGATGGTATGTTCGACGCAAACCATGCACCAATCTTGCACCGACACTGGCTCCCAACAGACCAAAACGAGATTCCACTTGACCCACGTCACCTAGGAGTACCATTGGGTGCGTCCAAAACGATTTATGAGCCTATGGTGTGTTCGGCGCAAACCGTGCAACAATCTTGCACCGACACTGGCTGCCAACGGACCAAAACAAGACTCCACATGACCCACGTCACCTAGGAGTTCCATCTGGTGTGTCCAAAATGATTTCCGTGCCTATGGTATGTTCGGCGCTAATCGTGCACCTATCTTGCACCGACACTGGCTCCCAATAGACCGATACGAGATTCCACTTGACCCACGTCACCTAGGAGTACCATCAGGTGTGTCCAAAATGATTTCTGAGCCTATGGTATGTTCGGCGCCAACCGTGCACCTATCTTGCACCGACACTGGCTCCCAACAGACCGAAACGAGATTCCACTTGACCCACGTTACCTAGGAGTACCATCGGGTGCGTCCAAAATGATTTCCGAGCCTATGGTATGTTCGGCGCCAACCGTGCACCTATCTTGCAATGACACTGGCTCCCAACAGACCAAAACGAGACTCCACATGACCCACGTCACCTAGGAGTACCATCGGGTGCGTCCAAAATGATTTCCGAGCCTATGGTATGTTTGGCGCAAACCGTGCACCTATCTTGCACCGACAATGGCTCCCAATAGACTGAAACGAGATTCCACTTGACCCACGTCACCTAGGAGTACCATCGGGTGTGTCCAAAACAATTTTCGAGCCTATGGTATGTTCGGCGCAAACCGTGCACTTATCTTGCACCGACACTGGCTCCCAACAGACCGAAACGAGATTCCACTTGACCCACGTATCCTAGGAGTACCATCGGGTGTGTCCAAAATGATTTCCGAGCCTATGGTATGTTCGGCGCAAACCGGGCACCTATCTTGCACCAACACTGGCTCCCAACAGACCAAAACGAGATTCCACATGACCCACATCACCTAGGAGTACCATCGGGTGCGTCCAAAATGATTTCCGATCCTACGGTTCGTTTGGCGCAAACCATGCACCTATCTTGCGTCAAGATTAGCACCACCTCCAAATGGACCAAAACGAGCTTTTGCTTGAGCCTCATCACCTACGAGTACCATTGGGTGTGTCCGAAATGATTTTTGAGCCTATGGTACACTCAGCGCAAACCGTGCACCTATCTTGCACCGACACCAACACTGTCTCCAAATGAACCGAAAAGAGATTCCACATTACCCACGTCACCTTGGAGTACCATCGGGTGCGTCCAAAACGATTTCTGAGCCTATGGTATGTTTGGCGCAAACCGTGCACCTATCTTGCACCGACACTGGCTCCCAACATACCAAAACGAGATTCCACTTGACCCACGTCACCTAGGAGTACCATCGGGTGTGTCCAAAATGATTTCTGAGCCTATGGTATGTTCGGCGCAAACCGTGCACCTATCTTGCACTGACACTGGCTCCCAACAGACCAAAACAAGACTCCACATGACCCATGTCACCTAGTAGTACCATCGGGTGCGTCCAAAATGATTTCCGAGCCTATGGTATGTTCGACGCAAACCGTGCACCTATCTTGCACCGACAATGGCTCCCAATAGACTGAAACAAGATTCCACTTGACCCACGTCACCTAGGAGTACCATCGGGTGCATCCAAAATGATTTTTGAGCCTATGGTATGTTTGGCGCAAACTGTGCACCTATCTTGCACCGACACTGGCTCCCAACAGACAAAAACGAGACTCCACATGACCCACGTCACCTAGGAGTACCATCGGGTGCGTCCAAAATGATTTCCGAGCCTATGGTATGTTCGACGCAAACCGTGCACCTATCTTGCACCGGCACTAGCTCCCAACAGACCAAAATGAGATTCCACTTGACTCACGTCACCTAGGAGTACCATCGGGTGCGTCCAAAATGATTTCTGAGCCTATGGTATGTTCGGCGCAAATCGTGCACCTATCTTGCACCGACACTGGCTCCCAACAGACCGAAATGAGATTCCACATGACCAACATCACCTAGGAGTACCATCGGGTGCATCCAAAATGATTTCTGAGCCTAAGGTATGTTCGGCGCAAACCGTGCACCTATCTTGCACCGACACTGGCTCCCAACAGACCGAAATGAGATTCCACTTGACCCACGTCACCTAGGAGTACCATCAGGTGCGTCCAAAATGATTTCTAGGCCTATGGAATGTTCGGCGCAATCCGTGGACCAATCTTGCATCGACACTGGCTCCCAACAGACCGAAATGAGATTCCACATGACCCACGTCACCTAGGAGTACCATCGGGTGCGTCCAAAATGATTTCCAATCCTTTGGTACGTTTGGCGCAAACCATGCACCTTTCTTGCGTCAAGATTAGCACCACCTCCAAACGGACCGAAACGAGCTTTCGCTTGAGTCTCATCACCTATGCGTACCATTGGGTGCGTCCAAAATGATTTTTGAGCCTATGGTACACTCGGCGCAAACCATGTAGCTATCTTGCACCGACACCAACGCTGTCTCCAAATGAACCAAAAAGAGATTCCACACTACTCACGTGAGCTTGGAGTTCCATCGCACCTATCTTACACCGACACTGGCTACCAACGGACCAAAATGAGACTCCACACGACTCACATAACCTAGGAGTACCATCGGGTGCGTCCAAAATGATTTCTAAGCCTATGGTATGCTCGGCGCAAACCGTGCACCTATCTTGCACCGACACCAACACTGTCTCTAAATGAACCGAAAAGAGATTCCACATTACCTACGTCACCTTGGAGTACCATTGGGTGTGTCCAAAACGATTTCTGAGCCTATGGTATGTTCGGCACAAACCGTGCACCTATCTTGCACCGACACTGGCTCCCAACATACCAAAACGAGATTCCACTTGACCCACGTCACCTAGGTGTACCATCGGGTGTGTCCAAAATGATTTTTGAGCCTATGGTATGTTCAGCGCAAACCGTGCACCTATCTTGCACTGACACTGGCTCCCAACAGACCAAAACGAGACTCCACATGACCCATGTCACCAAGGAGTACCATCGGGTGCATCCAAAATGATTTCCGAGCCTATGGTATGTTCGACGCAAACCGTGCACCTATCTTGCACCAACAATGGCTCCCAATAGACTGAAACAAGATTCCACTTGACCCACGTCACCTAGGAGTACCATCGGGTGCATCCAAAACGATTTTTGAGCCTATGGTATGTTCGGCGCAAACCGTGCACCTATCTTGCACCGACACTGGCTCCCAACAGACCAAAACGAGACTCCACATGACCCACGTCATCTAGGAGTACCATCGGGTGCGTCCAAAATGATTTCCGAGCCTATGGTATGTTCGACGCAAACTGTGCACCTATCTTGCACCGACACTAGCTCCCAACAGACCAAAACAACATTCCACTTGACCCACGTCACCTAGGAGTACCATCGGGTGCGTCCAAAATGATTTCTGAGCCTATGGTATGTTTGGCACAAATCGTGCACCTATCTTGCACCGACACTGGCTCCCAACAGACCAAAACGAGATTCCACTTGACCAACATCACCTAGGAGTACCATCGCGTGCGTCCAAAATGATTTCTGAGCCTATGGTATGTTCGACGCAAACTGTGCACCTATCTTGCACCGACACTGGCTCCCAACAGACCAAAACGAGACTCCACATGACCCACGTCATTTAGGAGTACCATCGGGTGCGTCAAAATGATTTCTGAGCCTATGGTATGTTCGGCGCAAATCGTGCACCTATCTTGCACCGACACTGGCTCCCAACAGACCAAAACGAGACTCCACATGACCCACGTCACCTAGGAGTACCATCGGGTGCGTCCAAAATGATTTCCGAGCCTATGGTATGTTTGGCGCCAAACCGTGCACCTATCTTGCACCGACAATGGCTCCAATAGACTGAAACGAGATTCCACTGACCCACGTCACCTAGGAGTACCATCGGGTGTGTCCAAAACAATTTTCGAGCCTATGGTATGTTCGGCGCAAACCGTGCACTTATCTTGCACCGACACTGGCTCCCAACAGACCGAAACGAGATTCCACTTGACCCACGTAACCTAGGAGTACCATCGGGTGCGTCCAAATGATTTCCGAGCCTATGGTATGTTCAGCGCAATCCGTGCACCTATCTTGCACCAACACTGGCTCCCAACAGACCAAAACGAGATTCCACATGACCCACATCACCTTAGAGTACCATCGGGTGTGTCCAAAATGATTTCCGATCCTACGGTTTGTTTGGCGCAAACCATGCACCTATCTTGCGTAAAGATTAGCACCACCTCCAAATGGACCGAAACGAGCTTTCGCTTGAGCCTCATCACCTACGAGTACCATTGGGTGCGTCCAAAATGATTTTTGAGCCTATGGTACACTCGGCGCAAACTGTGCACCTATCTTGCACCGACACCAACACTGTCTCCAAATGAACCGAAAGAGATTCCACATTACCTACGTCACCTTGGAGTACCATAGGGTGCGTCCAAAACGATTTCTGAGCCTATGGTATGCTCGGCGCAAACCGTGCACCTATCTTGCACCGACACTGGCTTCCCAACATACCAAAACGAGATTCCACTTGACCCACGTCACCTAGGAGTACCATCGGGTGTGTCCAAAATGATTTTTGAGCCTATGGTATCTTCAGCGCAAACCGTGCACCTATCTTGCACTGACACTGGCTCCCAACAGACCAAAACGAGACTCCACATGACCCATGTCACCAAGGAGTACCATCGGGTGCATCCAAAATGATTTCCGAGCCTATGGTATGTTCGACGCAAACCGTGCACCTATCTTGCACCAACAATGGCTCCCAATAGACTGAAACAAGATTCCACTTGACCCACGTCACCTAGGAGTACCATCGGGTGCATCCAAAACAATTTTTGAGCCTATGGTATGTTCGGCGCCAACCGTATACCTATCTTGCACCGACACTGGCTCCCAACAGATCAAAACGAGATTCCACTTGACCCACGTCACCTAGCAGTACCATCGGGTGTGTCCAAAATGATTTTTGAGCCTATGGTATGTTCGGCGCAAACCATGCACCTATCTTGCACCGACACTGGCTCCCAACAGACCAAAACGAGATTCCACTTGACCCACGTTACCTAGGAGTACCATCGGGTGCGTCCAAAATGATTTCCGAGCCTATGGTATGTTCGGCGCAAACCGTGCACCTATCTTGCACCAACACTGGCTCCCAACAGATCGAAATGAGATTCCACATGACCCACATCACCTAGGAGTACCATCGGGTGCGTCCAAATTGATTTCCAATCCTACGGTACGTTTGGCGCAAACCATGCACCTATCTTGCGTCAAGATTAGCACCACCTCCAAACGGACCGAAACTAGCTTTCGCTTGAGCCTCATCACCTACGAGTACCATTGGGTGCGTCCAAAATGATTTTTGAGCCTATGGTACACTCAGCGCAAACCATGCACCTATCTTGCACCGACACCAACACTGTCTCCAAATGAACCAAAAAGAGATTCCACATTACCCACATCACCTTGGAGTTCCATCGCACCTATCTTACACCGACATTGGCACCCAACAGACCAAAACGAGACTCCACATGACCCACGTCACCTAGGAGTACCATCGGGTGCGTCCAAAATGATTTCCGAGCCTATGGTGTGTTTGGCGCAAACCGTGCACCTATCTTGCACCGACACTGGCTCCTAACAGACCAAAACAAGACTCCACATGACCCACATCATGTAGAAGTACCATCGGGTGCGTCCAAAATGATTTCTGAGCCTATGGTATGTTTGGCACAAACCGTGCACCTATCTTGCACCGATAGTGGCTCCCAACAGACCGAAATGAGATTCCACATGATCCACGTCACCTAGGAGTACCAACGGGTGCGTCCAAAATGATTTCCGACCCTACGGTACGTTTGGCGCAAACCATGCACCTATCTTGCGTCAAGATTAGCATCACCTCCAAATGGACCGAAACAAGCTTTTGCTTGAGCCTCATCACCTACGAGTAGCATTGGGTGCGTCCGAAATGATTTTTGAGCCTATGGTACACTCGGCACAAACCATGCACCTATCTTGCACCGACACCAACACTATCTCCAAATGAACCGAAAAGAGATTCCACATTACCCACATCACCTTGGAGTTCCATCGCACCAATCTTACACCGACACTAGCTCCCAACGGACCAAAACGAGACTCCACATGACCCACGTCACCTAGGAGTACCATCGGGTGCGTCCAAAATGATTTCCGAGCCTATGGTATGTTCGACGCAAACCATGCACCTATCTTGCATCGACACTAGCTCCCAACAGACCAAAATGAGACTCCACATGACCCACATCACCTAGGAGTACCATTGGGTGCGTCCAAACGATTTCCGATCCTATGGTACATTTGGCGCAAACCTTGCACCTATCTTGCGTCAAGATTAGCATCACCTCCGAATGGACCAAAACAAGGTTTCGCTTGAGCCTCATCACCTATGAGTTCCATTGGATGCGTCCGAAATGATTTTTGAGCCTACGGTGCACTCGGCACAAACCGTGCACCTATCTTGCACCGACACCAACACTATCTCCAAATGAACCGAAAAGAGATTCCACATTGCCCACGCCACCTTGGAGTTCCATCGCACCTATCTTACATTGACACTAGCTCCCAACGGACCAAAACGAGACTCCACATGACCCACGTCACCTAGGAGTACCATCGGGTGCGTCCAAAATGATTTCCGAGCCTATGGTATGTTCGGTGCAAAACCATGCACCTATCTTGCACCGACACTGGTTCCCAACAGACCAAAACGAGACTCCACATGACCCACATCACCTAGGAGTACCATCGAGTGCGTCCAAAATGATTTCCGAGCCTATGGTATGTTCGACGCAAACCGTGCACCTATCTTGCACCGACACTAGCCCCCAACAGACCGAAACGAGATTCCACTTGACCCACGTCACCTAGGAGTACCATCGGGTGCGTCCAAAACGATTTCTGAGCCTATGGTATATTCGACGCAATCCGTGCACCTATCTTGCACCGACACTAGCTCCCAACAGACCGAAATAAGATTCCACATGACCAACGTCACCTAGGAGTACCAACGGGTGCGTCCAAAACGATTTATGAGCCTATGGTGTGTTCGGCGCAAACCGTGCACCAATCTTGCACCGACACTGGCTCCCAACGGACCGAAACAAGACTCCACATGACCCACGTCACCTAGGAGTTCCATCTGGTGTGTCCAAAATGATTTCCGAGCCTATGGTATGTTCGGCGCTAATCGTGCACCTATCTTGCACCGACACTGGCTCCCAACAGACCGATACGAGATTCCACTTGACCCACGTCACCTAGGAGTACCATCAGGTGTGTCCAAAATGATTTCTGAGCCTATGGTATGTTCGGCGCCAAACGTGCACCTATCTTGCACCGACACTGGCTCCCAACAGACCGAAACAAGATTCCACTTGACCCACGTTACCTAGGAGTACCATCGGGTGCGTCCAAAATGATTTCTGAGCCTATGGTATGTTTGGCGCAAACTATGCACCTATCTTGCAACGACACTGGCTCCCAATAGACCAAAACAAGATTCCACTTGACCCACGTCACCTTGGAGTACCATCGGGTGCATCCAAAATGATTTTTGAGCCTATGGTATGTTCGGCGCAAACCGTGCACCTATCTTGCACCGACACTGGCTCCCAACAGACCAAAATGAGACTCCACATGATCCACGTCACCTAGGAGTACCATCGGGTGCGTCCAAAATGATTTCTGAGCCTATGGTATGTTCGACGCAAACTGTGCACCTATCTTGCACCGACACTAGCTCCCAACAGACCAAAACGAGATTCCACTTGACCCACGTCACCTAGGAGTACCATCGGGTGCGTCCAAAATGATTTCTGAGCCTATGGTATGTTTGGCACAAATCGTGCACCTATCTTGCACCGACAGTGGCTCCCAACAGACCGAAATGAGATTCCACTTGACCAACATCACCTAGGAGTACCATCGGGCGCGTCCAAAATGATTTCTAAGCCTATGGTATGTTCGCCGCAAACCGTGCACCTATCTTGCACCGACACTGTCTCCCAATAGACCGAAACAAGATTCCACTTGACCCACATCACCTAGGAGTACCATCGGGTGCGTCCAAAATGATTTCCAATCCTTTGGTACGTTTGGCGCAAACCATGCACCTATCTTGCGTCAAGATTAGCACCACCTCCAAACGGACCAAAACGAGATATCGCTTGAGTCTCATCACCTATGAGTACCATTGGGTGCGTCCGAAATGATTTTTGAGCCTATGGTACACTCGGCGCAAACCGTGCAGCTATCTTGCACCGACACCAACACTGTCTCCAAATGAACCAAAAAGAGATTCCACATTACCCATGTGAGCTTGGAGTTCCATCGCACCTATCTTACACCGACACTGGCTCCCAATGGACCTAAACGAGGCTCCACATGACCCACATCACCTAGGAGTACCATCGGGTGCGTCCAAAATGATTTCTGAGCCTTTGGTATGTTCGGCGCAAACCGTGCACCTATCTTGCACCGACACTGGCTCCCAACAGACCGAAACGAGATTCCACTTGACCCACGTCACCTAGGAGTACCATCGGGTGCGTCCAAAATGATTTTCGAGCCAATGGTATGTTCCGCGCAAACCATGCACCTATCTTGCACCGACACTGGCTCCCAACAGACTGAAATGAGATTCCACTTGACCCACGTCACCTAGGAGTACCCTCGGGTGCGTCCAAAATGATTTCTGAGCCTATGGTATGTTCGGCGCCAACCGTATTCCTATCTTGCACCGACACTGGCTCCCAACAGATCGAAACGAGATTCCACTTGACCCACGTCACCTAGCAGTACCATCGGGTGTGTCCAAAATGATTTTTGAGCCTATGGTATGTTCGGCGCAAACCGTGCACCTATCTTGCACCGACACTGGCTCCCAACAGACCAAAATGAGATTCCACTTGACCCACGTTACCTAGGAGTACCATTGGGTGCGTCCAAAATGATTTCCGAGCCTATGGTATGTTCGGCGCAAACCATGCACCTATCTTGCACCAACACTGGCTCCCAACAGACCGAAATGAGATTCCACATGATCCACGTCACCTAGGAGTCCAACGGGTGCGTCCAAAATGATTTCCGACCATACGATACGTTTGGCGCAAACCATGCAACTATCTTGCGTCAAGATTAGCATCACCTCCAAACAGACCGAAACAAGCTTTCGCTTGAGTCTCATCACCTACGAGTACCATTGGGTGCGTCCGAAATGATTTTTGAGCCTATGGTACACTCGGCACAAACCATGCACCTATCTTGCACCGACACCAACACTATCTCCAAATGAACCGAAAAGAGATTCCACATTACCCACATCACCTTGGAGTTCCATCGCACCAATCTTACACCGACACTGGCTCCCAACGGACCAAAATGAGACTCCGCATGACCCACGTCACCTAGGAGTACCATCGGGTGCGTCCAAAATGATTTCCGAGCCTATGGTATGTTCGACGCAAACCATGCACCTATCTTGCACCGACACTGGCTCCCAATAGACCGAAACGAGATTCCACTTGACCCACGTCACCTAGGAGTACCATCAGGTGCATCCAAAATGATTTCTGAGCCTATGGTATGTTCGGCGCAAACCGTGCACCTATCTTGCACCGACACTGGCTCCCAACAGACCGAAACAAGATTCCACAAGACCAACGTCTCCTAGGAGTACCATCGGGTGCGTCCAAAACAATTTCTGAGCCTATGGTGTGTTCGGTGCAATCTGTGCACCAATCTTGCACTAACACTGGCTCCCAACGGACTGAAACAAGACTCCACATGACCCACATCACCTAGGAGTTCCATCTGGTGTCTCCAAAATGATTTTTGAGCCTATGGTATGTTCGGCGCAAACCGTGCACCTATCTTGCACCAACACTGGCTCCCAACAGACACATATGAGATTCCACTTGACCCACGTCACCTAGGAGTACCATTGGGTGCGTCCAAAATGATTTCCGATCCTATGGTACATTTGGCGCAAACCATGCACCTATCTTGCGTCAAGATTAGCATCACCTCCGAATGGACCAAAACGAGGTTTCGCTTGAGCCTCATCACCTATGAGTTCCATTGGGTGCGTCCGAAATGATTTTTGAGCCTACGGTACACTTGGCGCAAACCATGCACCTATCTTGCACCGACACCAACACTGTCTCCAAATGAACCGAAAAGAGATTCCACATTGCCCACGCCACCTTGGAGTTCCATCGCACCTATCTTACATCGACACTAGCTCCCAACGGAACAAAACGAGACTCCACATGACCCACGTCACCTAGGAGTACCATCAGGTGCGTCCAAAATGATTTCAGAGCCTATGGTATGTTCGACGCAAACCATGCACCTATCTTGCATCGACACTGGCTCCCAACAGACCAAAACGAGACTCCACATGACCCACATCACCTAGGAGTACCATTGGGTGCGTCCAAAACAATTTCCGATCCTATGGTACATTTGGTGCAAACCATGCACCTATCTTGCGTCAAGATTAGCATCACCTCCGAATGGACCAAAACGAGGTTTCGCTTGAGCCTCATCACCTATGAGTTCAATTGGGTGCGTCCGAAATGATTTTTGAGCCTACGGTACACTCGGCGCAAACCGTGCACCTATCTTGCACCGACACCAACACTGTCTCCAAATGAACTGAAAAGAGATTCCACATTGCCCACGCCACCTTGGAGTTCCATCGCACCTATCTTACATTGACACTAGCTCCCAACGGACCAAAATGAGACTCCACATGACCCACGTCACCTAGGAGTACCATCGGGTGCGTCCAAAATGATTTCCGAGCCTATGGTATGTTCGGCGCAAACAGTGCACCTATCTTGCACCGACACTGGTTCCCAACAGACCAAAACGAGACTCCACATGACCCACATCACCTAGGAGTACCATCGAGTGCGTCCAAAATGATTTCCGAGCCTATGGTATGTTCGACACAAACCGTGCACCTATCTTGCACCGACACTGGCTCCCAACAGACTGAAACGAGATTCCACTTGACCCACGTCACCTAGGAGTACCCTCGGGTGCGTCCAAAATGATTTCTGAGCCTATGGTATGTTCGGCGCCAACCGTATTCCTATCTTGCACCGACACTGGCTCCCAACAGATCGAAACAAGATTCCACTTGACCCACGTCACCTAGCAGTACCATCGGGTGTGTCCAAAATGATTTTTGAGCCTATGGTATGTTCGGCGCAAACCGTGCACCTATCTTGCACCGACACTGGCTCCCAACAGACCAAAACGAGATTCCACTTGACCCACGTTACCTAGGAGTACCATTGGGTGCGTCCAAAATGATTTCCGAGCCTATGGTATGTTCGGCGCAAACCATGCACCTATCTTGCACCAACACTAGCTCCCAACAGACCGAAATGAGATTCCACATGATCCACGTCACCTAGGAGTCCAACGGGTGTGTCCAAAATGATTTCCGACCATACGATACGTTTGGCGCAAACCATGCACCTATCTTGCGTCAAGATTAGCATCACCACCAAACAGACCGAAACAAGCTTTCGCTTGAGTCTCATCACCTACGAGTACCATTGGGTGCGTCCAAAATGATTTTTGAGCCTATGGTACACTCGGCACAAACCATGCACCTATCTTGCACCGACACCAACACTATCTCCAAATGAACCGAAAAGAGATTCCACATTACCCACATCACCTTGGAGTTCCATCGCACCAATCTTACACCGACACTGGCTCCCAACGGACCAAAATGAGACTCCGCATGACCCACGTCACCTAGGAGTACCATCGGGTGCGTCCAAAATGATTTCCGAGCCTATGGTATGTTCGACGCAAACCATGCACCTATCTTGCACCGACACTGGCTCCCAATAGACCGAAACGAGATTCCACTTGACCCACGTCACCTAGGAGTACCATCAGGTGCATCCAAAATGATTTCTGAGCCTATGGTATGTTCGGCGCAAACTGTGCACCTATCTTGCACCGACACTGGCTCCCAACAGACCGAAACAAGATTCCACAAGACCAACGTCTCCTAGGAGTACCATCGGGTGCGTCCAAAACAATTTCTGAGCCTATGGTGTGTTCGGTGCAATCTGTGCACCAATCTTGCACTAACACTGGCTCCCAACGGACTGAAACAAGACTCCACATGACCCACATCACCTAGGAGTTCCATCTGGTGTCTCCAAAATGATTTCCAAGCCTATGGTATGTTCGGCGCAAACCGTGCACCTATCTTGCACCAACACTGGCTCCCAACAGACACATATGAGATTCCACTTGACCCACGTCACCTAGGAGTACCATTGGGTGCGTCCAAAATGATTTCCGATCCTATGGTACATCTGGCGCAAACCATGCACCTATCTTGCGTCAAGATTAGCATCACCTCCGAATGGACCAAAACGAGGTTTCGCTTGAGCCTCATCACCGATGAGTTCCATTGGGTGCGTCCGAAATGATTTTTGAGCCTACGGTACACTTGGCGCAAACCATGCACCTATCTTGCACCGACACCAACACTGTCTCCAAATGAACCGAAAAGAGATTCCACATTGCCCACGCCACCTTGGAGTTCCATCGCACCTATCTTACATCGACACTAGCTCCCAATGGACCAAAACGAGACTCCACATGACCCACGTCACCTAGGAGTACCATCAGGTGCGTCCAAAATGATTTCAGAGCCAATGGTATGTTCGACGCAAACCATGCACCTATCTTGCATCGACATTGGCTCCCAACAGACCAAAACGAGACTCCACATGACCCACATCACCTAGGAGTACCATTGGGTGCGTCCAAAACGATTTCCGATCCTATGGTACATTTGGCGCAAACCATGCACCTATCTTGCGTCAAGATTAGCATCACCTCCGAATGGACCAAAACGAGGTTTCGCTTGAGCCTCATCACCTATGAGTTCAATTGGGTGCGTCCGAAATGATTTTTGAGCCTACGGTACACTCGGCGCAAACCGTGCACCTATCTTGCACTGACACCAACACTATCTCCAAATGAACCGAAAAGAGATTCCACATTGCCCACGCCACCTTGGAGTTCCATCGCACCTATCTTACATTGACACTAGCTCCCAACGGACCAAAATGAGACTCCACATGACCCACGTCACCTAGGAGTACCATCGGGTGCGTCCAAAATGATTTCCGAGCCTATGGTATGTTCGGCGCAAACCGTGCACCTATCTTGCACCGACACTGGTTCCCAACAGACCAAAACGAGACTCCACATGACCCACATCACCTAGGAGTACCATCGAGTGCGTCCAAAATGATTTCCGAGCCTATGGTATGTTCGACGCAAACCGTGCACCTATCTTGCACCGACACTGGCTCCCAACAGACCGAAATGAGATTCCACTTGACCCACGTCACCTAGGAGTACCATCGGGTGCGTCCAAAACGATTTCTGAGCCTATGGTATATTCGGCACAATCCGTGCACCTATCTTGCACCGACACTAGCTCCCAACAGACCGAAACAAGATTCCACATGACCAACATCACCTAGGAGTACCATCGGGTGCGTCCAAAACGATTTATGAGCCTATGGTGTGTTCGGCGCAAACCGTGCACCAATCTTGCACCGACACTGGCTCCCAACGGACCGAAACAAGACTCCACATGACCCACGTCACCTAGGAGTTCCATCTGGTGTGTCCAAAATGATTTCCGAGCCTATGGTATGTTCGGCGCTAATCGTGCACCTATCTTGCACCGACACTGGCTCCCAACAGACCGATACGAGATTCCACTTGACCCACGTCACCTAGGAGTACCATCAGGTGTGTCCAAAATGGTTTCTGAGCCTATGGTATGTTCGGCGCCAACCATGCACCTATCTTGCACCGACACTGGCTCCGAACAGACCGAAACAAGATTCCACAAGACCAACGTCTCCTAGGAGTACCATCGGGTGCATCCAAAACAATTTCTGAGCCTATGGTGTGTTCGGTGCAATCTGTGCACCAATCTTGCACTAACACTGGCTCCCAACGGACTGAAACAAGACTCCACATGACCCACATCACCTAGGAGTTCCATCTGGTGTCTCCAAAATGATTTCCGAGCCTATGGTATGTTCGGCGCAAACCGTGCACCTATCTTGCACTAACACTGGCTCCCAACAGACACATATGAGATTCCACTTGACCCACGTCACCTAGGAGTACCATTGGGTGCGTCCAAAATGATTTCCAATCCTATGGTACATTTGGCGCAAACCATGCACCTATCTTGCGTCAAGATTAGCATCACCTCCGAATGGACCAAAACGAGGTTTCGCTTGAGCCTCATCACCTATGAGTTCCATTGGGTGCGTCCAAAATGATTTTTGAGCCTACGGTACACTTGGCGCAAACCATGCACCTATCTTGCACCGACACCAACACTGTCTCCAAATGAACCGAAAAGAGATTCCACATTGCCCACGCCACCTTGGAGTTCCATCGCACCTATCTTACATCGACACTAGCTCCCAATGGACCAAAACGAGACTCCACATGACCCACGTCACCTAGGAGTACCATCAGGTGCGTCCAAAATGATTTCAGAGCCTATGGTATGTTCGACGCAAACCATGCACCTATCTTGCATCGACACTGGCTCCCAACAGACCAAAACGAGACTCCACATGACCCACATCACCTAGGAGTACCATTGGGTGCGTCCAAAACGATTTCCGATCCTATGGTACATTTGGCGCAAACCATGCACCTATCTTGCGTCAAGATTAGTATCACCTCCGAATGGACCAAAACAAGGTTTCGCTTGAGCCTCATCACCTATGAGTTCCATTGGGTGCGTCCGAAATGATTTTTGAGCCTACAGTACACTCGGCGCAAACCGTGCACCTATCTTGCACCGACGCCAACACTGTCTCCAAACGAACCGAAAAGAGATTCCACATTGCCCACGCCACCTTGGAGTTCCATCGCACCTATCTTACATTGACACTAGCTCCCAACAGACCAAAACGAGACTCCACATGACCCACGTCACCTAGGAGTACCATTGGGTGCGTCCAAAATGATTTCCGATCCTATGGTACATTTGGCGCAAACCATGCACCTATCTTGCGTCAAGATTAGCATCACCTCCGAATGTACCAAAACGAGGTTTCGCTTGAGCCTCATCACCTATGAGTTCCATTGGGTGCGTCCGAAATGATTTTTGAGCCTACGGTACACTTGGCGCAAACCATGCACCTATCTTGCACCGACACCAACACTGTCTCCTAATGAACCGAAAAGAGATTCCACATTGCCCACGCCACCTTGGAGTTCCATCGCACCTATCTTACATCGACACTAGCTCCCAACGGACCAAAACGAGACTCCACATGACCCACGTCACCTAGGAGTACCATCAGGTGCGTCCAAAATGATTTCAGAGCCAATGGTATGTTCGACGCAAACCATGCACCTATCTTGCATCGACATTGGCTCCCAACAGACCAAAACGAGACTCCACATGACCCACATCACCTAGGAGTACCATTGGGTGCGTCCAAAACGATTTCCGATCCTATGGTACATTTGGCGCAAACCATGCACCTATCTTGCGTCAAGATTAGCATCACCTCCGAATGGACCAAAACGAGGTTTCGCTTGAGCCTCATCACCTATGAGTTCAATTGGGTGCGTCCGAAATGATTTTTGAGCCTACGGTACACTCGGCGCAAACCGTGCACCTATCTTGCACTGACACCAACACTATCTCCAAATGAACCGAAAAGAGATTCCACATTGCCCACGCCACCTTGGAGTTCCATCGCACCTATCTTACATTGACACTAGCTCCCAACGGACCAAAACGAGACTCCACATGACCCACGTCACCTAGGAGTACCATCGGGTGTGTCCAAAATGATTTCCGAGCCTATGGTATGTTCGGCGCAAACCGTGCACCTATCTTGCACCGACACTGGTTCCCAACAGACCAAAACGAGACTCCACATGACCCACATCACCTAGGAGTACCATCGAGTGCGTCCAAAATGATTTCCGAGCCTATGGTATGTTCGACGCAAACCGTGCACCTATCTTGCACCGACACTGGCTCCCAACAGACCGAAATGAGATTCCACTTGACCCACGTCACCTAGGAGTACCATCGGGTGCGTCCAAAACGATTTCTGAGCCTATGGTATATTCGGCACAATCCGTGCACCTATCTTGCACCGACACTAGCTCCCAACAGACCGAAACAAGATTCCACATGACCAACGTCACCTAGGAGTACCATCGGGTGCGTCCAAAACGATTTATGAGCCTATGGTGTGTTCAGCGCAAACCGTGCACCAATCTTGCACCGACACTGGCTCCCAACGGACCGAAACAAGACTCCACATGACCCACGTCACCTAGGAGTTCCATCTGGTGTGTCCAAAATGATTTCCGAGCCTATGGTATGTTCGGCGCTAATCGTGCACCTATCTTGCACCGACACTGGCTCCCAACAGACCGATACGAGATTCCACTTGACCCACGTCACCTAGGAGTACCATCAGGTGTGTCCAAAATGATTTCTGAGCCTATGGTATGTTCGGCGCCAACCATGCACCTATCTTGCACCGACACTGGCTCCGAACAGACCGAAACAAGATTCCACAAGACCAACGTCTCCTAGGAGTACCATCGGGTGCGTCCAAAACAATTTCTGAGCCTATGGTGTGTTCGGTGCAATCTGTGCACCAATCTTGCACTAACACTGGCTCCCAACGGACTGAAACAAGACTCCACATGACCCACATCACCTAGGAGTTCCATCTGGTGTCTCCAAAATGATTTCCGAGCCTATGGTATGTTCGGCGCAAACCGTGCACCTATCTTGCACTAACACTGGCTCCCAACAGACACATATGAGATTCCACTTGACCCACGTCACCTAGGAGTACCATTGGGTGCGTCCAAAATGATTTCCAATCCTATGGTACATTTGGCGCAAACCATGCACCTATCTTGCGTCAAGATTAGCATCACCTCCGAATGGACCAAAACGAGGTTTCGCTTGAGCCTCATCACCTATGAGTTCCATTGGGTGCGTCCAAAATGATTTTTGAGCCTACGGTACACTTGGCGCAAACCATGCACCTATCTTGCACCGACACCAACACTGTCTCCAAATGAACCGAAAAGAGATTCCACATTGCCCACGCCACCTTGGAGTTCCATCGCACCTATCTTACATCGACACTAGCTCCCAACGGACCAAAACGAGACTCCACATGACCCACATCACCTAGGAGTACCATCAGGTGCGTCCAAAATGATTTCAGAGCCTATGGTATGTTCGACGCAAACCATGCACCTATCTTGCATCGACACTGGCTCCCAACAGACCAAAACGAGACTCCACATGACCCACATCACCTAGGAGTACCATTGGGTGCGTCCAAAACGATTTCCGATCCTATGGTACATTTGGCGCAAACCATGCACCTATCTTGCGTCAAGATTAGCATCACCTCCGAATGGACCAAAACAAGGTTTCGCTTGAGCCTCATCACCTATGAGTTCCATTGGGTGCGTCCGAAATGATTTTTGAGCCTACAGTACACTCGGCGCAAACCGTGCACCTATCTTGCACCGACACCAACACTGTCTCCAAACGAACCGAAAAGAGATTCCACATTGCCCACGCCACCTTGGAGTTCCATCGCACCTATCTTACATTGACACTAGCTCCCAACAGACCAAAACGAGTCTCCACATGACCCACGTCACCTAGGAGTACCATCGGGTGCGTCCAAAATGATTTCCGAGCCTATGGTATGTTCGGCGCAAACCGTGCACCTATCTTGCACCGACACTGGTTCCCAACAGACCAAAACGAGACTCCACATGACCCATATCACCTAGGAGTACCATCGAGTGCGTCCAAAATGATTTCCGAGCCTATGGTATGTTCGACGCAAACCGTGCACCTATCTTGCACCGACACTGGCTCCCAACAGACCGAAACGAGATTCCACTTGACCCACGTCACCTAGGAGTACCATCGGGTGCGTCCAAAACGATTTCTGAGCCTATGGTATATTCGGCGCAATTCGTGCACCTATCTTGCACCGACACTAGCTCCCAACAGACCGAAACAAGATTCCACATGACCAACGTCACCTAGGAGTACCATCGGGTGCGTCCAAAACGATTTATGAGCCTATGGTGTGTTCGGCGCAAACCGTGCACCAATCTTGCACCGACACTGGCTCCCAACGGACCGAAACAAGACTCCACATGACCCACGTCACCTAGGAGTTCCATCTGGTGTGTCGAAAATGATTTCCGAGCCTATGGTATGTTCGGCGCTAATCGTGCACCTATCTTGCACCGACACTGGCTCCCAACAGACCAATACGAGATTCCACTTGACCCACGTCACCTAGGAGTACCATTAGGTGTGTCCAAAATGATTTCTGAGCCTATGGTATGTTCGGCGCCAACCGTGCACCTATCTTGCACCGACACTGGCTCCCAACAGACCGAAACAAGATTCCACTTGACCCACGTTACCTAGGAGTACCATCGGGTGCGTCCAAAATGATTTCCGAGCCTATGGTTTGTTTGGCGCAAACCATGCACCTATCTTGCAACGACACTAGCTCCCAATAGACCAAAACGAGACCCCACATGACCCATGTCACCTAGGAGTACCATCGGGTGCGTCCAAGATGATTTCCGAGCCTATGGTATGTTTGGCGCAAACCATGCACCTATCTTGCACCGACAATGGCTCCCAATAGACTGAAACAAGATTCCACTTGACCCACGTCACCTAGGAGTACCATTGGGTGCATCCAAAATAATTTTTGAGCCTATGGTATGTTCGGCGCAAACCGTGCACCTATCTTGCACCGACACTGGCTCCCAACAGACCAAAACGAGACTCCACATGATCCACGTCACCTAGGAGTACCATCGGGTGCGTCCAAAATGATTTCTGAGCCTATGGTATGTTCGACGCAAACTGTGCACCTATCTTGCACCGACACTAGCTCCCAACAGACCAAAACGAGATTCTACTTGACCCACGTCACCTAGGAGTACCATCGGGTGCGTCCAAAATGATTTCTGAGCCTATGGTATGTTTGGCACAAATCGTGCACCTATCTTGCACCGACAGTGGCTCCCAACAGACCGAAATGAGATTCCACTTGACCAACATCACCTAGGAGTACCATCGGGTGCGTCCAAAATGATTTCTGAGCCTATGGTATGTTCGGCGCAAACCGTGCACCTATCTTGCACCGACACTGTCTCCCAATAGACCGAAACAAGATTCCACTTGACCCACATCACCTAGGAGTACCATCGGGTGCGTCCAAAACGATTTCCAATCCTTTGGTACGTTTGGCGCAAACCATGCACCTATCTTGCGTCAAGATTAGCACCACCTCCAAACGGACCAAAACGAGATATCGCTTGAGTCTCATCACCTATGAGTACCATTGGGTGCGTCCGAAATGATTTTTGAGCCTATGGTACACTCGGCGCAAACCGTGCAGCTATCTTGCACCGACACCAACACTGTCTCCAAATGAACCAAAAAGAGATTCCACATTACCCACGTGAGCTTGGAGTTCCATCGCACCTATCTTACACCGACACTGGCTCCCAATGGACCAAAACGAGACTCCACATGACCCACATCACCTAGGAGTACCATCGGGTGCATCCAAAATGATTTCCGAGCCTTTGGTTTGTTCGGCGCAAACCGTGCACCTATCTTGCACCAACACTGGCTCCCAATAGACCGAAACGAGATTCCACTTGACCCACGTCACCTAGGAGTACCATCGGGTGCGTCCAAAATGATTTTCGAGCCAATGGTATGTTCCGCGCAAACCATGCACCTATCTTGCACCGACACTGGCTCCCAACAGACTGAAACGAGATTCCACTTGACCCACGTCACCTAGGAGTACCCTCGGGTGCGTCCAAAATGATTTCTGAGCCTATGGTATGTTCGGCGCCAACCGTATTCCAATCTTGCACCGACACTGGCTCCCAATAGATCGAAACAAGATTCCACTTGACCCACGTCACCTAGCAGTACCATCGGGTGTGTCCAAAATGATTTTTGAGCCTATGGTATGTTCGGCGCAAACCGTGCACCTATCTTGCACCGACACTGGCTCCCAACAGACCAAAACGAGGTTCCACTTGACCCACGTTACCTCGGAGTACCATCGGGTGCGTCCAAAATGATTTCCGAGCCTATGGTATGTTCGGCGCAAACCATGCACCTATCTTGCACCAACACTGGCTCCCAACAGACCGAAATGAGATTCCACATGATCCACGTCACCTAGGAGTACCAACGGGTGCGTCCAAAATGATTTCCGACCATACGATACGTTTGGCGCAAACCATGCACCTATCTTGCGTCAAGATTAGCATCACCTCCAAACGGACCGAAACAAGCTTTCGCTTGAGCCTCATCACCTACGAGTACCATTGGGTGCGTCCGAAATGATTTTTGAGCCTATGGTACACTCGGCACAAACCATGCACCTATCTTGCACCGACACCAACACTATCTCCAAATGAACCGAAAAGAGATTCCACATTACCCACATCACCTTGGAGTTCCATCGCACCAATCTTACACTGACACTGGCTCCCAACAGACCAAAATGAGACTCCACATGACCCACGTCACCTAGGAGTACCATCGGGTGCGTCCAAAATGATTTCCGAGCCTATGGTATGTTCGACGCAAACCATGCACCTATCTTGCACTGACACTGGCTCCTAATAGACCGAAACGAGATTCCACTTGACCCACGTCACCTAGGAGTACCATCAGGTGCGTCCAAAATGATTTCTGAGCCTATGGTATGTTCGGCGCAAACCGTGCACCTATCTTGCACCGACACTGGCTCCCAATAGACCGAAACAAGATTCCACAAGACCAACGTCTCCTAGGAGTACCATCGGGTGCGTCCAAAACAATTTCTGAGCCTATGGTGTGTTCGGTGCAATCTGTGCACCAATCTTGCACTAACACTGGCTCCCAACGGACTGAAACAAGACTCCACATGACCCACGTCACCTAGGAGTTCCATCTGGTGTCTCCAAAATGATTTCCGAGCCTATGGTATGTTCGGCGCAAACCGTGCACCTATCTTGCACTGACACTGGCTCCCAACAGACACATATGAGATTCCACTTGACCCACGTCACCTAGGAGTACCATTGGGTGCGTCCAAAATGATTTCCGATCCTATGGTACATTTGGCGCAAACCATGCACCTATCTTGCGTCATGATTAGCATCACCTCCGAATGGACCAAAACGAGGTTTCGCTTGAGCCTCATCACCTATGAGTTCCATTGGGTGCGTCCGAAATGATTTTTGAGCCTACGGTACACTCGGCGCAAACCGTGCACCTATCTTGCACCGACACCAACACTGTCTCCAAATGAACCGAAAAGAGATTCCACATTGCCCACGCCACCTTGGAGTTCCATCGCACCTATCTTACATCGACACTAGCTCCCAACGGACCAAAACGAGACTCCACATGACCCACGTCACCTAGGAGTACCATCGGGTGCGTCCAAAATGATTTCTGAGCCTATGGTATGTTCGGCGCAAACCGTGCACCTATCTTGCACCGACACTGGCTCCCAACAGACCGAAACGAGATTCCACTTGACCCACGTCACCTAGGAGTACCATCGGGTGCGTCCAAAACGATTTCTGAGCCTATGGTATATTCAGCGCAATCCGTGCACCTATCTTGCACCGACACTAGCTCCCAACAGACCGAAACAAGATTCCACATGACCAACGTCACCTAGGAGTACCATCGGGTGCGTCCAAAATGATTTATGAGCCTATGGTGTGTTCGGCGCAAACCGTGCACCAATCTTGCACCGACACTGGCTCCCAATGGACCGAAACAAGACTCCACATGACCCACGTCACCTAGGAGTTCCATCTAGTGTGTCCAAAATGATTTCCGAGCCTATGGTATGTTCGGCGCTAATCGTGCACCTATCTTGCACCGACACTGGCTCCCAACAGACCGATACGAGATTCCACTTGACCCATGTCACCTAGGAGTACCATCAGGTGTGTCCAAAATGATTTCTGAGCCTATGGTATGTTCGACGCCAACCGTGCACGTATCTTGCACCGACACTGGCTCCCAACAGACCGAAACAAGATTCCACTTGACCCACGTTACCTAGGAGTACCATCGGGTGCGTCCAAAATGATTTCCGAGCCTATGGTATGTTTGGCGCAAACCATGCACCTATCTTGCAACGACACAGGCTCCCAATAGACCAAAACGAGACTCCACATGACCCATGTCACCTAGGAGTACCATCGGGTGCGTCCAAGATGATTTCCGAGCCTATGGTACGTTTGGCGCAAACCATGCACCTATCTTGCACCGACAATGGCTCCCAATAGACTGAAACAAGATTCCACTTGACCCACGTCGCCTAGGAGTACCATCGGGTGCATCCAAAATGATTTTTGAGCCTATGGCATGTTCGGCGCAAACCGTGCACCTATCTTGCACCGACACTGGCTCCCAACAGACCAAAACGAGACTCCACATGATCCACGTCACCTAGGAGTACCATCGGGTGCATCCAAAATGATTTCCGAGCCTATGGTATGTTCGATGCAAACTGTGCACCTATCTTGCACCGACACTAGCTCCCAACAGACCAAAACGAGATTCCACTTGACCCACGTCACCTAGGAGTACCATCGGGTGCGTCCAAAATGATTTCTGAGCCTATGGTATGTTTGGCACAAATCGTGCACCTATCTTGCACCGACACTGGCTCCCAACAGACCGAAATGAGATTCCACTTGACCAACATCACCTAGGAGTACCATCGGGTGCGTCCAAAATGATTTCTGAGCCTATGGTATGTTCGGCGCAAACCGTGCACCTGTCTTGCACCGACACTGTCTCCCAACAGACCGAAACAAGATTCTACTTGACCCACATCACCTAGGAGTACCATCGGGTGCGTCCAAAATGATTTCCAATCCTTTGGTACGTTTGGCGCAAACCATGCACCTATCTTGCGTCAAGATTAGCACCACCTCCAAACGGACCAAAACGAGATATCGCTTGAGCCTCATCACCTATGAGTACCATTGGGTGCGTCCAAAATGATTTTTGAGCCTATGGTACACTCGGCGCAAACCGTGCAGCTATCTTGCACCGACACCAACACTGTCTCCAAATGAACCAAAAAGAGATTCCACATTACCCACGTGAGCTTGGAGTTCCATCGCACCTATCTTACACCGACACTGGCTCCTAATGGACCAAAACGAGACTCCACATGACCCACATTACCTAGGAGTACCATCGGGTGCGCCCAAAATGATTTCCGAGCCTTTGGTATGTTCGGCGCAAACCGTGCACCTATCTTGCACCGACACTGGCTCCCAACAGACCGAAACGAGATTCCACTTGACCCACGTCACCTAGGAGTACCATCGGGTGCGTCCAAAATGATTTTTGAGCCAATGGTATGTTCCGCGCAAACCATGCACCCATCTTGCACCGACACTGGCTCCCAACAGACTGAAACGAGATTCCACATGACCCACGTCACCTAAGAGTACCCTCGGGTGCGTCCAAAATGATTTCTGAGCCTATGGTATGTTCGGCGCCAACCGTATTCCTATCTTGCACCGACACTGGCTCCCAACAGATCGAAACGAGATTCCACTTGACCCACGTCACCTAGCAGTACCATCGGGTGTGTCCAAAATGATTTTTGAGCCTATGGTATGTTCGGCGCAAACCGTGCACCTATCTTGCATCGACACTGGCTCCCAACAGACCGAAACGAGATTCCACTTGACCCACGTTACCAAGGAGTACCATCGGGTGCGTCCAAAATGATTTCCGAGCCTATGGTATGTTCGGCGCAAACCATGCACCTATCTTGCACCAACACTGGCTCCCAATAGACCGAAATGAGATTCCACATGATCCACGTCACCTAGGAGTACCAACGGGTGCGTCCAAAATGATTTCCGACCATACGATATGTTTGGCGCAAACCATGCACCTATCTTGCGTCAAGATTAGCATCACCTCCAAACGGACCGAAACAAGCTTTCGCTTGAGCCTCATCACCTACGAGTACCATTGGGTGTGTCCGAAATGATTTTTGAGCCTATGGTACACTCGGCACAAACCATGCACCTATCTTGCACCGACACCAACACTATCTCCAAATGAACCGAAAAGAGATTCCACATTACCCACATCACCTTGGAGTTCCATCGCACCAATCTTACATCGACACTGGCTCCCAACGGACCAAAATGAGACTCCACATGACCCACGTCACCTAGGAGTACCATCGGGTGCGTCCAAAATGATTTCCGAGCCTATGGTATGTTCGACGCAAACCATGCACCTATCTTGCACCGACACTGGCTCCCAATAGACCGAAACGAGATTCCACTTGACCCACGTCACCTAGGAGTACCATCGGGTGCGTCCAAAATGATTTCTGAGCCTATGGTATGTTCGGCGCAAACCGTGCACCTATCTTGCACCGACACTGGCTCCCAACAGACTGAAACAAGATTCCACAAGACCAACGTCTCCTAGGAGTAACATCGGGTGCGTCCAAAACAATTTCTGAGCCTATGGTGTGTTCGGTGCAATCTATGCACCAATCTTGCACTAACACTGGCTCCCAATGGACTGAAACAAGACTCCACATGACCCACGTCACCTAGGAGTTCCATCTGGTGTCTCCAAAATGATTTCTGAGCCTATGGTATGTTCGGCACAAACCGTGCACCTATCTTGCACTGACACTGGCTCCCAACAGACACATATGAGATTCCACTTGACCCACGTCACCTAGGAGTACCATTGGGTGCGTCCAAAACGATTTTCGATCCTATGGTACATTTGGCGCAAACCATGCACCTATCTTGCGTCAAGATTAGCATCACCTCCGAATGGACCAAAACGAGGTTTCGCTTGAGCCTCATCACCTATGAGTTCCATTGGGTGCGTCCGAAATGATTTTTGAGCCTACGGTACACTCGGCGCAAACCGTGCACCTATCTTGCACCGACACCAACACTATCTCCAAATGCACCGAAAAGAGATCCCACATTGCCCACGCCACCTTGGAGTTCCATCGCACCTATCTTACATCGACACTAGCTCCCAACGGACCAAAACAAGACTCCACATGACCCACGTCACCTAGCAGTACCATCGGGTGCGTCCAAAATGATTTCCGAGCCTATGGTATGTTTGGCGCAAACCGTGCACCTATCTTGCACCGACACTGGTTCCCAACAGACCAAAACGAGACTCCACATGACCCACATCACCTAGGAGTACCATCGAGTGCGTCCAAAATGATTTCCGAGCCTATGGTATGTTCGACGCAAACCGTGCACCTATCTTGCACCGACACTGGCTCCCAACAGACCAAAACGAGATTCCACTTGACCCACGTCACCTAGGAGTACCATCGGGTGTGTCCAAAATGATTTATGAGACTATGGTATATTCGGCGCAATCCGTGCACCTATCTTGCACCGACACTAGCTCCCAATAGACCAAAACAAGATTCCACATGACCAACGTCACCTAGGAGTACCATCGGGTGCGTCCAAAACGATTTATGAGCCTATGGTGCGTTCGGCGCAAACCGTGCAACAATCTTGCACCGACACTGGCTCCCAACAGACCGAAACAAGACTCCACATGACCCACATCACCTAGGAGTTCCATCTGGTGTGTCCAAAATGATTTCCGAGCCTATGGTCTGTTCGGCGCTAATCGTGCACCTATCTTGCATCGACACTGGCTCCCAACAGACCGATACGAGATTCCACTTGACCCACGTCACCTAGGAGTACCATCAGGTGTGTCCAAAATGATTTCTGAGCCTATGGTATGTTCGGCGCCAACCGTGCACCTATCTTGCACCGACACTGGCTCCCAACTGACCGAAACAAGATTCCACTTGACCCACGTTACCTAGGAGTACCATCGGGTGCGTCCAAAATGATTTCCGAGCCTATGGTATGTTTGGCGCAAACCGTGCACCTATCTTGCACCGACAATGGCTCCCAATAGACTGAAACAAGATTCCACTTGACCCACGTCACCTAGGAGGCCATCGGGTGCATCCAAAATGATTTTTGAGCCTATAGTATGTTCGGCGCAAACCGTGCACCTATCTTGCACCGACACTGGCTCCCAACAGACCAAAACGAGACTCCACATGATCCACGCCACCTAGGAGTACCATCGGGTGCGTCCAAAATGATTTCCGAGCCTATGGTATGTTCGACGCAAACTGTGCACCAATCTTGCACCGACACTAGCTCCCAATAGACCAAAATGAGATTCCACTTGACCCACGTCACCTAGGAGTACCATCGGGTGCGTCCAAAATGATTTCTGAGCCTATGGTATGTTTGGCACAAATCGTGCACCTATCTTGCACCGACACTGGCTCCCAACAGACCGAAACGAGATTCCACTTGACCAACATCACCTAGGAGTACCATCGGGTGCGTCCAAAATGATTTCTGAGCCTATGGTATGTTCGGCGCAAACCGTGCACCTATCTTGCACCGACACTGTCTCCCAACAGACCGAAACAAGATTCCACTTGACCCACATCACCTAGGAGTACCATCGGGTGCGTCCAAAACGATTTCCAATCCTTTGGTACGTTTGGCGCAAACCATGCACCTATCTTGCGTCAAGATTAGCACCACCTCCAATCGGACCAAAACGAGATATCACTTGAGTCTCATCACCTATGAGTACCATTGGGTGCGTCCGAAATGATTTTTGTGCCTATGGTACACTCGGCGCAAACCGTGCAGCTATCTTGCACTGACACCAACACTGTCTCCAAATGAACCAAAAAGAGATTCCACATTACCCACGTGAGCTTGGAGTTCCATCGCACCTATCTTACACCGACACTGGCTCCCAATGGACCAAAACGAGACTCCACATGACCCACATTACCTAGGAGTACCATCGGGTGCGTCCAAAATGATTTCCGAGCCTTTGGTATGTTCGGCGCAAACCGTGCACCTATCTTGCACCGACACTGGCTCCCAACAGACCGAAACGAGATTCCACTTGACCCACGTCACCTAGGAGTACCATCGGGTGCGTCCAAAATGATTTTTGAGCCAATGGTATGTTCTGCGCAAACCATGCACCTATCTTGCACCGACACTGGCTCCAAACAGACTAAAACGAGATTCCACTTGACCCATGTCACCTAGGAGTACCCTCAGGTGCGTCCAAAATGATTTCTGAGCCTATGGTATGTTCGGCGCCAACCGTATACCTATCTTGCACCGACACTGGCTCCCAACAGATCGAAACGAGATTCCACTTGACCCACGTCACCTAGCAGTACCATCGGGTGTGTCCAAAATGATTTTTGAGCCTATGGTATGTTCGGCGCAAACCGTGCACCTATCTTGCACCGACACTGGCTCCCAACAGACCGAAACAAGATTCCACTTGACCCACGTTACCTAGGAGTACCATCGGGTGCGTCCAAAATGATTTCCGAGCCTATGGTATGTTCGGCACAAACCGTGCACCTATCTTGCACCAACACTGGCTCCGAACAGATCGAAATGAGATTCCACATGACCCACATCACCTAGGAGTACCATCGGGTGCGTCCAAAATGATTTCCGATCCTATGGTACGTTTGGCGCAAACCATGCACCAATCTTGCGTCAAGATTAGCACCACCTCCAAACGGACCGAAACTAGCTTTCGCTTGAGCCTCATCACCTACGAGTACCATTGGGTGCGTCCAAAATGATTTTTGAGCCTATGGTACACTCAGCGCAAACCATGCACCTATCTTGCACCGACACCAACACTGTCTCCAAATGAACCGAAAAGAGATTCCACATTACCCACATCACCTTGGAGTTCCATCGCACCTATCTTACACCAACATTGGCACCCAACAGACCAAAACGACACTCCACATGACCCACGTCACCTAGGAGTACCATCGGGTGTGTCCAAAATGATTTCCGAGCCTATGGTGTGTTCGGCGCAAACCGTGCACCTATCTTGCACCGACACTGGCTCCCAACAGACCAAAACGAGACTCCACATGACCCACATCATGTAGGAGTACCATCGGGTGCGTCCAAAATGATTTCTGAGCCTATGGTATGTTTGGCACAAACCGTGCACCTATCTTACACCGATAGTGGCTCCCAACAGACCGAAATGAGATTCCACATGATCCACGTCACCTAGGAGTACCAACGGGTGCATCCAAAATGATTTCCGACCCTACGGTACATTTGGCGCAAACCATGCACCTATCTTGCGTCAAGATTAGCATCACCTCCAAACGGACCGAAACAAGCTTTCGCTTGAGCCTCATCACCTACGAGTACCATTGGGTGTGTCCGAAATGATTTTTGAGCCTATGGTACACTCGACACAATCCATGCACCTATCTTGCACCGACACCAACACTGTCTCCAAATGAACCGAAAAGAGATTCCACATTACCCACATCACCTTGGAGTTCCATCGCACCAATCTTACACCGACACTGGCTCCCAACGGACCAAAATGAGACTCCACATGACCCACGTCACCTAGGAGTACCATCGGGTGCGTCCAAAATGATTTCTGAGCCTATGGTATGTTCGACGCAAACCATGCACCTATCTTGCACCGACACTGGCTCCCAACAGACCGAAACGAGATTCCACTTGACCCACGTCACCTAGGAGTACCATCGGGTGCGTCCAAAATGATTTCTGAGCCTATGGTATGTTCGGCGCAAACCGTGCACCTATCTTGCACCGACACTGGCTCCCAACAGACCGAAATAAGATTCCACATGACCAACGTCTCCTAGGAGTACCATCGGGTGCGTCCAAAACAATTTCTGAGCCTATGGTGTGTTCGGTGCAATCTGTGCACCAATCTTGCACTAACACTGGCTCCCAACGGACCGAAACAAGACTCCACATGACCCACGTCACCTAGGAGTTCCATCTGGTGTGTCCAAAATGATTTCCGAGCCTATGGTATGTTCGGCGCAAACCGTGCACCTATCTTGCACCGACACTGGCTCCCAACAGACACATATGAGATTCCACTTGACCCACGTCACCTAGGAGTACCATTGGGTGCGTCCAAAATGATTTCCGATCCTATGGTACATTTGGCGCAAACCATGCACCTATCTTGCGTCAAGATTAGCACCACCTCCGAATGGACCAAAACGAGCTTTCGCTTGAGCCTCATCACCTATGAGTTCCATTGGGTGCGTCCAAAATGATTTTTGAGCCTATGGTACACTCGGCGCAAACCGTGCACCTATCTTGCACCGACACCAACACTGTCTCCAAATGAACCGAAAAGAGATTCCACATTGCCCACGCCACCTTGGAGTTCCATCGCACCTATCTTACATCGACACTAGCTCCCAACGGACCAAAACGAGACTCCACATGACCCACGTCACCTAGGAGTACCATCGGGTGCGTCCAAAATGATTTCCGAGCCTATGGTATGTTCGGCGCAAACTGTGCACCTATCTTGCACTGACACTGGTTCCCAACAGACCAAAACGAGACTCCACATGACCCACATCACCTAGGAGTACCATCGAGTGCGTCCAAAATGATTTTCGAGCCTATGGTATGTTCGACGCAAACCGTGCACCTATCTTGCACCGACACTGGCTCCCAACAGACCGAAACGAGATTCCACTTGACCCACATCACCTAGGAGTACCATCGGGTGCGTCCAAAATGATTTCTGAGCCTATGGTATGTTCAGCGCAATCTGTGCACCTATCTTGCACCGACACTAGCTCCCAACAGACCGAAACAAGATTCCACATGACCAACGTCACCTAGGAGTACCATCAGGTGCGTCTAGAACGATTTATGAGCCTATGGTGTGTTCGGCGCAAACCGTGCACCAATCTTGCACCGACACTGGCTCCCAATGGACCGAAACAAGACTCCACATGACCCATGTCACCTAGGAGTTCCATCTGGTGTGTCCAAAATGATTTCCGAGCCTATGGTATGTTCGGCGCTAATCGTGCACCTATCTTGCACCGACACTGGCTCCCAACAGACCGATACGAGATTCCACTTGACCCACGTCACCTAGGAGTACCATCAGGTGTGTCCAAAATGATTTCTGAGCCTATGGTATGTTCGGCGGCAACCGTGCACCTATCTTGCAACAACACTGGCTCCCAATAGACCAAAACGAGACTCCACATGACCCACGTCACCTAGGAGTACCATCGGGTGCGTCCAAAATGATTTCTGAGCCTATGGTATGTTTGGCGCAAACCGTGCACCTATCTTGCACCGACAATGGCTCCCAATAGACTGAAACGAGATTCCACTTGACCCATGTCACCTAGGAGTACCATCGGGTGCGTCCAAAACGATTTCTGAGCCTATGGTATGTTCGGCGCAAACCATGCACCTATCTTGCACCGACACTGGTTCCCAATAGACCGAAACGAGATTCCACATGACCAACGTCACCTAGGAGTACCATCGGGTGCGTCCAAAATGATTTTTGAGCCTATGGTGTGTTCGGCGCAAACCGTGCACCAATCTTGCACCAAGACTGACTCCCAACGGACCGAAACAAGACTCCACATGACCCACCTCACCTAGGAGTTCCATCTGGTGTGTCCAAAATGATTTCCGAGCCTATGGTATGTTCGGCGCCAACCGTGCACCTCTCTTGCACCGATAGTGGCTCCCAATAGACCAAAACGAGATTCCACTTGACCCATGTCACCTAGGAGTACCATCGGGTGTGTCCAAAACGATTTCCTAGCCTATGGTATGTTCGGCGCCAACCGTGCATCTATCTTGCACCGACACTGGCTCCCAATAGACCGAAATGAGATTCCTCTTGACCCACGTTACCTAGGAGTACCATAGGGTGCGTCCAAAATGATTTCCGAACCTATGGTATGTTCGGCGCAAACCGTGAACCTATCTTGCACCGACACTGGCTCCCAATAGACCGAAACGAGATTCCACATGACCCACGTCATCTAGGAGTACCATCGGGTGCGTCCAAAACGATTTCCAATCCTACGGTACGTTTGGCGCAAACCATGCACCTATCTTGCGTCAAGATTAGCACCACCTCCAAATGGATCGAAATGAGCTTTCGCCCAAGCCTCATCACCTACAAGTACCATTGGGTGCGTCCGAAATGATTTTTGAGCCTATGGTACACTCGGAGCAAACCGTGCACCTATCTTGCACCGACACCAACACTATCTCCAAATGAACCAAAAAGAGATTCCACCTTACCCATGTCACCTTGGAGTTCCATCGCACCTATCTTACACCGACACTGGCTCCCAACGGACCAAAACGAGACTCCACATGACCCACGTCACCTAGGAGTACCATCGGGTGTGTCCAAAATGATTTCTAAGCCTATGGTATGTTCGGTGCCAACCGTGCACCTATCTTGCACCGACACTGGCTCCCAACAGACCAAAACGAGACTCCACATTACCCATGTCACCTAGGAGTACCATCGGGTGCGTCCAAAACAATTTCTAAGCCTATGGTATGTTCGGCGCAAACTGTGCACCTATCTTGCACCGACAGTGGCTACCAACAGACCAAAACGAGATTCCACATGACCCACGTCACCTAGGAGTACCATCGGGTGCATCCAAAACGATTTCCGATCCTACGGTACGTTTGGCGCAAACCATGCACCTATCTTACGTCAAGATTAGCACCACCTCCAAATGGACCGAAACGAGCTTTTGCTTGAGCCTCATCACCTACGAGTACCATTGGGTGCGTCCGAAATGATTTTTGAGCCTATGGTACACTCGGCGCAAACCGTGCACCTATCTTGCACTGACACCAACACTGTCTCCAAATGAACCGAAAAGAGATTCCACATTACCCACGTCACCTTGGAGTTCCATCGCACCTATCTTACACCGAGACTGGCTCCCAACGGACCAAAACGAGACTCCACATGACCCACGTCACCTAGGAGTACCATCGGGTGCGTCCAAAATGATTTCTGAGCCTATGGTATGTTCGGCGCAAACCGTGCACCTATCTTGCACTGACACTGGCTCCCAACAGACCGTAATGAGACTCCACATGACCCACGTCACCTAGGAGTACCATCGGGTGCGTCCAAAATGATTTCCGAGCCTATGGCTTGTTCGGCGCAAACCGTGCACCTATCTTGCATCGACACTGGCTCCCAACAGACCACAATGAGACTCCACATGACCCACGTCACCTAGGAGTACCATCGGGTGCGTCCAAAATGATTTCCAAGCCTATGGCATGTTCGGCGCAAACCGTGCACCTATCTTGCACCGACACTGGCTCCCAACAGACCGAAACGAGATTCCACATGACCAACATCACCTAGGAGTACCATCGGGTGCGTCCAAAACAATTTCTGAGCCTATGGTGTGTTCGGCGCAAACCGTGCACCAATCTTGCACCGACACTGGCTCCCAACGGACCAAAACAAGACTCCACATGACCCACGTCACCTAGGAGTTCCATCTGGTGTGTCCAAAATGATTTCCGAGCCTATGGTATGTTCAGCGATAACCGTGCACCTATCTTGCATCGACACTGGCTCCCAACAGACCGATACGAGATTCCACTTGATCCACGTCACCAAGGAGTACCATAGGGTGTGTCCAAAATGATTTCCGAGCCTATGGTATGTTCGGCGCCAACCGTACACCTATCTTGCATCGACACTGGCTCCCAATAGACCGAAACGACATTCCACTTGACCCACGTTACCTAGGAGTACCATCGGGTGCATCCAAAATGATTTCCGAGCCTATGGTATGTTCGGCGCCAACCATGCACCTATCTTGCACTGACACTGGCTCCCAACAGACTGAAACGAGATTCCACTTGACCCACGTTACCTAGGAGTACCATTGGGTGCGTCCAAAATGATTTCCGAGCCTATGGTATGTTTGGCACAAACCGTGCACCTATCTTGCAACGACACTGGCTCCCAACAGACCAAAATGAGACTCCACATGACCCACGTCACCTAGGAGTACCATCGGGCGCGTCCAAAACGATTTCCGATCCTATGGTATGTTTGGTGCAAACTGTGCACCTATCTTGCACCGACAATGGCTCCCAATAGACTGAAACGAGATTCCACTTGACCCACGTCACCTAGGAGTACCATCGGGTGCGTCCAAAATGATTTTTGAGCCTATGGTATGTTCGGCGCAAACCGTGCACCTATCTTGCACCGACACTGGCTCCCAATAGACCGAAACGAGATTCCACATGACCAACGTCACTTAGGAGTACCATCGGGTGCGTCCAAAATGATTTCCGAGCCTATGGTGTGTTCGGCGCAAACCGTGCACCAATCGTGCACCGACACTGACTCCCAACGGACCGAAACAAGACTCCACATGACCCATGTCACCTAGGAGTTCCATCTGGTGTGTCCAAAATGATTTCCGAGCCTATGGTATGTTTGGCGTCAACTGTGCACCTATCTTGCACCGACAGTGGCTCCCAACAGACCGAAACGAGATTCCACTTGACCCACGTCACCTAGGAGTACCATCGGGTGTGTCCAAAATGATTTCCTACCCTATGGTATGTTTGGGGCCAACCGTGCACCTATCCTGCACCGACACTGGCTCCCAATAGACCAAAACGAGATTCCACTTGACCCACGTTACCTAGGAGTACCATAGGGTGTGTCCAAAATGATTTCTGAGCCTATGGTATGTTCAGCGCAAACCGTGCACCTATCTTGTACTGACACTGGCTCCCAACAGACTGAAATGAGATTCCACATGACCCACGTCATCTAGGAGTACCATCGGGTGCGTCCAAAATGATTTCCAATCCTATGTTACGTTTGGCGCAAACCATGCACCTATCTTGCGTCAAGATTAGCACCACCTCCAAATGGATCGAAACGAGCTTTCGCTTGAGCCTCATCACCTACGAGTACCATTGGGTGCGTCCAAAATGATTTTTGAGCCTATGGTACACTCGGAGCAAACCGTGCACCTATCTTGCACCGACACTGGCTCCCAATAGACCGAAACGAGATTCCACATGACCAACGTCACTTAGGAGTACCATCGGGTGCGTCCAAAATGATTTCCGAGCCTATGGTGTGTTCGGCGCAAACCGTGCACCAATCTTGCACCGACACTGACTCCCAACGGACCGAAACAAGACTCCACATGACCCACGTCACCTAGGAGTTCCATCTGGTGTCCAAAATGATTTCCGAGCCTATGGTATGTTTGGCGCCAACCGTGCCCCTATCTTGCACCGACACTGGCTCCCAACAGACCAATATGAGATTCCACTTGATCCACGTCACCAAGGAGTACCATAGGGTGTGTCCAAAATGATTTCCGAGCCTATGGTATATTCGGCGCCAACCGTGCACCTATCTTGCATCGACACTAGCTCCCAACAGACCGAAACGACATTCCACTTGACCCACGTTACTAGGAGTACCATCGGGTGCATCCAAAATGATTTCCAAGCCTATGGTATGTTCGGCGCCAACTGTGCACCTATTTTGCACCGACACTGGCTCCCAACAGACTGAAACGAGATTCCACTTGACCCACGTTACCTAGGAGTACCATCGGGTGCGTCCAAAATGATTTCCGAGCCTATGGTATGTTTGGCACAAACCGTGCACCTATCTTGCAACGACACTGGCTCCCAATAGACCAAAATGAGACTCCACATGACCCACGTCACCTAGGAGTACCATCAGGCGCGTCCAAAATGATTTCCAACCCTATGGTATGTTTGGTGCAAACCGTGCACCTATCTTGCACCGACAATGGCTCCTAATAGACTGAAACGAGATTCCACTTGACCCACGTCACCTAGGAGTACCATCGGGTGCGTCCAAAACGATTTTTGAGCCCATGGTATGTTCGGCGCAAACCGTGCACCTATCTTGCACCGACACTAGCTCCCAATAGACCGAAACAAGATTCCACATGACCAACGTCACTTAGGAGTACCATCGGGTGCGTCCAAAATGATTTCTGAGCCTATGGTGTGTTCGGCACAAACCGTGCACCAATCTTGCACCGACACTGACTCCCAATGGACCAAAACAAGATTCCACATGACCCACGTCACCTAGGAGTTCCATCTGGTGTGTCCAAAATGATTTCCGAGCCTATGGTATGTTTGGCGCCAACCGTGCCCCTATCTTGCACCGACAGTGGCTCCCAACAGACCGAAACGAGATTCCACTTGACCCACGTCACCTAGGAGTACCATCAGGTGTGTCCAAAATGATTTCCTAGCCTATGGTATGTTCGGCGCCAACCATGCACCTATCTTGCACCGACACTGGCTCCCAATAGACCAAAACAAGATTCCACTTGACCCATGTTACCTAGGAGTACCATAGGGTGTGTCCAAAATGATTTCTGAGCCTATGGTATGTTCGGCGCAAACCGTGCACCTATCTTGCACTAACACTGGCTCCCAACTGACTAAAACGAGATTCCACATGACCCACGTCATCTAGGAGTACCATCGGGTGCGTCCAAAATGATTTCCAATCCTATGTTACGTTTGGCGCAAACCATGCACCTATCTTGCGTCAAGATTAGCACCACCACCAAATGGATCGAAACGAGCTTTCGCTTGAGCCTCATCACCTACGAGTACCATTGGGTGCGTCCGAAATGATTTTTGAGCCTATGGTACACTCGGAGCAAACCGTGCACCTATCTTGCACCGACACCAACACTGTCTCCAAATGAACCGAAAAGAGATTCCACATTACCCACGTCACCTTGGAGTTCCATCACACCTATGTTACACCGAGACTGGCTCCCAACGGACCAAAATGAGACTCCACATGACCCACGTCACTTAGGAGTACCATCGGGTGCGTCCAAAATGATTTCTGAGCCTATGGTATGCTCGGCGCAAACCGTGCACCTATCTTGCACCGACACTGGCTCCCAACAGACCATAACTGGACTCCACATGACCCACGTCACCTAGGAGTACCATTAGGTGCGTCCAAACTGATTCCTGAGCCTATGGTATGTTCGACGCAAACCGTGCTCCTATCTTGCATCGACACTGGCTCCCAACAGACCACAATGAGACTCCACATGACCCACGTCACCTAGGAGTACCATCGGGTGCGTCCAAAATGATTTCCGAGCCTATGGCATGTTCGGCGCAAACCGTGCACCTATCTTGCACCGACACTGGCTCCCAACAGACCGAAACGAGATTCCACATGACCAACATCACCTAGGAGTACCATCGGGTGCGTCCAAAACAATTTCTGAGCCTATGGTGTGTTCGGCGCAAACCGTGCACCAATCTTGCACCGACACTGGCTCCCAACGGACCAAAACAAGACTCCACATGACCCACGTCACCTAGGAGTTCCATCTGGTGTGTCCAAAATGATTTCCGAGCCTATGGTATGTTCAGCGATAACCGTGCACCTATCTTGCACCGACACTGGCTCCCAACAGACCGATACGAGATTCCACTTGATCCACGTCACCAAGGAGTACCATAGGGTGTGTCCAAAATGATTTCCGAGCCTATTGTATGTTCGGCGCCAACCGTACACCTATCTTGCATCGACACTGGCTCCCAATAGACCGAAACGACATTCCACTTGACCCACGTTACCTAGGAGTACCATCGGGTGCATCCAAAATGATTTCCGAGCCTATGGTATGTTCGGCGCCAACCATGCACCTATCTTGCACTGACACTGGCTCCCAACAGACTGAAACGAGATTCCACTTGACCCACGTTACCTAGGAGTACCATTGGGTGCGTCCAAAATGATTTCCGAGCCTATGGTATGTTTGGCACAAACCGTGCACCTATCTTGCAACGACACTGGCTCCCAACAGACCAAAATGAGACTCCACATGACCCACGTCACCTAGGAGTACCATCGGGCGCGTCCAAAATGATTTCCGATCCTATGGTATGTTTGGTGCAAACCGTGCACCTATCTTGCACCGACAATGGCTCCCAATAGACTGAAACGAGATTCCACTTGACCCACGTCACCTAGGAGTACCATCGGGTGCGTCCAAAATGATTTTTGAGCCTATGGTATGTTCGGCGCAAACCGTGCACCTATCTTGCACCGACACTGGCTCCCAATAGACCGAAACGAGATTCCACATGACCAACGTCACTTAGGAGTACCATCGGGTGCGTCCAAAATGATTTCCGAGCCTATGGTGTGTTCGGCGCAAACCGTGCACCAATCGTGCACCGACACTGACTCCCAACGGACCGAAACAAGACTCCACATGACCCATGTCACCTAGGAGTTCCATCTGGTGTGTCCAAAATGATTTCCGAGCCTATGGTATGTTTGGCGTCAACTGTGCACCTATCTTGCACCGACAGTGGCTCCCAACAGACCGAAACGAGATTCCACTTGACCCACGTCACCTAGGAGTACCATCGGGTGTGTCCAAAATGATTTCCTACCCTATGGTATGTTTGGGGCCAACCGTGCACCTATCCTGCACCGACACTGGCTCCCAATAGACCAAAACGAGATTCCACTTGACCCACGTTACCTAGGAGTACCATAGGGTGTGTCCAAAATGATTTCTGAGCCTATGGTATGTTCAGCGCAAACCGTGCACCTATCTTGTACTGACACTGGCTCCCAACAGACTGAAATGAGATTCCACATGACCCACGTCATCTAGGAGTACCATCGGGTGCGTCCAAAATGATTTCCAATCCTATGTTACGTTTGGCGCAAACCATGCACCTATCTTGCGTCAAGATTAGCACCACCTCCAAATGGATCGAAACGAGCTTTCGCTTGAGCCTCATCACCTACGAGTACCATTGGGTGCGTCCAAAATGATTTTTGAGCCTATGGTACACTCGGAGCAAACCGTGCACCTATCTTGCACCGACACTGGCTCCCAATAGACCGAAACGAGATTCCACATGACCAACGTCACTTAGGAGTACCATCGGGTGCGTCCAAAATGATTTCCGAGCCTATGGTGTGTTCGGCGCAAACCGTGCACCAATCTTGCACCGACACTGACTCCCAACGGACCGAAACAAGACTCCACATGACCCACGTCACCTAGGAGTTCCATCTGGTGTCCAAAATGATTTCCGAGCCTATGGTATGTTTGGCGCCAACCGTGCACCTATCTTGCACCGACTGTGGCTCCCAACAGACCGAAACGAGATTCCACTTGACCCACGTCACCTAGGAGTACCATCGGGTGTGTCCAAAATGATTTCCTAGCCTATGGTATGTTCGGTGCCAACCGTGCACCTATCTTGCACCGACACTAGCTCCCAACAGACCAAAACGAGATTCCACTTGACCCACGTTACCTAGGAGTACCATTGGGTGTGTCCAAAATGATTTCTGAGCCTATGGTATGTTTGGCGCAAATCGTGCACCTATCTTGCACCGACACTGGCTCCCAACAGACTGAAACGAGATTCCACATGACCCACGTCATCTAGGAGTACCATCGGGTGCGTCCAAAATGATTTCCAATCCTATGTTACGTTTGGCGCAAACCATGCACCTATCTTGCGTCAAGATTAGCACCACCTCCAAATGGATCGAAACGAGCTTTCGCTTGAGCCTCATCACCTACGAGTACCATTGGGTGCGTCCGAAATGATTTTTGAGCCTATGGTACACTCGGGAGCAAACTGTGCACCTATCTTGCACCGACACCAACACTGTCTCCAAATGAACCAAAAAGAGATTCCACATTACCCACGTCACCTTGGAGTTCCATCGCACCTATCTTACACCGAGACTAGCTCCCAATGGACCAAAACGAGACTCCACATGACCCACGTCACTTAGGAGTACCATCGGGTGCGTCCAAAATGATTTCTGAGCCTATGGTATGTTCGGCGCAATCCATGCACCTATCTTGCACCGACACTGGTTCCCAACAGACCATAACTGGACTCCACATGACCCACGTCACCTAGGAGTACCATCAGGTGCGTCCAAACTGATTCCCAAGCCTATGGTATGTTCAGCGCAAACCGTGCTCCTATCTTGCACTGACACTGGCTCCCAACAGACCATAATGAGACTCCACATGACCCACGTCACCTAGGAGTACCATCGGGTGCGTCCAAAATGATTTCTGAGCCTATGGTATGTTCAGCGCAATCTGTGCACCTATCTTGCACCGACACTAGCTCCCAACAGACCGAAACAAGATTCCACATGACCAACGTCACCTAGGAGTACCATCAGGTGCGTCTAGAACGATTTATGAGCCTATGGTGTGTTCGGCGCAAACCGTGCACCAATCTTGCACCGACACTGGCTCCCAATGGACCGAAACAAGACTCCACATGACCCATGTCACCTAGGAGTTCCATCTGGTGTGTCCAAAATGATTTCCGAGCCTATGGTATGTTCGGCGCTAATCGTGCACCTATCTTGCACCGACACTGGCTCCCAACAGACCGATACGAGATTCCACTTGACCCACGTCACCTAGGAGTACCATCAGGTGTGTCCAAAATGATTTCTGAGCCTATGGTATGTTCGGCGGCAACCGTGCACCTATCTTGCAACAACACTGGCTCCCAATAGACCAAAACGAGACTCCACATGACCCACGTCACCTAGGAGTACCATCGGGTGCGTCCAAAATGATTTCTGAGCCTATGGTATGTTTGGCGCAAACCGTGCACCTATCTTGCACCGACAATGGCTCCCAATAGACTGAAACGAGATTCCACTTGACCCATGTCACCTAGGAGTACCATCGGGTGCGTCCAACACGATTTCTGAGCCTATGGTATGTTCGGCGCAAACCATGCACCTATCTTGCACCGACACTGGCTCCCAATAGACCGAAACGAGATTCCACATGACCAACGTCACCTAGGAGTACCATCGGGTGCGTCCAAAATGATTTTTGAGCCTATGGTGTGTTCGGCGCAAACCGTGCACCAATCTTGCACCAAGACTGACTCCCAACGGACCGAAACAAGACTCCACATGACCCACCTCACCTAGGAGTTCCATCTGGTGTGTCCAAAATGATTTCCGAGCCTATGGTATGTTCGGCGCCAACCGTGCACCTCTCTTGCACCGATAGTGGCTCCCAATAGACCAAAACGAGATTCCACTTGACCCACGTCACCTAGGAGTACCATCGGGTGTGTCCAAAACGATTTCCTAGCCTATGGTATGTTCGGCGCCAACCGTGCATCTATCTTGCACCGACACTGGCTCCCAATAGACCGAAATGAGATTCCTCTTGACCCACGTTACCTAGGAGTACCATAGGGTGCGTCCAAAATGATTTCCGAACCTATGGTATGTTCGGCGCAAACCGTGAACCTATCTTGCACCGACACTGGCTCCCAATAGACCGAAACGAGATTCCACATGACCCACGTCATCTAGGAGTACCATCGGGTGCGTCCAAAACGATTTCCAATCCTACGGTACGTTTGGCGCAAACCATGCACCTATCTTGTGTCAAGATTAGCACCACCTCCAAATGGATCGAAATGAGCTTTCGCCCAAGCCTCATCACCTACAAGTACCATTGGGTGCGTCCGAAATGATTTTTGAGCCTATGGTACACTCGGAGCAAACCGTGCACCTATCTTGCACCGACACCAACACTATCTCCAAATGAACCAAAAAGAGATTCCACCTTACCCATGTCACCTTGGAGTTCCATCGCACCTATCTTACACCGACACTGGCTCCCAACGGACCAAAACAAGACTCCACATGACCCACGTCACCTAGGAGTACCATCGGGTGCGTCCAAAATGATTTCTAAGCCTATGGTATGTTCGGTGCCAACCGTGCACCTATCTTGCACCGACACTGGCTCCCAACAGACCAAAACGAGACTCCACATTACCCATGTCACCTAGGAGTACCATCGGGTGCGTCCAAAACAATTTCTAAGCCTATGGTATGTTCGGCGCAAACTGTGCACCTATCTTGCACCGACAGTGGCTACCAACAGACCAAAACGAGATTCCACATGACCCACGTCACCTAGGAGTACCATCGGGTGCATCCAAAATGATTTCCGATCCTACGGTACGTTTGGCGCAAACCATGCACCTATCTTACGTCAAGATTAGCACCACCTCCAAATGGACCGAAACGAGCTTTTGCTTGAGCCTCATCACCTACGAGTACCATTGGGTGCGTCCGAAATGATTTTTGAGCCTATGGTACACTCGGCGCAAACCGTGCACTTATCTTGCACTGACACCAACACTGTCTCCAAATGAACCGAAAAGAGATTCCACATTACCCACGTCACCTTGGAGTTCCATCGCACCTATCTTACACCGAGACTGGCTCCCAACGGACCAAAACGAGACTCCACATGACCCACGTCACCTAGGAGTACCATCGGGTGCGTCCAAAATGATTTCTGAGCCTATGGTATGTTCGGCGCAAACCATGCACCTATCTTGCACTGACACTGGCTCCCAACAGACCGTAATGAGACTCCACATGACCCACGTCACCTAGGAGTACCATCGGGTGCGTCCAAAATGATTTCCGAGCCTATGGCTTGTTCGGCGCAAACCGTGCACCTATCTTGCACCGACACTGGCTCCCAACAGATCGAAACGAGATTCCACTTGACCCACGTCACCTAGGAGTACCATCGGGTGCATCCAAAACGATTTCTGAGCCTATGGTATGTTCGACGCAAACAGTGCACCTATCTTGCGCCGACACTGGCTCCCAACAGACCGAAACGAGATTCCACATGACCAACATCACCTAGGAGTACCATCAGGTGCGTCCAAAACAATTTCTGAGCCTATGGTGTGTTCAGCGCAAAACCGTGCACCAATCTTGCACTGACACTGGCTCCCAACGGACCAAAACAAGACTCCACATGACCCACATCACCTAGGAGTTCCATCTGGTGTGTCCAAAATGATTTCCAAGCCTATGGTATGTTCGGCGATAACCGTGCACCTATCTTGCACCGACACTGGCTCCCAACAGACCGATATGAGATTCCACTTGATCCACGTCACCAAGGAGTACCATAGGGTGTGTCCAAAATGATTTCCGAGCCTATGGTATATTCGGCGCCAACCGTGCACCTATCTTGCATCGACACTAGCTCCCAACAGACCGAAACGACATTCCACTTGACCCACGTTACTAGGAGTACCATCGGGTGCATCCAAAATGATTTCCAAGCCTATGGTATGTTCGGCGCCAACTGTGCACCTATTTTGCACCAACACTGGCTCCCAACAGACTGAAACGAGATTCCACTTGACCCACGTTACCTAGGAGTACCATCGGGTGCGTCCAAAATGATTTCCGAGCCTATGGTATGTTTGGCACAAACCGTGCACCTATCTTGCAACGACACTGGCTCCCAATAGACCAAAATGAGACTCCACATGACCCACGTCACCTAGGAGTACCATCAGGCGCGTCCAAAATGATTTCCAATCCTATGGTATGTTTGGTGCAAACCGTGCACCTATCTTGCACCGACAATGGCTCCTAATAGACTGAAACGAGATTCCACTTGACCCACGTCACCTAGGAGTACCATCGGGTGCGTCCAAAACGATTTTTGAGCCCATGGTATGTTCGGCGCAAACCGTGCACCTATCTTGCACCGACACTAGCTCCCAATAGACCGAAACAAGATTCCACATGACCAACGTCACTTAGGAGTACCATCGGGTGCGTCCAAAATGATTTCTGAGCCTATGGTGTGTTCGGCACAAACCGTGCACCAATCTTGCACCGACACTGACTCCCAACGGACCAAAACAAGATTCCACATGACCCACGTCACCTAGGAGTTCCATCTGGTGTGTCCAAAATGATTTCCGAGCCTATGGTATGTTTGGCGCCAACCGTGCCCCTATCTTGCACCGACAGTGGCTCCCAACAGACCGAAACGAGATTCCACTTGACCCACGTCACCTAGGAGTACCATCAGGTGTGTCCAAAATGATTTCCTAGCCTATGGTATGTTCGGCGCCAACCATGCACCTATCTTGCACCGACACTGGCTCCCAATAGACCAAAACAAGATTCCACTTGACCCACGTTACCTAGGAGTACCATAGGGTGTGTCCAAAATGATTTCTGAGCCTATGGTATGTTCGGCGCAAACCGTGCACCTATCTTGCACTGACACTGGCTCCCAACTGACTAAAACGAGATTCCACATGACCCACGTCATCTAGGAGTACCATCGGGTGCGTCCAAAATGATTTCCAATCCTATGTTACGTTTGGCGCAAACCATGCACCTATCTTGCGTCAAGATTAGCACCACCACCAAATGGATCGAAACGAGCTTTCGCTTGAGCCTCATCACCTACGAGTACCATTGGGTGCGTCCGAAATGATTTTTGAGCCTATGGTACACTCGGAGCAAACCATGCACCTATCTTGCACCGACACCAACACTGTCTCCAAATGAACCGAAAAGAGATTCCACATTACCCACGTCACCTTGGAGTTCCATCACACCTATGTTACACCGAGACTGGCTCCCAACGGACCAAAATGAGACTCCACATGACCCACGTCACTTAGGAGTACCATCGGGTGCGTCCAAAATGATTTCTGAGCCTATGGTATGTTCGGCGCAAACCGTGCACCTATCTTGCACCGACACTGGCTCCCAACAGACCATAACTGGACTCCACATGACCCACGTCACCTAGGAGTACCATCAGGTGCGTCCAAACTGATTCCTGAGCCTATGGTATGTTCGACGCAAACCGTGCTCCTATCTTGCATCGACACTGGCTCCCAACAGACCATAATGAGACTCCACATGACCCACGTCACCTAGGAGTACCATCGGGTGCGTCCAAAATGATTTCCGAGCCTATGGCATGTTCGGCGCAAACCGTGCACCTATCTTGCACCGACACTGGCTCCCAACAGACCGAAACGAGATTCCACATGACCAACATCACCTAGGAGTACCATCGGGTGCGTCCAAAACAATTTCTGAGCCTATGGTGTGTTCGGCGCAAACCGTGCACCAATCTTGCACCGACACTGGCTCCCAACGGACCAAAACAAGACTCCACATGACCCACGTCACTTAGGAGTTCCATCTGGTGTGTCCAAAATGATTTCCGAGCCTATCGTATGTTCAGCGATAACCGTGCACCTATCTTGCACCGACACTGGCTCCCAACAGACCGATACGAGATTCCACTTGATCCACGTCACCAAGGAGTACCATAGGGTGTGTCCAAAATGATTTCTGAGCCTATGGTATGTTCGGCGCCAACCGTACACCTATCTTGCATCGACACTGGCTCCCAATAGACCGAAACGACATTCCACTTGACCCACGTTACCTAGGAGTACCATCGGGTGCATCCAAAATGATTTCCGAGCCTATGGTATGTTCGGCGCCAACCATGCACCTATCTTGCACTGACACTGGCTCCCAACAGACTGAAACGAGATTCCACTTGACCCACGTTACCTAGGAGTACCATTGGGTGCGTCCAAAATGATTTCCGAGCCTATGGTATGTTTGGCACAAACCGTGCACCTATCTTGCAACGACACTGGCTCCCAACAGACCAAAATGAGACTCCACATGACCCACGTCACCTAGGAGTACCATCGGGCGCGTCCAAAATGATTTCCGATCCTATGGTATGTTTGGTGCAAACCGTGCACCTATCTTGCACCGACAATGGCTCCCAATAGACTGAAACGAGATTCCACTTGACCCACGTCACCTAGGAGTACCATCGGGTGCGTCCAAAATGATTTTTGAGCCTATGGTATGTTCGGCGCAAACTGTGCACCTATCTTGCACCGACACTGGCTCCCAATAGACCGAAACGAGATTCCACATGACCAACGTCACTTAGGAGTACCATCGGGTGCGTCCAAAATGATTTCCGAGCCTATGGTGTGTTCGGCGCAAACCGTGCACCAATCGTGCACCGACACTGACTCCCAACGGACCGAAACAAGACTCCACATGACCCATGTCACCTAGGAGTTCCATCTGGTGTGTCCAAAATGATTTCCGAGCCTATGGTATGTTTGGCGTCAACCGTGCACCTATCTTGCACCGACAGTGGCTCCCAACAGACCGAAACGAGATTCCACTTGACCCACGTCACCTAGGAGTACCATCGGGTGTGTCCAAAATGATTTCCTACCCTATGGTATGTTTGGGGCCAACCGTGCACCTATCCTGCACCGACACTGGCTCCCAATAGACCAAAACGAGATTCCACTTGACCCACGTTACCTAGGAGTACCATAGGGTGTGTCCAAAATGATTTCTGAGCCTATGGTATGTTCAGCGCAAACCGTGCACCTATCTTGTACTGACACTGGCTCCCAACAGACTGAAATGAGATTCCACATGACCCACGTCATCTAGGAGTACCATCGGGTGCATCCAAAATGATTTCCAATCCTATGTTACGTTTGGCGCAAACCATGCACCTATCTTGCGTCAAGATTAGCACCACCTCCAAATGGATCGAAACGAGCTTTCGCTTGAGCCTCACCACCTACGAGTACCATTGGGTGCGTCCAAAATGATTTTTGAGCCTATGGTACACTCGGAGCAAACCGTGCACCTATCTTGCACCGACACTGGCTCCCAATAGACCGAAACGAGATTCCACATGACCAACGTCACTTAGGAGTACCATCGGGTGCGTCCAAAATGATTTCCGAGCCTATGGTGTGTTCGGCGCAAACCGTGCACCAATCTTGCACCGACACTGACTCCCAACGGACCGAAACAAGACTCCACATGACCCACGTCACCTTGGAGTTCCATCTGGTGTGTCCAAAATGATTTCCGAGCCTATGGTATGTTTGGCGCCAACCGTGCACCTATCTTGCACCGACTGTGGCTCCCAACAGACCAAAACGAGATTCCACTTGACCCACGTCACCTAGGAGTACCATCGGGTGTGTCCAAAATGATTTCCTAGCCTATGGTATGTTCGGTGCCAACCGTGCACCTATCTTGCACCGACACTAGCTCCCAACAGACCAAAACGAGATTCCACTTGACCCATGTTACCTAGGAGTACCATTGGGTGTGTCCAAAATGATTTCTGAGCCTATGGTATGTTTGGCGCAAACCGTGCACCTATCTTGCACCGACACTGGCTCCCAACAGACTGAAACGAGATTCCACATGACCCACGTCATCTAGGAGTACCATCGGGTGCGTCCAAAATGATTTCCAATCCTATGTTACGTTTGGCGCAAACCATGCACCTATCTTGCGTCAAGATTAGCACCACCTCCAAATGGATCGAAACGAGCTTTCGCTTGAGCCTCATCACCTACGAGTACCATTGGGTGCGTCCGAAATGATTTTTGAGCCTATGGTACACTCGGGAGCAAACCGTGCACCTATCTTGCACCGACACCAACACTGTCTCCAAATGAACCAAAAAGAGATTCCACATTACCCACGTCACCTTGGAGTTCCATCGCACCTATCTTACACCGAGACTAGCTCCCAATGGACCAAAACGAGACTCCACATGACCCACGTCACTTAGGAGTACCATCGGGTGCGTCCAAAATGATTTCTGAGCCTATGGTATGTTCGGCGCAATCCATGCACCTATCTTGCACCGACACTGGTTCCCAACAGACCATAACTGGACTCCACATGACCCACGTCACCTAGGAGTACCATCAGGTGCGTCCAACCTGATTCCCAAGCCTATGGTATGTTCGGCGCAAACCGTGCTCCTATCTTGCACTGACACTGGCTCCCAACAGACCATAATGAGACTCCACATGACCCACGTCACCTAGGAGTACCATCGGGTGCGTCCAAAATGATTTCTGAGCCTATGGCATGTTTGGCGCAAACTGTGCACCTATCTTGCACCGACACTGGCTCCCAACAGACCGAAACGAGATTCCACATGACCAACATCACCTAGGAGTACCATCGGGTGCGTCCAAAACAATTTCTGAGCCTATGGTGTGTTTGGCCCAAACTGTGCACCAATCTTGCACCGACACTGGCTCCCAACGGACCAAAACAAGACTCCACATGACCCACGTCACCTAGGAGTTCCATCTGGTGTGTCCAAAATGATTTCCGAGCCTATGGTATGTTCGGCGATAACCGTGCACCTATCTTGCACCGACACTGGCTCCCAACAGACCGATACGAGATTCCACTTGATCCACATCACCAAGGAGTACCATAGGGTGTGTCCAAAATGATTTTCCGAGCCTATGGTATGTTCGGCGCCAACCATGCACCTATCTTGCACCGACACTGGCTCCCAACAGACTGAAACGAGATTCCACTTGACCCACATTACCTAGGAGTACCATCGGGTGCGTCCAAAATGATTTCCGAGCCTTTGGTATGTTTGGCACAAACCGTGCACCTATCTTGCAATGACACTGGCTCCCAACAGACCAAAATGAGACTCCACATGACCCACGTCACCTAGGAGTACCATCGGGCGCGTCCAAAATGATTTCCGATCCTATGGTATGTTTGGTGCAAACCGTGCACCTATCTTGCACCGACAATGGCTCCCAATAGACTGAAACGAGATTCCACTTGACCCACGTCACCTAGGAGTACCATCAGGTGCGTCCAAAACGATTTTTGAGCCTATGGTATGTTCGACGCAAACCGTGCACCTATCTTGCACCGACACTGGCTCCCAATAGACCGAAACGAGATTCCACATGACCAACGTCACTTAGGAGTACCATCGGGTGCGTCCAAAATGATTTCCGAGCCTATGGTGTGTTCGGCGCAAACCGTGCACCAATCTTGCACCGACACTGACTCCCAACGGACCGAAACAAGACTCCACATGACCCACGTCACCTAGGAGTTCCATCTAGTGTGTCCAAAATGATTTCCGAGCCTATGGTATGTTTGGCGCCAACCGTGCACCTATCTTGCACCGACTGTGGCTCCCAACAGACCGAAACGAGATTCCACTTGACCCACGTCACCTAGGAGTACCATCGGGTGTGTCCAAAATGATTTCCTAGCCTATGGTATGTTCGTGCCAACCGTGCACCTATCTTGCACCGACACTAGCTCCCAACAGACCAAAACGAGATTCCACTTGACCCACGTTACCTAGGAGTACCATAGGGTGTGTCCAAAATGATTTCTGAGCCTATGGTATGTTTGGCGCAAACCGTGCACCTATCTTGCACCGACACTGGCTCCCAACAGACTGAAACGAGATTCCACATGACCCACGTCATCTAGGAGTACCATCGGGTGCGTCCAAAATGATTTCCAATCCTATGTTACGTTTGGCGCAAACCATGCACCTATCTTGCGTCAAGATTAGCACCACCTCCAAATGGATCGAAACGAGCTTTCGCTTGAGCCTCATCACCTATGAGTACCATTGGGTGCGTCCGAAATGATTTTTGAGCCTATGGTACACTCGGGAGCAAACCGTGCACCTATCTTGCACCGACACCAACACTGTCTCCAAATGAACCGAAAAGAGATTCCACATTACCCACGTCACCTTGGAGTTCCATCGCACCTATCTTACACCGAGACTAGGCTCCCAATGGACCAAAACGAGACTCCACATGACCCACGTCACTTAGGAGTACCATCGGGTGCGTCCAAAATGATTTCTGAGCCTATGGTATGTTCGGCGCAATCCATGCACCTATCTTGCACCGACACTGGCTTCCCAACAGACCATAACTGGACTCCACATGACCCACGTCACCTAGGAGTACCATCAGGTGGTCCAAACTGATTCCAGAGCCTATGGTATGTTCGGCGCAAACCGTGCTCCTATCTTGCACTGACACTGGCTCCCAACAGACCATAATGAGACTTCCACATGACCCACAGTCACCTAGGAGTACCATCGGGTGCGTCCAAAATGATTTCTGAGCCTATGGCTATGTTTGGCGCAAACTGTGCACCTATCTTGCACCGACACTGGCTCCCAACAGACCGAAACGAGATTCCACATGACCAACATCACCTAGGAGTACCATCGGGTGCGTCCAAAACAATTTCTGAGCCTATGGTGTGTTTGGCCCAAACCATGTGCACCAATCTTGCACCGACAGTGGCTCCCAACGGACCAAAACAAGACTCCACATGACCCACGTCACCTAGGAGTTCCATCTGGTGTGTCCAAAATGATTTCTGAGCCTATGGTATGTTCGGCGATAACCGTGCACCTATCTTGCACCGACACTGGCTCCCAACAGACCGATACGAGATTCCACTTGATCCACAGTCACCAAGGAGTACCATAGGGTGTGTCCAAAATGATTTTCCGAGCCTATGGTATGTTCGGCGCCAACCAGTGCACCTATCTTGCACCGACACTGGCTCCCAACAGACTGAAACGAGATTCCACTTGACCCACATTACCTAGGAGTACCATCGGGTGCGTCCAAAATGATTTCCGAGCCTTTGGTATGTTTGGCACAAACCGTGCACCTATCTTGCAACGACACTGGCTCCCAACAGACCAAAATGAGACTCCACATGACCCACGTCACCTAGGAGTACCATCGGGCGCGTCCAAAATGATTTCCGATCCTATGGTATGTTTGGTGCAAACCGTGCACCTATCTTGCACCGACAATGGCTCCCAATAGACTGAAACGAGATTCCACTTGACCCACGTCACCTAGGAGTACCATCAGGTGCGTCCAAAACGATTTTTGAGCCTATGGTATGTTCGACGCAAACCGTGCACCTATCTTGCACCGACACTGGCTCCCAATAGACCGAAACGAGATTCCACATGACCAACGTCACTTAGGAGTACCATCGGGTGCGTCCAAAATGATTTCCGAGCCTATGGTGTGTTCGGCGCAAACCGTGCACCAATCTTGCACCGACACTGACTCCCAACGGACCGAAACAAGACTCCACATGACCCACGTCACCTAGGAGTTCCATCTAGTGTGTCCAAAATGATTTCCGAGCCTATGGTATGTTTGGCGCCAACCGTGCACCTATCTTGCACCGACTGTGGCTCCCAACAGACCGAAACGAGATTCCACTTGACCCACGTCACCTAGGAGTACCATCGGGTGTGTCCAAAATGATTTCCTAGCCTATGGTATGTTCGGTGCCAACCGTGCACCTATCTTGCACCGACACTAGCTCCCAACAGACCAAAACGAGATTCCACTTGACCCACGTTACCTAGGAGTACCATTGGGTGTGTCCAAAATGATTTCTGAGCCTATGGTATGTTTGGCGCAAACCGTGCACCTATCTTGCACCGACACTGGCTCCCAACAGACTGAAACGAGATTCCACATGACCCACGTCATCTAGGAGTACCATCGGGTGCGTCCAAAATGATTTCCAATCCTATGTTACGTTTGGCGCAAACCATGCACCTATCTTGCGTCAAGATTAGCACCACCTCCAAATGGATCGAAACGAGCTTTCGCTTGAGCCTCATCACCTACTGAGTACCATTGGGTGCGTCCGAAATGATTTTTGAGCCTATGGTACACTCGGGAGCAAACCGTGCACCTATCTTGCACCGACACCAACACTGTCTCCAAATGAACCAAAAAGAGATTCCACATTACCCACGTCACCTTGGAGTTCCATCGCACCTATCTTACACCGAGACTAGCTCCCAATGGACCAAAACGAGACTCCACATGACCCACGTCACTTAGGAGTACCATCGGGTGCGTCCAAAATGATTTCTGAGCCTATGGTATGTTCGGCGCAATCCATGCACCTATCTTGCACCGACACTGGCTCCCAACAGACCATAACTGGACTCCACATGACCCACGTCACCTAGGAGTACGATCAGGTGCGTCCAAACTGATTCCCAAGCCTATGGTATGTTCGGCGCAAACCGTGCTCCTATCTTGCACTGACACTGGCTCCCAACAGACCATAATGAGACTCCATATGACCCACATCACCTAGGAGTACCATTGGGTGCGTCCAAAATGATTTCTGAGCCTATGGCATGTTTGGCGCAAACTGTGCACCTATCTTGCACCGACACTGGCTCCCAACAGACCGAAACGAGATTCCACATGACCAACATCACCTAGGAGTACCATCGGGTGCGTCCAAAACAATTTCTGAGCCTATGGTGTGTTTGGCCCAAACTGTGCACCAATCTTGCACCGACAGTGGCTCCCAACGGACCAAAACAAGACTCCACATGACCCACGTCACCTAGGAGTTCCATCTGGTGTGTCCAAAATGATTTCCGAGCCTATGGTATGTTCGGCGATAACCGTGCACCTATCTTGCACCGACACTGGCTCCCAACAGACCGATACGAGATTCCACTTGATCCACGTCACCAAGGAGTACCATAGGGTGTGTCCAAAATGATTTTCCGAGCCTATGGTATGTTCGGCGCCAACCATGCACCTATCTTGCACCGACACTGGCTCCCAACAGACTGAAACGAGATTCCACTTGACCCACATTACCTAGGAGTACCATCGGGTGCGTCCAAAATGATTTCCGAGCCTTTGGTATGTTTGGCATAAACCGTGCACCTATCTTGCAACGACACTGGCTCCCAACAGACCAAAATGAGACTCCACATGACCCACGTCACCTAGGAGTACCATCGGGCGCGTCCAAAATGATTTCCGATCCTATGGTATGTTTGGTGCAAACCGTGCACCTATCTTGCACCGACAATGGCTCCCAATAGACTGAAACGAGATTCCACTTGACCCACGTCACCTAGGAGTACCATCAGGTGCGTCCAAAACGATTTTTGAGCCTATGGTATGTTCGACGCAAACCGGTGCACCTATCTTGCACCGACACTGGCTCCCAATAGACCGAAACGAGATTCCACATGACCAACGTCACTTAGGAGTACCATCGGGTGCGTCCAAAATGATTTCCGAGCCTATGGTGTGTTCGGCGCAAACCGTGCACCAATCTTGCACCGACACTGACTCCCAACGGACCGAAACAAGACTCCACATGACCCACGTCACCTAGGAGTTCCATCTAGTGTGTCCAAAATGATTTCCGAGCCTATGGTATGTTTGGCGCCAACCGTGCACCTATCTTGCACCGACTGTGGCTCCCAACAGACCGAAACGAGATTCCACTTGACCCACGTCACCTAGGAGTACCATCGGGTGTGTCCAAAATGATTTCCTAGCCTATGGTATGTTCGGTGCCAACCGTGCACCTATCTTGCACCGACACTAGCTCCCAACAGACCAAAACGAGATTCCACTTGACCCACGTTACCTAGGAGTACCATTGGGTGTGTCCAAAATGATTTCTGAGCCTATGGTATGTTTGGCGCAAACCGTGCACCTATCTTGCACCGACACTGGCTCCCAACAGACTGAAACGAGATTCCACATGACCCACGTCATCTAGGAGTACCATCGGGTGCGTCCAAAATGATTTCCAATCCTATGTTACGTTTGGCGCAAACCATGCACCTATCTTGCGTCAAGATTAGCACCACCTCCAAATGGATCGAAACGAGCTTTCGCTTGAGCCTCATCACCTATGAGTACCATTGGGTGCGTCCGAAATGATTTTTGAGCCTATGGTACACTCGGGAGCAAACCGTGCACCTATCTTGCACCGACACCAACACTGTCTCCAAATGAACCAAAAAGAGATTCCACATTACCCACGTCACCTTGGAGTTCCATCGCACCTATCTTACACCGAGACTAGCTCCCAATGGACCAAAACGAGACTCCACATGACCCACGTCACTTAGGACTACCATCGGGTGCGTCCAAAATGATTTCTGAGCCTATGGTATGTTCGGCGCAATCCATGCACCTATCTTGCACCGACACTGGCTCCCAACAGACCATAACTGGACTCCACATGACCCACGTCACCTAGGAGTACGATCAGGTGCGTCCAAACTGATTCCCAAGCCTATGGTATGTTCGGCGCAAACCGTGCTCCTATCTTGCACTGACACTGGCTCCCAACAGACCATAATGAGACTCCATATGACCCACATCACCTAGGAGTACCATTGGGTGCGTCCAAAATGATTTCTGAGCCTATGGCATGTTTGGCGCAAACTGTGCACCTATCTTGCACCGACACTGGCTCCCAACAGACCGAAACGAGATTCCACATGACCAACATCACCTAGGAGTACCATCGGGTGCGTCCAAAACAATTTCTGAGCCTATGGTGTGTTTGGCCCAAACTGTGCACCAATCTTGCACCGACACGTGGCTCCCAACGGACCAAAACAAGACTCCACATGACCCACGTCACCTAGGAGTTCCATCTGGTGTGTCCAAAATGATTTCCGAGCCTATGGTATGTTCGGCGATAACCGTGCACCTATCTTGCACCGACACTGGCTCCCAACAGACCGATACGAGATTCCACTTGATCCACGTCACCAAGGAGTACCATAGGGTGTGTCCAAAATGATTTTCCGAGCCTATGGTATGTTCGGCGCCAACCATGCACCTATCTTGCACCGACACTGGCTCCCAACAGACTGAAACGAGATTCCACTTGACCCACATTACCTAGGAGTACCATCGGGTGCGTCCAAAATGATTTCCGAGCCTTTGGTATGTTTGGCACTAAACCGTGCACCTATCTTGCAACGACACTGGCTCCCAACAGACCAAAATGAGACTCCACATGACCCACGTCACCTAGGAGTACCATCGGGCGCGTCCAAAATGATTTCCGATCCTATGGTATGTTTGGTGCAAACCGTGCACCTATCTTGCACCGACAATGGCTCCCAATAGACTGAAACGAGATTCCACTTGACCCACGTCACCTAGGAGTACCATCAGGTGCGTCCAAAACGATTTTTGAGCCTATGGTATGTTCGACGCAAACCGTGCACCTATCTTGCACCGACACTGGCTCCCAATAGATCGAAACGAGATTCCACATGACCAACGTCACTTAGGAGTACCATCGGGTGCGTCCAAAATGATTTCCGAGCCTATGGTGTGTTCGGCGCAAACCGTGCACCAATCTTGCACCGACACTGACTCCCAACGGACCGAAACAAGACTCCACATGACCCACGTCACCTAGGAGTTCCATCTAGTGTGTCCAAAATGATTTCCGAGCCTATGGTATGTTTGGCAGCCAACCGTGCACCTATCTTGCACCGACTGTGGCTCCCAACAGACCGAAACGAGATTCCACTTGACCCACGTCACCTAGGAGTACCATCGGGTGTGTCCAAAATGATTTCCTAGCCTATGGTATGTTCGGTGCCAACCGTGCACCTATCTTGCACCGACACTAGCTCCCAACAGACCAAAACGAGACTTCCACTTGACCCACGTTACCTAGGAGTACCATTGGGTGTGTCCAAAATGATTTCTGAGCCTATGGTATGTTTGGCGCAAACCGTGCACCTATCTTGCACCGACACTGGCTCCCAACAGACTGAAACGAGATTCCACATGACCCACGTCATCTAGGAGTACCATCGGGTGCGTCCAAAATGATTTCCAATCCTATGTTACGTTTGGCGCAAACCATGCACCTATCTTGCGTCAAGATTAGCACCACCTCCAAATGGATCGAAACGAGCTTTCGCTTGAGCCTCATCACCTATGAGTACCATTGGGTGCGTCCGAAATGATTTTTGAGCCTATGGTACACTCGGGAGCAAACCGTGCACCTATCTTGCACCGACACCAACACTGTCTCCAAATGAACCAAAAGAGATTCCACATTACCCACGTCACCTTGGAGTTCCATCGCACCTATCTTACACCGAGACTAGCTCCCAATGGACCAAAACGAGACTCCACATGACCCACGTCACTTAGGACTACCATCGGGTGCGTCCAAAATGATTTCTGAGCCTATGGTATGTTCGGCGCAATCCATGCACCTATCTTGCACCGACACTGGCTCCCAACAGACCATAACTGGACTCCACATGACCCACGTCACCTAGGAGTACGATCAGGTGCGTCCAAACTGATTCCCAAGCCTATGGTATGTTCGGCGCAAACCGTGCTCCTATCTTGCACTGACACTGGCTCCCAACAGACCATAATGAGACTCCATATGACCCACATCACCTAGGAGTACCATTGGGTGCGTCCAAAATGATTTCTGAGCCTATGGCATGTTTGGCGCAAACTGTGCACCTATCTTGCACCGACACTGGCTCCCAACAGACCGAAACGAGATTCCACATGACCAACATCACCTAGGAGTACCATCGGGTGCGTCCAAAACAATTTCTGAGCCTATGGTGTGTTTGGCCCAAACTGTGCACCAATCTTGCACCGACACTGGCTCCCAACGGACCAAAACAAGACTCCACATGACCCACGTCACCTAGGAGTTCCATCTGGTGTGTCCAAAATGATTTCCGAGCCTATGGTATGTTCGGCGATAACCGTGCACCTATCTTGCACCGACACTGGCTCCCAACAGACCGATACGAGATTCCACTTGATCCACGTCACCAAGGAGTACCATAGGGTGTGTCCAAAATGATTTTCCGAGCCTATGGTATGTTCGGCGCCAACCATGCACCTATCTTGCACCGACACTGGCTCCCAACAGACTGAAACGAGATTCCACTTGACCCACATTACCTAGGAGTACCATCGGGTGCGTCCAAAATGATTTCCGAGCCTTTGGTATGTTTGGCACAAACCGTGCACCTATCTTGCAACGACACTGGCTCCCAACAGACCAAAATGAGACTCCACATGACCCACGTCACCTAGGAGTACCATCGGGCGCGTCCAAAATGATTTCCGATCCTATGGTATGTTTGGTGCAAACCGTGCACCTATCTTGCACCGACAATGGCTCCCAATAGACTGAAACGAGATTCCACTTGACCCACATCACCTAGGAGTACCATCAGGTGCGTCCAAAACGATTTTTGAGCCTATGGTATGTTCGACGCAAACCGTGCACCTATCTTGCACCGACACTGGCTCCCAATAGATCGAAACGAGATTCCACATGACCAACGTCACTTAGGAGTACCATCGGGTGCGTCCAAAATGATTTCCGAGCCTATGGTGTGTTCGGCGCAAACCGTGCACCAATCTTGCACCGACACTGACTCCCAACGGACCGAAACAAGACTCCACATGACCCACGTCACCTAGGAGTTCCATCTGGTGTGTCCAAAATGATTTCCGAGCCTATGGTATGTTTGGCACCAACCGTGCACCTATCTTGCACCGACTGTGGCTCCCAACAGACCGAAACGAGATTCCACTTGACCCACGTCACCTAGGAGTACCATCGGGTGTGTCCAAAATGATTTCCTAGCCTATGGTATGTTCGGTGCCAACCGTGCACCTATCTTGCACCGACACTAGCTCCCAACAGACCAAAACGAGACTCCACTTGACCCACGTTACCTAGGAGTACCATTGGGTGTGTCCAAAATGATTTCTGAGCCTATGGTATGTTTGGCGCAAACCGTGCACCTATCTTGCACCGACACTGGCTCCCAACAGACTAAAACGAGATTCCACATGACCCACGTCATCTAGGAGTACCATCGGGTGCGTCCAAAATGATTTCCAATCCTATGTTACGTTTGGCGCAAACCATGCACCTATCTTGCGTCAAGATTAGCACCACCTCCAAATGGATCAAAACGAGCTTTCGCTTGAGCCTCATCACCTACGAGTACCATTGGGTGCGTCCGAAATGATTTTTGAGCCTATGGTACACTCGGGAGCAAACCGTGCACCTATCTTGCACCGACACCAACACTGTCTCCAAATGAACCAAAAAGAGATTCCACATTACCCACGTCACCTTGGAGTTCCATCGCACCTATCTTACACCGAGACTAGCTCCCAATGGACCAAAACGAGACTCCACATGACCCACGTCACTTAGGAGTACCATCGGGTGCGTCCAAAATGATTTCTGAGCCTATGGTATGTTCAGCGCAATCCATGCACCTATCTTGCACCGACACTGGCTCCCAACAGACCATAACTGGACTCCACATGACCCACGTCACCTAGGAGTACCATCAGGTGCGTCCAAACTGATTCCCAAGCCTATGGTATGTTCGGCGCAAACTGTGCTCCTATCTTGCACTGACACTGGCTCCCAACAGACCATAATGAGACTCCACATGACCCACGTCACCTAGGAGTACCATCGGGTGCGTCCAAAATGATTTCTGAGCCTATGGCATGTTTGGCGCAAACTGTGCACCTATCTTGCACCGACACTGGCTCCCAACAGACCGAAACGAGATTCCACATGACCAACATCACCTAGGAGTACCATCGGGTGCGTCCAAAACAATTTCTGAGCCTATGGTGTGTTTGGCCCAAACTATGCACCAATCTTGCTGATAGAAGGGGAGTGCCCGATCTTTCGGTGAGTGGAGATAATTTCGATCTGGTGGAAGTAGACCCTCACGATCCGACTACGACGAGTGAACCCAAAGCGCCAATGCAATCGCTGAACCAACTCCCGATGGTTACCAACCTCGCCGGTGCGAGATCAGCCTGATCACGAAGATCGTTTCCTGCACGCAATCGAAAAACGAACAAGAAAAAGACGCGAGCAATCACAATTATCGCTCGAAGGTGGAGTTCTGAATCACACAAAGACGGCGTGGAATTGCCGTGTTCGAGAGTAGCTAAAGCTAGATGTAAAACAAAACTCGAGTTGTAAACAAAAGGGACTCCGACTAAATAAAGGGGGCGCAGCCCCTGGAGTCCAGATCGACGGCAGGAGGGGGGGCGCCACCAGGGAAAAGGCGGCGGCTGCCAGCCCTAGGCGCCCCACCTGGGCTGCCCTGTTGGGCCATCTTCTTATTCCGCTGGCCCTTCGTTCCTTAACAGCATGATGAAGTTTAATTCTCTCGCACGGGCCCGAGTGATTGGCCCTAGATGATCAACTGGAGGCGCCTGAGGTGCTGCTGGTGTAGATGTACTCGTGGTGTCCTCATCATCCTCCCCTTCTTGAATTGAAGTCGTCCTCGACGGCAACTCCTCATCTTCGCCCGCATAAGGTTTCAAATCTGCAACATTAAAACTCGTGGAAACACCAAACTCCGCAGGCAGGTCAAGGATGTAAGCATTATCATTAATCTTGGTTAGTACTTTAAAAGGACCAGCAGCACGTGGCATCAATTTAGAACGACGTAAAGTAGGAAAACGATCCTTTCTTAAATGCAACCAAACCAGATCACCCGGTTCAAAAGTAACATGTTTTCTCCCTTTACTACCCGCAACCTGATATTTAGCATTAGCAGTAGCAATGTTTTGTTTAGTTTGTTCATGCAAGCTAATCATTTGATCAATATGTGCAGCGGCATCTATGTGTGGAGCGTCCTCAGCATCAAGAGCAAACAAATCAATGGGCGCTCGAGGAATATAACCATAAACAATCTGAAAGGGACACATTTTTGTAGAAGAATGCGTTGCATGATTATAAGCAAACTCAACATGAGGCAAGCAATCCTCCCAACGTTTCAAGTTTTTATCTAAAACAGCCCTAAGCATGGTTGACAAAGTTCGATTAACCACCTCAGTTTGCCCATCAGTCTGAGGGTGACAAGTAGTGCTAAACAGCAATTTAGTTCCCATTTTATTCCACAGTGATCTCCAAAAATGACTGAGAAACTTAGCATCACGATCAGAGACTATTGTATTTGGAATACCATGCAAACGAATAATCTCTTTAAAGAACAAGTCAGCAATATTGCTAGCATCATCAGTCTTATGACAAGGTATAAAATGAGCCATTTTGGAGAAACGATCAACAACCACAAAAATACTGTCCCTCCCCTTCTTAGTTCGAGGCAATCCCAAAACAAAGTCCATAGAAATATCAAGCCAAGGGGAAGTAGGAACAGGCAAAGGCATGTACAAACCATGGTTGTTCAATCGTGACTTAGCTTTCTGGCAAGTATTGCAACGTGCAACAAGGCGCTCAACATCAGCGCGCATCCGGGGCCAAAAGAAATGAGCAGCCAGCACCTCATGCGTCTTGTAGACGCCAAAGTGCCCCATGAGACCGCCTCCATGCGCTTCCTGTAACAACAAACGACGAACCGAGCTAGCTGGAACACACAGCTTGTTAGCGCGAAATAGGAACCCGTCCTGTATGTGAAATTTGCCCCATGGTTTGCCATGAATACAATGGGCAAAAGCATCTTTAAAATCAGCATCAGCCACTTCTGCAGGTACTCCTCCGTCCACAGGTGCAGTTCCTTCCACACGCCGCACACGGGATATTCAGTGCTTTCGTTGCCAAGGATTTGGCCATGTGTCTCGGGAATGTCCGAACAAGCGTGCCTTGCTCATTCGTGACGATGGTGAGTATTCTTCCGCTAGTGATTCTGACGATATTCAACCCGCTATGCTTGCCACTGACCATGCAGCAAAGACGGACGTACATGTCAACCCGGACGACGCCGATAGATATGAAAGTCTTGTTGTGCAGCGTGTTCTTAGTACACAGGTCGCTACGCCTGAGACGAATCAGCGACACACTCTTTTCCATACCAAGGGCGTTGTGCAAGAGCGATCCATTCGCATCATCATCGACAGCGGCAGCTGCAACAATTTGGCGAGTACCGCGCTGGTTGAGAAGTTGTCTTTACCCACTCGTAAGCATCCACATCCATATCACATTCAATGGCTTAATGATGGTGGGAAAATTAGAATTACTCGTTCGGTCCGTGTTCCTTTCTCCATGGGTGCTTATTCTGATTTTGTCGATTGTGATGTTATTCCCATGGAAGTATGCTCTCTGTTACTTGGGCGACCTTGGCAATATGATACTGATAGCTTGCATCATGGTCGTTCCAATCACTATTCTCTCATGTTTAAGGGTCAAAAAATAATTATACATCCAATGACACCTGAACAAATTCTTAAAGATGATCTTGCTTGAGCTGCTAAAACTGCTAAACAACTTGCACCATCGACCTCTGTTAATTCTGAAATCAAGTTAAATGCTCCTGTTTTGCTTGCTACACGTGCTGATTTTGATAAGTTACACGATGCTACTTTGCCATGCTATGCCCTTATATGCTCTCGTGTGCTCGTTTCCCTTGATGATACACCGTCTTTGGATATTCCCCCTGCTGTTGCTAACATTTTGCAGGAGTACGCTGATGTCTTTCCAAAAGATTTGCCACCAGGCCTTCCACCACTTCGTGGCATTGAGCACCAGATCGACCTCATTCCCGGCGCACAGCTCCCGAACCGCGCCCCGTACCGTACAAATCCGGATGAGACAAAGGAGATCCAGCGACAGGTACAGGCGTTGCTTGACAAGGGTTATATTCGTGAGTCTCTTAGCCCTTGCTCTGTTCCTGTGTTACTTGTTCCAAAGAAAGATGGCTCTTGGCGTATGTGTGTAGACTGTCGTGCTATTAATAACATTACCATTCGCTACCGATATCCTATACCACGCCTTGATGATATGCTAGATGAGCTTAGTGGTGCCATTATTTTTACTAAGATTGATTTGCGTAGTGGCTACCATCAGATTCGCATGAAATTAGGTGATGAATGGAAAACGGCTTTTAAAACAAAATTTGGGTTATATGAATGGTTGGTTATGCCGTTTGGTTTGACGAATGCTCCCAGCACTTTTATGCGTTTGATGAATGAAGTTCTGAGGCCCTTCATAGGATTGTTTGTAGTTGTCTATTTTGATGATATCCTTATTTACAGCAAGTCTATGGAAGAGCATTTAGACCATTTGCGTGCTGTTTTTGATGCGTTGCGTGCGGCCAATTTATTTGCTAACATCGAAAAATGCATGTTTTGCACACAACGTGTCTCGTTTCTTGGCTATGTTGTTACTCCACAGGGCATTGAGGTGGATAGCAGCAAGATCGATGCCATTCGGGCGTGGCCTACACCGACGACGGTCACACAAATTCGAAGCTTTCTTGGCCTTGCAGGTTTCTACCGCAGGTTTGTTCGTGATTTTAGCTCCATTGCAGCGCCTCTACATGAGCTTACAAAGAAGGATGTCCCCTTTGCTTGGAGTGATTCGCAAGAGGTTGCGTTCAGCACCTTGAAAGATAAGTTAACCAATTCTCCTCTCTTGCAGTTGCCTGATTTTACTAAAGTGTTTGAGCTTGAATGTGATGCTAGCGGTATTGGGCTAGGTGCTGTTTTGTTACAAGAAGGAAAACCTGTTGCCTATTTTAGCGAGAAATTAAGTGGTGCTAGCTTGAATTATTCTACTTATGATAAGGAGCTTTATGCTTTAGTGCGCACTTTGCATACTTGGCAGCACTACCTTTGGCATCGCGAGTTTATAATTCATTCTGATCATGAGGCTTTAAAACATATTCGTACCCAAACAAACCTGAACCGTCGTCATGCTAAATGGGTAGAATTCATTGAGTCTTTTCCTTACATTATTAAACACAAGAGCGGGAAAGAAAATGTTATTGCTGATGCTTTATCTCGTCGCTATACCATGCTATCACAGTTAGATTTTAAAATTTTTGGCCTGCAAACTGTGAAGGATCAATATGTGGATGCTTACGAGTGGGTAAAGACAACTTCTCAACCAGCGTGGTACTCGCCAAATTGTTGCAGCTGCCGCTGTCGATGATGATGCGAATGGATCGCTCTTGCACAACGCCCTTGGTATGGAAAAGAGTGTGTCGCTGATTCGTCTCAGGCGTAGCGACCTGTGTACTAAGAACACGCTGCACAACAAGACTTTCATATCTATCGGCGTCGTCCGGGTTGACATGTACGTCCGTCTTTGCTGCATGGTCAGTGGCAAGCATAGCGGGTTGAATATCGTCAGAATCACTAGCGGAAGAATACTCACCATCGTCACGAATGAGCAAGGCACGCTTGTTCGGACATTCCCGAGACACATGGCCAAATCCTTGGCAACGAAAGCACTGAATATCCCGTGTGCGGCGTGTGGAAGGAACTGCACCTGTGGACGGAGGAGTACCTGCAGAAGTGGCTGCCCGCTCACGTGGTGTAGTGGTGGGTGTGGACGGTGCAGGGGGCGCGGGTGCTGAACCGGATGTCGAGCTTCGTCCTGCAAAAGAGTTAGAATATGGCTTCGAGCGGCGTCCCTGTATTTGACGTTCAGCTTTGCAAGCAAATTCAAATAATGTGGTCATATCATAATACTCTTTGTAATCAAGTATATCCTGAATTTCACGGTTTAAACCACCACGAAAACGTGCCATAGCAGCATCGTTTTCCTCAACTAACCCACACCGAATCATGCCTTTTTGCAATTCCTGGTAATAGTCCTCTACAGATTGTGAACCTTGCTGAAAACATTGCATTTTATTAAGCAAATCGCGAGCATAATAAGAAGGTACAAATCTGTATCGCATAGCAGCTTTTAATTGATCCCATGTGGTTGGAACTGTAGCGGGATGTTTTTGTTTATATTCACGCCACCAAATTAAAGCAAAATCAGTAAATTCACTAATAGCAGCTTTAACTTGAGAATTAGCAGGAATATCATGGCATGAAAATTTCTGGTCGACTTCTAATTCCCAATCAAGATATGCAGCAGGATCATATTTGCCATTAAAAGATGGAATTTTAAATTTTATCTTAGCAAAAGAATCATTACCGGGACGGCGTGGCACACGGCGAGCGCGGCCTTGACGGTCTCCACCGTCCTGCTCCGTGTCACCAACATAATCGTTCTGGAGATCTGCGACCAGCGTGCTCAATGAGTCGAGGCGTGACACGATGGTGTCGAGCGTGGTCTTGGTGGCTGTCTGCGAGAGGTCTAGCTGATCGAACCGCTCGTTCGACGTAGTGACCGTGGAATCCATCCGTTCATGCATCGTCTTGATGTCGGTGGCAAGTCCATCAATCTGTGTCCGCATGTCCTGCAGCTCATCCTTCACGTCGTCGCCGTCGCCTGCCATGGTTAGCGCAAACACAAAACCGATGCCAAAATAGGGTGTAACGGTTCACAAGGCGCTCACACTAGTGCTGTTATCAATGTCTTATCCGTTCTTACCTAGCACACAGGGGCGACCCACAACCGACCGGAGGAACTCGCGAAAGATTGGAGCAGCGATTGCCTGGGAACAAAGTCAGCTCGTCGTAGAACTATGTGGAGTTCTGGGTAGTCCGCACTCAAGTCAAGGATTAGCAATTAACGAATGCAGATTAGCGAATGTTCAATAAGTATCCAAAGTACAAGTCACAAGTGCTGGCTAAGACGTGTCCTAGACGTAGCGCAACAAGGTGAAACAAAGGACGATGGAAAGAACTCACAGAACAAGCAAATAGCCCGGATTTTTCTTTTTTTTTTCCAAAAGGTACTAGTAGGAATCAACTTTTTTTTTTTGCACTATTTTTTTTATATTTTTCTCTGAACAAGGATCACAAAAGATGCAACCACAAAAATTGGCACCTACAACTGAGGTGTTATGTGGCCTACAGAAAAAACAACACGTTCTCTGAAAAACATGCAAAACCCTTGACAATTTTTTTTCTATATTTTCCCGAATTTTTTTGGGGATTTTGACGAAACCAAACAGACCGAAGGTGAGTTTGGGTCGGCTCCAAATGGTGTCGAGATGCTCCACAAAAAATTTCAGATTTTTCTGACAAACGAGCGAAAAGTTATGCCTGTTTTACCGAAGGTATCTCAAGTTATGTTTTTCGGAAGGCACAACACGGCGGCGGCAGTTAGGGCAAAGCGTCCCTAAACTCCAACACCGATCACAGGATCAATCGTCCCTGTGACTAACAGCAGTAGGTAGGCGCCAGATGATGTAAGGAGGGCTGCGATGCAGGAGAAATAACAGCGGCTGGCAACCTATCTAGGGTTAGCGCGGCGGCGAGAGATCACACAAGGCGGCTAGCGGGGGCAAGTCGAGTAATATGGTGGCTTCGACTTGTTGTTTGGGAACGGTGGGTGGGATAGCGGCGGAAACAAAGAATAGCAACGGTGCGGTTGAACTACGAGCACGAACACAATCCTAAACCAGCAACAAGACTCGACCACGGAAACAAACTCAACAATGCGAAACTGGAACGAAATTGCAAAGGCACAAAGGTTGATAGGACAGCGGAAAGTAAAATATTTTTTTGGCTTTTGTGGACTCTAGGTAATGAACAAATATGAATCGGGAAAACACTCGATAAAGCTCACCGATCAACCTGGAAATCTGATACCACTTGATAGAAGGGGAGTGCCCGATCTTTCGGTGAGTGGAGATAATTTCGATCTGGTGGAAGTAGACCCTCACGATCCGACTACGACGAGCGAACCCGAAGCGCCAATGCAATCGCTGAACCAACTCCCGATGGTTACCAACCTCGCCGGTGCGAGATCAGCCTGATCACGAAGATCGTTTCCTGCACGCAATCGAAAAACGAACAAGAAAAAGACGCGAGCAATCACAATTATCGCTCGAAGGTGGAGTTCTGAATCACACAAAGACGGCGTGGAATTGCCGTGTTCGAGAGTAGCTAAAGCTAGATGTAAAACAAAACTCGAGTTGTAAACAAAAGGGACTCCGACTAAATAAAGGGGGCGCAGCCCCTGGAGTCCAGATCGACGGCAGGAGGGGGGGCGCCACCAGGGAAAAGGCGGCGGCTGCCAGCCCTAGGTGCCCCACCTGGGCTGCCCTGTTGGGCCATCTTCTTATTCCGCTGGCCCTTCGTTCCTTAACAGCATGATGAAGTTCAATTCTCTCGCACGGGCCCGAGTGATTGGCCCTAGATGATCAACTGGAGGCGCCTGAGGTGCTGCTGGTGTAGATGTACTCGTGGTGTCCTCATCACTTGCACCGACACTGGCTCCCAACGGACCAAAACAAGACTCCACATGACCCACGTCACCTAGGAGTTCCATCTGGTGTGTCCAAAATGATTTCCGAGCCTATGGTATGTTCGGCGATAACCGTGCACCTATCTTGCACCGACACTGGCTCCCAACAGACCGATACGAGATTCCACTTGATCCACGTCACCAAGGAGTACCATAGGGTGTGTCCAAAATGATTTTCCGAGCCTATGGTATGTTCGGCGCCAACCATGCACCTATCTTGCACCGACACTGGCTCCCAACAGACTGAAACAAGATTCCACTTGACCCACATTACCTAGGAGTACCATCGGGTGCGTCCAAAATGATTTCCGAGCCTTTGGTATGTTTGGCACAAACCGTGCACCTATCTTGCAACGACACTGGCTCCCAACAGACCAAAATGAGACTCCACATGACCCACGTCACCTAGGAGTACCATCGGGCGCGTCCAAAATGATTTCCAATCCTATGGTATGTTTGGTGCAAACCGTGCACCTATCTTGCACTGACAATGGCTCCCAATAGACTGAAACGAGATTCCACTTGACCCACGTCACCTAGGAGTACCATCAGGTGCGTCCAAAACGATTTTTGAGCCTATGGTATGTTCGACGCAAACCGTGCACCTATCTTGCACCGACACTGGCTCCCAATAGACCGAAACGAGATTCCACATGACCAACGTCACTTAGGAGTACCATCGGGTGCGTCCAAAATGATTTCCGAGCCTATGGTGTGTTCGGCGCAAACCATGCACCAATCTTGCACCGACACTGACTCCCAACAGACCAAAACAAGACTCCACATGACCCACGTCACCTAGGAGTTCCATCTGGTGTGTCCAAAATGATTTCTGAGCCTATGGTATGTTTGGCGCCAACCGTGCACCTATCTTGCACCGACAGTGGCTCCCAACAGACCAAAACGACATTCCACTTGACCCACGTTACCTAGGAGTACCATAGGGTGTGTCCAAAATGATTTCTGAGCCTATGGTGTGTTCGGCGCAAACCGTGCACCTATCTTGCACCGACACTGGCTCCCAACAGACTGCAACGAGATTCCACATGATCCACGTCATCTAGGAGTACCATCGGGTGCGTCCAAAATGATTTCCAATCCTATGTTACGTTTGGCGCAAACCATGCACCTATCTTGCGTCAAGATTAGCACCACCTCCAAATGGATCGAAACGAGCTTTTGCTTGAGCCTCATCACCTACGAGTACCATTGGGTGCGTCCGAAATGATTTTTGAGCCTATGGTACACTCGGAGCAAACCATGCACCTATCTTGCACCGACACCAACACTGTCTCCAAATGAACCGAAAAGAGATTCCACATTACCCACGTCACCTTAGAGTTCCATCGCACCTATCTTACACCGAGACTGGCTCCCAACGGACCAAAACGAGACTCCACATGACCCACGTCACTTAGGAGTACCATCGGGTGCGTCCAAAATGATTTCTGGGCCTATGGTATGTTTGGCGCAAACCGTGCACCTATCTTGCACCGACACTTGCTCCCAACAGACCATAACTGGACTCCACATGACCCACGTCAACTAGGAGTACCATCAGGTGCGTCCAAACTGATTCCTGAGCCTATGGTATGTTCGGCGCAAACTGTGCTCCTATCTTGCACCGGCACTGGCTCCCAACAGACCGAAACGAGATTCCACTTGACCCACATCACCTAGGAGTACCATCGGGTGCATCCAAAAGAATTTCTGAGCCTATGGTATGTTTGACGCAAACTGTGCACCTATCTTGCACCGACACTGGCTCCCAATAGACCGAAACGAGATTCCACATGACCAACATCACCTAGGAGTACCATCGGGTGCGTCCAAAACAATTTCTAAGCCTATGGTGTGTTCAGCGCAAACCACGCACCAATCTTGCACCGACACTGGCTCCCAATGGACCAAAACAAGACTCCACATGACCCACGTCACCTAGGAGTTCCATCTGGTGTGTCCAAAATGATTTCCGAGCCTATGGTATGTTCGGCGCCAAGCGTGCACCTATCTTGCATCGACACTGGCTCCCAACAGACCGAAACAACATTCCACTTGACCCACGTTACCTAGGAGTACCATCGGGTGCATCCGAAATGATTTCTGAGCCTATGGTATGTTCGGCGCCAACCGTGCACCTATCTTGCACCGACACTAGCTCCCAACAGACTGAAACGAGATTCCACTTGACCCACGTTACCTAGGAGTACCATTGGGTGCGTCCAAAATGATTTCCGAGCCTATGGTACATTTGGCACAAACCGTGCACCTATCTTGCAACGACACTGGCTCCCAACAGACCAAAATGAGACTCCACATGACCCACGTCACCTAGGAGTACCATCGGGTGCGTCCAAAACGATTTCCGAGCCTATGGTATGTTTGGTGCAAACCGTGCAACTATCTTGCACCAACAATGGCTCCCAATAGACTGAAACGAGATTCCACTTGACCCACGTCAACTAGGAGTACCATCAGGTGCGTCCAAAATAATTTTTGAGCCTATGGTATGTTCGGCGCAAACCGTGCACCTATCTTGCACCGACACTGGCTCCCAATAGACTGAAACGAGATTCCACATGACCAACGTCACTTAGGAGTACCATCGGGTGTGTCCAAAATGATTTCCGAGCCTATGGTGTGTTCGGCGCAAACCATGCACCAATCTTGCACTGACACTGACTCCCAACGGACCGAAACAAGACTCCACATGACCCACGTCACCTAGGAGTTCCATCTGGTGTGTTAAAAATGATTTCCAAGCCTATGGTATGTTCGGCGCCAACCGTGCACCTATCTTGCACCGATAGTGGCTCCCAACAGACCAAAACGAGATTCCACTTGACCCACGTCACCTAGGAGTACCATCGGGTGTGTCCAAAATGATTTCCTAGCCTATGGTATGTTTGGCGCCAACCTTGCACCTATCTTGCACCGACACTGGCTCCCAACAGACCGAAACGAGATTCCACATGACCCACGTCACCTAGGAGTACCATAGGGTGTGTCCAAAATGATTTCTGAGCCTATGGTGTGTTCGGCGCAAACCGTGCACCTATCTTGCACCGACACTGGCTCCCAACAGACTGCAACGAGATTCCACATGATCCACGTCATCTAGGAGTACCATCGGGTGCGTCCAAAATGATTTCCAATCCTATGTTACGTTTGGCGCAAACCATGCACCTATCTTGCGTCAAGATTAGCACCACCTCCAAATGGATCGAAACGAGCTTTTGCTTGAGCCTCATCACCTACGAGTACCATTGGGTGCGTCCGAAATGATTTTTGAGCCTATGGTACACTCGGAGCAAACCGTGCACCTATCTTGCACCGACACCAACACTGTCTCCAAATGAACCGAAAAGAGATTCCACATTACCCACGTCACCTTGGAGTTCCATCGCACCTATCTTACACCGAGACTGGCTCCCAACGGACCAAAATGAGACTCCACATGACCCACGTCACTTAGGAGTACCATCGGGTGCGTCCAAAATGATTTCTGGGCCTATGGTATGTTTGGCGCAAACCGTGCACCTATCTTGCACCGACACTTGCTCCCAACAGACCATAACTGGACTCCACATGACCCATGTCAACTAGGAGTACCATCAGGTGCGTCCAAACTGATTCCTGAGCCTATGGTATGTTCGGCGCAAACTGTGCTCCTATCTTGCACCGACACTGGCTCCCAACAGACCGAAACGAGATTCCACTTGACCCACATCACCTAGGAGTACCATCGGGTGCATCCAAAAGAATTTCTGAGCCTATGGTATGTTTGACACAAACCGTGCACCTATCTTGCACCGACACTGGCTCCCAATAGACCGAAACGAGATTCCACATGACCAACATCACCTAGGAGTACCATCGGGTGCGTCCAAAATAATTTCTGAGCCTATGGTGTGTTCAGCGCAAACCATGCACCAATCTTGCACCGACACTGGCTCCCAATGGACCAAAACAAGACTCCACATGACCCACGTCACCTAGGAGTTCCATCTGGTGTGTCCAAAATGATTTCTGAGCCTATGGTATGTTCGGCGCCAACCGTGCACCTATCTTGCATCAACACTGGCTCCCAACAGACCGAAACGACATTCCACTTGACCCACGTTACCTAGGAGTACCATCGGGTGCATCCAAAATGATTTCTGAGCCTATGGTATGTTCGGCGCCAACCGTGCACCTATCTTGCACCGACACTAGCTCCCAACAGACTGAAACGAGATTCCACTTGACCCATGTTACCTAGGAGTACCATTGGGTGCGTCCAAAATGATTTCCGAGCCTATGGTACATTTGGCACAAACCGTGCACCTATCTTGCACCGACAATGGCTCCCAATAGACTGAAACGAGATTCCACTTGACCCACGTCACCTAGGAGTACCATCGGGTGCGTCCAAAATGATTTTTGAACCTATGGTATGTTCGGCGCAAACCGTGCACCTATCTTGCACCGACACTGGCTCCCAATAGACCGAAACGAGATTCCACATGACCAACGTCACTTAGGAGTACCATCGGGTGCGTCCAAAATGATTTCCGAGCCTATGGTGTGTTCGGCGCAAACCATGCACCAATCTTGCACCGACACTGACTCCCAACGGACCGAAACAAGACTCCACATGACCCACGTCACCTAGGAGTTCCATCTGGTGTGTCCAAAATGATTTCTGAGCCTATGGTATGTTTGGCGCCAACCGTGCACCTATCTTGCACCGACAGTGGCTCCCAACAGACCGAAACAAGATTCCACTTGACCCACGTCACCTAGGAGTACCATCGGGTGTGTCCAAAATGATTTCCTAGCCTATGGTTTGTTCGGCGCCAACCATGCACGTATCTTGCACCGACACTGGCTCCCAACAGACCAAAATGAGATTCCACTTGACCCACGTTACCTAGGAGTACCATAGGGTGTGTCCAAAATGATTTCTAAGCCTATGGTGTGTTCGGCGCAAACCGTGCACCTATCTTGCACCGACACTGGCTCCCAACAGACTGCAACGAGATTCCACATGATCCATGTCATCTAGGAGTACCATCGGGTGCGTCCAAAATGATTTCCAATCCTATGTTACGTTTGGCGCAAACCATGCACCTATCTTGCGTCAAGATTAGCACCACCTCCAAATGGATCGAAACGAGCTTTTGCTTGAGCCTCATCACCTACGAGTACCATTGGGTGCGTCCGAAATGATTTTTGAGCCTATGGTACACTCGGAGCAAACCATGCACCTATCTTGCACCGACACCAACACTGTCTCCAAATGAACCGAAAAGAGATTCCACATTACCCACGTCACCTTAGAGTTCCATCGCACCTATCTTACACCGAGACTGGCTCCCAACGGACCAAAACGAGACTCCACATGACCCACGTCACTTAGGAGTACCATCGGGTGCGTCCAAAATGATTTCTGGGCCTATGGTATGTTTGGCGCAAACCGTGCACCTATCTTGCACCGACACTTGCTCCCAACAGACCATAACTGGACTCCACATGACCCACGTCAACTAGGAGTACCATCAGGTGCGTCCAAACTGATTCCTGAGCCTATGGTATGTTCGGCGCAAACTGTGCTCCTATCTTGCACCGGCACTGGCTCCCAACAGACCGAAACGAGATTCCACTTGACCCACATCACCTAGGAGTACCATCGGGTGCATCCAAAAGAATTTCTGAGCCTATGGTATGTTTGACGCAAACTGTGCACCTATCTTGCACCGACACTGGCTCCCAATAGACCGAAACGAGATTCCACATGACCAACATCACCTAGGAGTACCATCGGGTGCGTCCAAAACAATTTCTAAGCCTATGGTGTGTTCAGCGCAAACCACGCACCAATCTTGCACCGACACTGGCTCCCAATGGACCAAAACAAGACTCCACATGACCCACGTCACCTAGGAGTTCCATCTGGTGTGTCCAAAATGATTTCCGAGCCTATGGTATGTTCGGCGCCAAGCGTGCACCTATCTTGCATCGACACTGGCTCCCAACAGACCGAAACAACATTCCACTTGACCCACGTTACCTAGGAGTACCATCGGGTGCATCCGAAATGATTTCTGAGCCTATGGTATGTTCGGCGCCAACCGTGCACCTATCTTGCACCGACACTAGCTCCCAACAGACTGAAACGAGATTCCACTTGACCCACGTTACCTAGGAGTACCATTGGGTGCGTCCAAAATGATTTCCGAGCCTATGGTACATTTGGCACAAACCGTGCACCTATCTTGCAACGACACTGGCTCCCAACAGACCAAAATGAGACTCCACATGACCCACGTCACCTAGGAGTACCATCGGGTGCGTCCAAAACGATTTCCGAGCCTATGGTATGTTTGGTGCAAACCGTGCAACTATCTTGCACCGTCAATGGCTCCCAATAGACTAAAACGAGATTCCACTTGACCCACGTCAACTAGGAGTACCATCAGGTGCGTCCAAAACAATTTTTGAGCCTATGGTATGTTCGGCGCAAACCGTGCACCTATCTTGCACCGACACTGGCTCCCAATAGACTGAAACGAGATTCCACATGACCAACGTCACTTAGGAGTACCATCGGGTGTGTCCAAAATGATTTCCGAGCCTATGGTGTGTTCGGCGCAAACCATGGACCAATCTTGCACCGACACTGACTCCCAACGGACCGAAACAAGACTCCACATGACCCACGTCACCTAGGAGTTCCATCTGGTGTGTTAAAAACGATTTCCGAGCCTATGGTATGTTCGGCACCAACCGTGCACCTATCTTGCACCGATAGTGGCTCCCAACAGACCAAAACGAGATTCCACTTGACCCACGTCACCTAGGAGTACCATCGGGTGTGTCCAAAATGATTTCCTAGCCTATGGTATGTTTGGCGCCAACCTTGCACCTATCTTGCACCGACACTGGCTCCCAACAGACCGAAACGAGATTCCACATGACCCACGTCACCTAGGAGTACCATAGGGTGTGTCCAAAATGATTTCTGAGCCTATGGTGTGTTCGGCGCAAACCGTGCACCTATCTTGCACCGACACTGGCTCCCAACAGACTGCAACGAGATTCCACATGATCCACGTCATCTAGGAGTACCATCGGGTGCGTCCAAAATGATTTCCAATCCTATGTTACGTTTGGCGCAAACCATGCACCTATCTTGCGTCAAGATTAGCACCACCTCCAAATGGATCGAAACGAGCTTTTGCTTGAGCCTCATCACCTACGAGTACCATTGGGTGCGTCCGAAATGATTTTTGAGCCTATGGTACACTCGGAGCAAACCGTGCACCTATCTTGCACCGACACCAACACTGTCTCCAAATGAACCGAAAAGAGATTCCACATTACCCACGTCACCTTGGAGTTCCATCGCACCTATCTTACACCGAGACTGGCTCCCAACGGACCAAAATGAGACTCCACATGACCCACGTCACTTAGGAGTACCATCGGGTGCGTCCAAAATGATTTCTGGGCCTATGGTATGTTTGGCGCAAACCGTGCACCTATCTTGCACCGACACTTGCTCCCAACAGACCATAACTGGACTCCACATGACCCATGTCAACTAGGAGTACCATCAGGTGCGTCCAAACTGATTCCTGAGCCTATGGTATGTTCGGCGCAAACTGTGCTCCTATCTTGCACCGACACTGGCTCCCAACAGACCGAAACGAGATTCCACTTGACCCACATCACCTAGGAGTACCATCGGGTGCATCCAAAAGAATTTCTGAGCCTATGGTATGTTTGACACAAACCGTGCACCTATCTTGCACCGACACTGGCTCCCAATAGACCGAAACGAGATTCCACATGACCAACATCACCTAGGAGTACCATCGGGTGCGTCCAAAATAATTTCTGAGCCTATGGTGTGTTCAGCGCAAACCATGCACCAATCTTGCACCGACACTGGCTCCCAATGGACCAAAACAAGACTCCACATGACCCACGTCACCTAGGAGTTCCATCTGGTGTGTCCAAAATGATTTCTGAGCCTATGGTATGTTCGGCGCCAACCGTGCACCTATCTTGCATCAACACTGGCTCCCAACAGACCGAAACGACATTCCACTTGACCCACGTTACCTAGGAGTACCATCGGGTGCATCCAAAATGATTTCTGAGCCTATGGTATGTTCGGCGCCAACCGTGCACCTATCTTGCACCGACACTAGCTCCCAACAGACTGAAACGAGATTCCACTTGACCCATGTTACCTAGGAGTACCATTGGGTGCGTCCAAAATGATTTCCGAGCCTATGGTACATTTGGCACAAACCGTGCACCTATCTTGCACCGACAATGGCTCCCAATAGACTGAAACGAGATTCCACTTGACCCACGTCACCTAGGAGTACCATCGGGTGCGTCCAAAATGATTTTTGAACCTATGGTATGTTCGGCGCAAACCGTGCACCTATCTTGCACCGACACTGGCTCCCAATAGACCGAAACGAGATTCCACATGACCAACGTCACTTAGGAGTACCATCGGGTGCGTCCAAAATGATTTCCGAGCCTATGGTGTGTTCGGCGCAAACCATGCACCAATCTTGCACCGACACTGACTCCCAACGGACCGAAACAAGACTCCACATGACCCACGTCACCTAGGAGTTCCATCTGGTGTGTCCAAAATGATTTCTGAGCCTATGGTATGTTTGGCGCCAACCGTGCACCTATCTTGCACCGACAGTGGCTCCCAACAGACCGAAACAAGATTCCACTTGACCCACGTCACCTAGGAGTACCATCGGGTGTGTCCAAAATGATTTCCTAGCCTATGGTTTGTTCGGCGCCAACCATGCACGTATCTTGCACCGACACTGGCTCCCAACAGACCAAAATGAGATTCCACTTGACCCACGTTACCTAGGAGTACCATAGGGTGTGTCCAAAATGATTTCTAAGCCTATGGTGTGTTCGGCGCAAACCGTGCACCTATCTTGCACCGACACTGGCTCCCAACAGACTGCAACGAGATTCCACATGATCCATGTCATCTAGGAGTACCATCGGGTGCGTCCAAAATGATTTCCAATCCTATGTTACGTTTGGCGCAAACCATGCACCTATCTTGCGTCAAGATTAGCACCACCTCCAAATGGATCGAAACGAGCTTTTGCTTGAGCCTCATCACCTACGAGTACCATTGGGTGCGTCCGAAATGATTTTTGAGCCTATGGTACACTCGGAGCAAACCGTGCACCTATCTTGCACCGACACCAACACTGTCTCCAAATGAACCGAAAAGAGATTCCACATTACCCACGTCACCTTGGAGTTCCATCGCACCTATCTTACACCGAGACTGGCTCCCAACGGACCAAAACGAGACTCCACATGACCCACGTCACTTAGGAGTACCATCGGGTGCGTCCAAAATGATTTCTGGGCCTATGGTATGTTCGGCGCAAACTGTGCACCTATCTTGCACCGACACTTGCTCCCAACAGACCATAACTGGACTCCACATGACCCACGTCAACTAGGAGTACCATTACGTGCGTCCAAACTGATTCCTGAGCCTATGGTATGTTCGGCGCAAACTGTGCTCCTATCTTGCACCGACACTGGCTCCCAACAGACCGAAACGAGATTCCACTTGACCCACATCACCTAGGAGTACCATCGGGTGCATCCAAAAGAATTTTTGAGCCTATGGTATGTTTGACGCAAACCGTGCACCTATCTTGCACCGACACTGGCTCCCAATAGACCGAAACGAGATTCCACATGACCAACATCACCTAGGAGTACCATCGGGTGCGTCCAAAACAATTTCTGAGCCTATGGTGTGTTCAGCGCAAACCATGCACCAATCTTGCACCGACACTGGCTCCCAATGGACCAAAACAAGACTCCACATGACCCACATCACCTAGGAGTTCCATCTGGTGTGTCCAAAATGATTTCCGAGCCTATGGTATGTTCGGCGCCAACCGTGCACCTATCTTTCATCGACACTGGCTCCCAACAGACCGAAACGACATTCCACTTGACCCACGTTACCTAGGAGTACCATCGGGTGCATCCAAAATGATTTCTGAGCCTATGGTATGTTCGGCGCCAACCGTGCACCTATCTTGCACCGACACTAGCTCCCAACAGACTGAAACGAGATTCCACTTGACCCACGTTACCTAGGAGTACCATTGGGTGCGTCCAAAATGATTTCTGAGCCTATGGTACATTTGGCACAAACCGTGCACCTATCTTGCAACGACACTGGCTCCTAACAGACCAAAATGAGACTCCACATGACCCACGTCACCTAGGAGTACCATCGGGTGCGTCCAAAACGATTTCCGAGCCTATGGTATGTTTGGTGCAAACCGTGCAACTATCTTGCACCGTCAATGGCTCCCAATAGACTAAAACGAGATTCCACTTGACCCACGTCAACTAGGAGTACCATCGGGTGCGTCCAAAACAATTTTTGATCCTATGGTATGTTCGGCGCAAACCGTGCACCTATCTTGCACCGACACTGGCTCCCAATAGACTGAAACGAGATTCCACATGACCAACGTCACTTAGGAGTACCATCGGGTGTGTCCAAAATGATTTCCGAGCCTATGGTGTGTTCGGCGCAAACCATGGACCAATCTTGCACCGACACTGACTCCCAACGGACCGAAACAAGACTCCACATGACCCACGTCACCTAGGAGTTCCATCTGGTGTGTTAAAAACGATTTCCGAGCCTATGGTATGTTCGGCACCAACCGTGCACCTATCTTGCACCGATAGTGGCTCCCAACAGACCGAAACGAGATTCCACTTGACCCACGTCACCTAGGAGTACCATCGGGTGTGTCCAAAATGATTTCCTAGCCTATGGTATGTTTGGCGCCAACCTTGCACCTATCTTGCACCGACACTGGCTCCCAACAGACCGAAACGAGATTCCACATGACCCACGTCACCTAGGAGTACCATAGGGTGTGTCCAAAATGATTTCTGAGCCTATGGTGTGTTCGGCGCAAACCGTGCACCTATCTTGCACCGACACTGGCTCCCAATAGACTGCAACAAGATTCCACATGATCCACGTCATCTTGGAGTACCATCGGGTGCGTCCAAAATGATTTCCAATCCTATGTTACGTTTCGCGCAAACCATGCACCTATCTTGCGTCAAGATTAGCACCACCTCCAAATGGATCGAAACGAGCTTTTGCTTGAGCCTCATCACCTACGAGTACCATTGGGTGCGTCCGAAATGATTTTTGAGCCTATGGTACACTTGGAGTAAACCGTGCACCTATCTTGCACCGACACCAACACTGTCTCCAAATGAACCGAAAAGAGATTCCACATTACCCACGTCACCTTGGAGTTCCATCGCACCTATCTTACACCAAGACTGGCTCCCAACGGACCAAAACGAGACTCCACATGACCCACGTCACTTAGGAGTACCATCGGGTGCGTCCAAAATGATTTCTGGGCCTATGGTTTGTTCGGCGCAAACCGTGCACCTATCTTGCACCGACACTTGCTCCCAACAGACCATAACTGGACCCCACATGACCCACGTCAACTAGGAGTACCATCAGGTGCGACCAAACTGATTCCTGAGCCTATGGTATGTTCGGCGCAAACTGTGCTCCTATCTTGCACCGACACTGGCTCCCAACAGACCAAAACGAGATTCCACTTGACCCACATCACCTAGGAGTACCATCGGGTGCATCCAAAAGAATTTCTGAGCCTATGGTATGTTTGACGCAAACCGTGCACCTATCTTGCACCGACACTGGCTCCCAATAGACCGAAACGAGATTCCACATGACCAACATCACCTAGGAGTACCATCGGGTGCGTCCAAAACAATTTCTGAGCCTATGGTGTGTTCAGCGCAAACCATGCACCAATCTTGCACCGACACTGGCTCCCAATGGACCAAAACAAGACTCCACATGACCCACGTCACCTAGGAGTTCCATCTGGTGTGTCCAAAATGATTTCCGAGCCTATGGTGTGTTCGGCGCCAACCGTGCACCTATCTTGCATCGACACTGGCTCCCAACAGACTGAAACGACATTCCACTTGACCCACGTTACCTAGGAGTACCATCGGGTGCATCCAAAATGATTTCTGAGCCTATGGTATGTTCGGCGCCAACAGTGCACCTATCTTGCACCGACACTAGCTCCCAACAGACTGAAACGAGATTCCACTTGACCCACGTTACCTAGGAGTACCATTGGGTGCGTCCAAAATGATTTCCGAGCCTATGGTACATTTGGCACAAACCGTGCACCTATCTTGCAATGACACTGGCTCCCAACAGACCAAAATGAGACTCCACATGACCCACGTCACCTAGGAGTACCATCGGGTGCGTCCAAAACGATTTCTGAGCCTATGGTATGTTTGGTGCAAACCGTGCAATTATCTTGCACCGACAATGGCTCCCAATAGACTGAAACGAGATTCCACTTGACCCACGTCAACTAGGAGTACCATCGGGTGCGTCCAAAACAATTTTTGAGCCTATGGTATGTTCGGCGCAAACCGTGCACCTATCTTGCACCGACACTGGCTCCCAATAGACTGAAACGAGATTCCACATGACCAACGTCACTTAGGAGTACCATCGGGTGTGTCCAAAATGATTTCCGAGCCTATGGTGTGTTCGGCGCAAACCATGCACCAATCTTGCACCGACACTGACTCCCAACGGACCAAAACAAGACTCCACATGACCCACGTCACCTAGGAGTTCCATCTGGTGTGTTAAAAATGATTTCCGAGCCTATGGTATGTTCGGCGCCAACCGTGCACCTATCTTGCACCGATAGTGGCTCCCAACAGACCGAAACAAGATTCCACTTGACCCACGTCACCTAGGAGTACCATCGGGTGTGTCCAAAATGATTTCCTAGCCTATGGTATGTTTGGCGCCAACCTTGCACCTATCTTGCACCGACACTGGCTCCCAACAGACCGAAACGAGATTCCACATGACCCACGTCACCTAGGAGTACCATAGGGTGTGTCCAAAATGATTTCTGAGCCTATGGTGTGTTCGGCGCAAATCATGCACCTATCTTGCACCGACACTGGCTCCCAATAGACTGCAACGAGATTCCACATGATCCACGTCATCTAGGAGTACCATCGGGTGCGTCCAAAATGATTTCCAATCCTATGTTACGTTTGGCGCAAACCATGCACCTATCTTGCGTCAATATTAGCACCACCTCCAAATGGATCGAAATGAGCTTTTGCTTGAGCCTCATCACCAACGAGTACCATTGGGTGCGTCCGAAATGATTTTTGAGCCTATGGTACACTCGGAGCAAACCGTGCACCTATCTTGCACCGACACCAACACTGTCTCCAAATGAACCGAAAAGAGATTCCACATTACCCACGTCACCTTGGAGTTCCATCGCACCTATCTTACACCGAGACTGGCTCCCAACGGACCAAAACGAGACTCCACATGACCCACGTCACTTAGGAGTACCATCGGGTGCGTCCAAAATGATTTCTGGGCCTATGGTATGTTCGGCGCAAACCGTGCACCTATCTTGCACCGACACTTGCTCCCAACAGACCATAACTGGACTCCACATGACCCACGTCAACTAGGAGTACCATCAGGTGCGTCCAAACTGATTCCTGAGCCTATGGTATGTTCGGCGCAAACTGTGCTCCTATCTTGCACCGACACTGGCTCCCAACAGACCGAAACGAGATTCCACTTGACCCACATCACCTAGGAGTATCATCGGGTGCATCCAAAAGAATTTCTGAGCCTATGGTATGTTTGACGCAAACCGTGCACCTATCTTGCACCGACACTGGCTCCCAATAGACCGAAACGAGATTCCACATGACCAACATCACCTAGGAGTACCATCGGGTGCGTCCAAAACAATTTCTGAGCCTATGGTGTGTTCAGCGCAAACCATGCACCAATCTTGGACCGACACTGGCTCCCAATGGACCAAAACAAGACTCCACAAGACCCACGTCACCTAGGAGTTCCATCTGGTGTGTCCAAAATGATTTCCGAGCCTATGGTATGTTCGGCGCCAACCGTGCACCTATCTTGCATCGACACTGGCTCCCAACAGACCGAAACGACATTCCACTTGACCCACGTTACCTAGGAGTACCATCGGGTGCATCCAAAATGATTTCTGAGCCTATGGTATGTTCGGCGCCAACCGTGCACCTATCTTGCACCGACACTAGCTCCCAACAGACTGAAACGAGATTCCACTTGACCCACGTTACCTAGGAGTACCATTGGGTGCGTCCAAAATGATTTCCGAGCCTATGGTACATTTGGCACAAACCGTGCACCTATCTTGCAACGACACTGGCTCCCAACAGACCAAAATGAGACTCCACATGACCCACGTCACCTAGGAGTACCATCGGGTGCGTCCAAAACGATTTCCGAGCCTATGGTATGTTTGGTGCAAACCGTGCAATTATCTTGCACCGACAATGGCTCCCAATAGACTGAAACGAGATTCCACTTGACCCACGTCAACTAGGAGTACCATCGGGTGCGTCCAAAACAATTTTTGAGCCTATGGTATGTTCGGCGCAAACCGTGCACCTATCTTGCACCGACACTGGCTCCCAATAGACTGAAACGAGATTCCACATGACCAACGTCACTTAGGAGTACCATCGGGTGTGTCCAAAATGATTTCCGAGCCTATGGTGTGTTCGGCGCAAACCATGCACCAATCTTGCACCGACACTGACTCCCAACGGACCAAAACAAGACTCCACATGACCCACGTCACCTAGGAGTTCCATCTGGTGTGTTAAAAATGATTTCCGAGCCTATGGTATGTTCGGCGCCAACCGTGCACCTATCTTGCACCGATAGTGGCTCCCAACAGACCGAAACGAGATTCCACTTGACCCACGTCACCTAGGAGTACCATCGGGTGTGTCCAAAATGATTTCCTAGCCTATGGTATGTTTGGCGCCAACCTTGCACCTATCTTGCACCGACACTGGCTCCCAACAGACCGAAACGAGATTCCACATGACCCACGTCACCTAGGAGTACCATAGGGTGTGTCCAAAATGATTTCTGAGCCTATGGTGTGTTCGGCGCAAACCATGCACCTATCTTGCACCGACACTGGCTCCCAATAGACTGCAACGAGATTCCACATGATCCACGTCATCTAGGAGTACCATCGGGTGCGTCCAAAATGATTTCCAATCCTATGTTACGTTTGGCGCAAACCATGCACCTATCTTGCGTCAATATTAGCACCACCTCCAAATGGATCGAAATGAGCTTTTGCTTGAGCCTCATCACCAACGAGTACCATTGGGTGCGTCCGAAATGATTTTTGAGCCTATGGTACACTCGGAGCAAACCGTGCACCTATCTTGCACCGACACCAACACTGTCTCCAAATGAACCGAAAAGAGATTCCACATTACCCACGTCACCTTGGAGTTCCATCGCACCTATCTTACACCGAGACTGGCTCCCAATGGACCAAAACGAGACTCCACATGACCCACGTCACTTAGGAGTACCATCGGGTGCGTCCAAAATGATTTCTGGGCCTATGGTATGTTCGGCGCAAACCGTGCACCTATCTTGCACCGACACTTGCTCCCAACAGACCATAACTGGACTCCACATGACCCACGTCAACTAGGAGTACCATCAGGTGCGTCCAAACTGATTCCTGAGCCTATGGTATGTTCGGCGCAAACTGTGCTCCTATCTTGCACCGACACTGGCTCCCAACAGACTGAAACGAGATTCCACTTGACCCACATCACCTAGGAGTACCATCGGGTGCATCCAAAAGAATTTCTGAGCCTATGGTATGTTTGACGCAAACCGTGCACCTATCTTGCACCGACACTGGCTCCCAATAGGCCGAAACGAGATTCCACATGACCAACATCACCTAGGAGTACCATCGGGTGCGTCCAAAACAATTTCTGAGCCTATGGTGTGTTCAGCGCAAACCATGCACCAATCTTGCACCGACACTGGCTCCCAATGGACCAAAACAAGACTCCACAAGACCCACGTCACCTAGGAGTTCCATCTGGTGTGTCCAAAATGATTTCCGAGCCTATGGTATGTTCGGCGCCAACCGTGCACCTATCTTGCATCGACACTGGCTCCCAACAGACCGAAACGACATTCCACTTGACCCACGTTACCTAGGAGTACCATCGGGTGCATCCAAAATGATTTCTGAGCCTATGGTATGTTCGGCGCCAACCGTGCACCTATCTTGCACCGACACTAGCTCCCAACAGACTGAAACGAGATTCCACTTGACCCACGTTACCTAGGAGTACCATTGGGTGCGTCCAAAATGATTTCCAAGCCTATGGTACATTTGGCACAAACCGTGCACCTATCTTGCAACGACACTGGCTCCCAACAGACCAAAATGAGACTCCACATGACCCACGTCACCTAGGAGTACCATCGGGTGCGTCCAGAACGATTTCCGAGCCTATGGTATGTTTGGTGCAAACTGTGCAATTATCTTGCACCGACAATGGCTCCCAATAGACTGAAACGAGATTCCACTTGACCCACGTCAACTAGGAGTACCATCGGGTGCGTCCAAAACAATTTTTGAGCCTATGGTATGTTCGGCGCAAACCGTGCACCTATCTTGCACCGACACTGGCTCCCAATAGACTGAAACGAGATTCCACATGACCAACGTCACTTAGGAGTACCATCGGGTGTGTCCAAAATGATTTCCGAGCCTATGGTGTGTTCTGCGCAAACCATGCACCAATCTTGCACCGACACTGACTCCCAACAGACCGAAACAAGACTCCACATGACCCATGTCACCTAGGAGTTCCATCTGGTGTGTTAAAAACGATTTCCGAGCCTATGGTATGTTCGGCGCCAACCGTGCACCTATCTTGCACCGATAGTGGCTCCCAACAGACCGAAACGAGATTCCACTTGACCCACATCACCTAGGAGTACCATCGGGTGTGTCCAAAATGATTTCCTAGCCTATGGTATGTTTGGCGCCAACCTTGCACCTATCTTGCACCGACACTGGCTCCCAACAGACCGAAACGAGATTCCACTTGACCCACGTTACCTAGGAGTACCATAGGGTGCGTCCAAAATGATTTCTGAGCCTATGGTATGTTTGGCGCAAACCGTGAACCTATCTTGCACCGACACTGGGTCCCAACAGACCGAAACAAGATTCCACATGACCCACGTCATCTAGGAGTACCATGGGGTGCGTCCAAAACGATTTCCAATCCTATGTTACGTTTGGCGCAAACGATGCACCTATCTTGCGTCAAGATTAGCACCACCTCCAAATGGATCGAAACGAGCTTTCGCTTGAGCCTCATCACCTACGAGTACCATTGGGTGCATGCGAAATGATTTTTGAGCCTATGGTACACTTGGAGCAAACCGTGCACCTATCTTGCACCGACACCAACACTGTCTCCAAATGAACCAAAAAGAGATTCCACATTACCCACGTCACCTTGGAGTTCCATCTATCTTACACCGAGACTGGCTCCCAACGGACCAAAACGAGACTCCACATGACCCACATCACCTAGGAGTACCATCGGGTGCGTCCAAAATGATTTCTGAGCCTATGGTATGTTCGACGCAAACAATGCACCTATCTTGCACTGACACTGGCTCCCAACAGACCGAAACGAGATTCCACTTGACCCACGTCACCTAGGAGTACCATCGGGTGCGTCCAAAATGATTTCTGAGCCTATGGTATGTTTGGCGAAACCATGCACCTATCTTGCACCGACACTTGCTCCCAACAGACCGAAACGAGATTCCACATGACCAACGTCACCTAGGAGTACCATCGGGTGCATCCAAAACGATTTCTGAGCCTATGGTGTGTTCGACGCAATCCATGCACCAATCTTGCACTGACACTAGCTCCCAACGGACCGAAACAAGACTCCACAGGACCCACGTCACCTAGGAGTTCCATCTGGTGTGTCCAAAATGATTTCCGAGCCTATGGTATGTTTGGCGCAAACTGTGCACCTATCTTGCACAGACACTGGCTCCCAACAGACACATATGAGATTCCACTTGACCCACGTCACCTAGGAGTACCATCGGGTGCGTCCAAAACGATTTCCGATCCTACGGTACATTTGGCGCAAACCATGCACCTATCTTGTGTCAAGATTAGCACCACCTCCAAATGGACCAAAACGAGCTTTCGCTTGAGCCTCATCACCTACGAGTTCCATTGGGTGCGTCCAAAATGATTTTTGAGCCTATGGTACACTCGGCGCAAACCGTGCACCTATCTTGCACCGACACCAACACTGTCTCCAAATGAACCAAAAAGAGATTCCACATTACCCACACCACCTTGGAGTTCCATCGCACCTATCTTACATCGACACTAGCTCCCAACGGACCAAAACGAGACTCCACATGACCCACGTCACCTAGGAGTACCATCGGGTGCGTCCAAAATGATTTCCGAGCCTATGGTATGTTCGGCGCAAACTGTGCACCTATCTTGCACCGACACTGGTTCCCAACAGACCAAAACGAGACTCCACATGACCCACGTCACCTAGGAGTACCATCGAGTGTGTCCAATATAATTTCCGAGCCTATGGTATGTTCGACGCAAACCGTGCACCTATCTTGCACCGACACTGGCTCCCAACAGACCGAAACGAGATTCCACTTGACCCATGTCACCTAGGAGTACCATCGGGTGCGTCCAAAACGATTTATGAGCCTATGGTGTGTTCGGCGCAAACCGTGCACCAATCTTGCATCGACACTGGCTCCCAACGGACCGAAACATGACTCCACATGACCCACGTCACCTAGGAGTTCCATCTGGTGTGTCCGAAATGATTTTTGAGCCTATGGTACACTCGGCGCAAACCGTGCACCTATCTTGCACTAACACCAACACTGTCTCCAAATGAACCGAAAAGAGATTCCACATTACCCACACCACCTTGGAGTTCCATCGCACCTATCTTACATCGACACTAGCTCCCAACGGACCAAAACGAGACTCCACATGACCCACGTCACCTAGGAGTACCATCGGGTGCGTCCAAAATGATTTCTGAGCCAATGGAATGTTCGGCGCAAACCGTGCACCTATCTTGCACCGACACTGGCTCCCAATAGACCATAACTGGACTCCACATGACCCACGTCACCTAGGAGTACCATCGGGTGTGTCCAAACTGATTCCCGAGCCTATGTATGTTCGGCGCAAACCGTGCTCCTATCTTGCACCGACACTAGCTCCCAACAGACCGAAACAAGATTCCACTTGACCCACGTCACCTAGGAGTACCATCGGGTGCATCCAAAACGATTTCTGAGCCTATGGTATGTTCGACGCAAACCGTGCACCTATCTTGCACCGACACTGGCTCCCAACAGACCGAAACGAGATTCCACTTGACCCACATCACCTAGGAGTACCATCGGGTGCGTCCAAAATGATTTTTGAGCCTATGGTATGTTCAGCGCAAACCGTGCACCTATCTTGCACCGACACTGGCTCCCAACAGACCGAAACAAGATTCCACATGACCAACGTCACCTAGGAGTACCATCGGGTGCGTCCAAAATGATTTATGAGCCTATGGTGTGTTTGGCGCAAACCGTGCACCAATCTTGCACCGACACTAGCTCCCAACGGACCGAAACAAGACTCCACATGACCCACGTCACCTAGGAGTTCCATCTGGTGTGTCCAAAATGATTTCCAAGCCTATGGTATGTTTGGCGCTAATCGTGCACCTATCTTGCACCGACACTGGCTCCCAATAGACCGATACGAGATTCCACTTGACCCACGTCACCTAGGAGTACCATCAGTATGTCCAAAATGATTTCTGAGCCTATGGTATGTTCGGCACCAACCGTGCACCAATCTTGCACCGACAATGGCTCCCAATAGACTGAAACGAGATTCCACTTGACCCACGTCAACTAGGAGTACCATCGGGTGCGTCCAAAACAATTTTTGAGCCTATGGTATGTTCAGCGCAAACCGTGCACCTATCTTGCACCGACACTGGCTCCTAATAGACTGAAACGAGATTCCACATGACCAACGTCACTTAGGAGTACCATCGGGTGTGTCCAAAATGATTTCCGAGCCTATGGTGTGTTCGGCGCAAACCATGCACCAATCTTGCACCGACACTGACTCCCAACGGACCGAAACAAGACTCCACATGACCCACGTCACCTAGGAGTTCCATCTGGTGTGTTAAAAATGATTTCCAAGCCTATGGTATGTTCGGCGCCAACCGTGCACCTATCTTGCACCGATAGTGGCTCCCAACAAACCGAAACGAGATTCCACTTGACCCACGTCACCTAGGAGTACCATCGGGTGTGTCCAAAATGATTTCCTAGCCTATGGTATGTTTGGCGCCAACCTTGCACCTATCTTGCACCGACACTGGCTCCCAACAGACCGAAACGAGATTCCACATGACCCACGTCACCTAGGAGTACCATAGGGTGTGTCCAAAATGATTTCTGAGCCTGTGGTGTGTTCGGCGCAAACTGTGCACCTATCTTGCACCGACACTGGCTCCCAATAGACTCCAACGAGATTCCACATGATCCACGTCATCTAGGAGTACCATCGGGTGCGTCCAAAATGATTTCCAATCCTATGTTACGTTTGGCGCAAACCATGCACCTATCTTGCGTCAATATTAGCACCACCTCCAAATGGATCGAAATGAGCTTTTGCTTGAGCCTCATCACCAACGAGTACCATTGGGTGCGTCCGAAATGATTTTTGAGCCTATGGTACACTCGGAGCAAACCGTGCACCTATCTTGCACCGACACCAACAATGTCTCCAAATGAACCGAAAAGAGATTCCACATTACCCACGTCACCTTGGAGTTCCATCGCACCTATCTTACACCGAGACTGGCTCCCAACGGACCAAAACGAGACTCCACATGACCCACGTCACTTAGGAGTACCATCGGGTGCGTCCAAAATGATTTCTGGGCCTATGGTATGTTCGGCGCAAACCGTGCACCTATCTTGCACCGACACTTGCTCCCAACGGACCATAACTGGACTCCACATGACCCACGTCAACTAGGAGTACCATCAGGTGCGTCCAAACTGATTCCTGAGCCTATGGTATGTTCGGCGCAAACTGTGCTCCTATCTTGCACCGACACTGGCTCCCAACAGACTGAAACGAGATTCCACTTGACCCACATCACCTAGGAGTACCATCGGGTGCATCCAAAAGAATTTCTGAGCCTATGGTATGTTTGACGCAAACCGTGCACCTATCTTGCACCGACACTGGCTCCCAATAGGCCGAAACGAGATTCCACATGACCAACATCACCTAGGAGTACCATCGGGTGCGTCCAAAACAATTTCTGAGCCTCTGGTGTGTTCAGCGCAAACCATGCACCAATCTTGCACCGACACTGGCTCCCAATGGACCAAAACAAGACTCCACAAGACCCACGTCACCTAGGAGTTCCATCTGGTGTGTCCAAAATGATTTCCGAGCCTATGGTATGTTCGGCGCCAACCGTGCACCTATCTTGCATCGACACTGGCTCCCAACAGACCGAAACGACATTCCACTTGACCCACGTTACCTAGGAGTACCATCGGGTGCATCCAAAATGATTTCTGAGCCTATGGTATGTTCGGCGCCAACCGTGCACCTATCTTGCACCGACACTAGCTCCCAACAGACTGAAACGAGATTCCACTTGACCCACGTTACCTAGGAGTACCATTGGGTGCGTCCAAAATGATTTCCAAGCCTATGGTACATTTGGCACAAACCGTGCACCTATCTTGCAACGACACTGGCTCCCAACAGACCAAAATGAGACTCCACATGACCCACGTCACCTAGGAGTACCATCGGGTGCATCCAGAACGATTTCCGAGCCTATGGTATGTTTGGTGCAAACCGTGCAATTATCTTGCACCGACAATGGCTCCCAATAGACTGAAACGAGATTCCACTTGACCCACGTCAACTAGGAGTACCATCGGGTGCGTCCAAAACAATTTTTGAGCCTATGGTATGTTCGGCGCAAACCGTGCACCTATCTTGCACCGACACTGGCTCCCAATAGACTGAAACGAGATTCCACATGACCAACGTCACTTAGGAGTACCATCGGGTGTGTCCAAAATGATTTCCGAGCCTATGGTGTGTTCTGCGCAAACCATGCACCAATCTTGCACCGACACTGACTCCCAACAGACCGAAACAAGACTCCACATGACCCATGTCACCTAGGAGTTCCATCTGGTGTGTTAAAAACGATTTCCGAGCCTATGGTATGTTCGGCGCCAACCGTGCACCTATCTTGCACCGATAGTGGCTCCCAACAGACCGAAACGAGATTCCACTTGACCCACATCACCTAGGAGTACCATCGGGTGTGTCCAAAATGATTTCCTAGCCTATGGTATGTTTGGCGCCAACCTTGCACCTATCTTGCACCGACACTGGCTCCCAACAGACCGAAACGAGATTCCACTTGACCCACGTTACCTAGGAGTACCATAGGGTGCGTCCAAAATGATTTCTGAGCCTATGGTATGTTTGGCGCAAACCGTGAACCTATCTTGCACCGACACTGGGTCCCAACAGACCGAAACAAGATTCCACATGACCCACGTCATCTAGGAGTACCATGGGGTGCGTCCAAAACGATTTCCAATCCTATGTTACGTTTGGCGCAAACGATGCACCTATCTTGCGTCAAGATTAGCACCACCTCCAAATGGATCGAAACGAGCTTTCGCTTGAGCCTCATCACCTACGAGTACCATTGGGTGCATGCGAAATGATTTTTGAGCCTATGGTACACTTGGAGCAAACCGTGCACCTATCTTGCACCGACACCAACACTGTCTCCAAATGAACCAAAAAGAGATTCCACATTACCCACGTCACCTTGGAGTTCCATCTATCTTACACCGAGACTGGCTCCCAACGGACCAAAACGAGACTCCACATGACCCACATCACCTAGGAGTACCATCGGGTGCGTCCAAAATGATTTCTGAGCCTATGGTATGTTCGACGCAAACAATGCACCTATCTTGCACTGACACTGGCTCCCAACAGACCGAAACGAGATTCCACTTGACCCACGTCACCTAGGAGTACCATCGGGTGCGTCCAAAATGATTTCTGAGCCTATGGTATGTTTGGCGAAATCATGCACCTATCTTGCACCGACACTTGCTCCCAACAGACCGAAACGAGATTCCACATGACCAACGTCACCTAGGAGTACCATCGGGTGCATCCAAAACGATTTCTGAGCCTATGGTGTGTTCGACGCAATCCATGCACCAATCTTGCACTGACACTAGCTCCCAACGGACCGAAACAAGACTCCACAGGACCCACGTCACCTAGGAGTTCCATCTGGTGTGTCCAAAATGATTTCCGAGCCTATGGTATGTTCGGCGCAAACTGTGCACCTATCTTGCACAGACACTGGCTCCCAACAGACACATATGAGATTCCACTTGACCCACGTCACCTAGGAGTACCATCGGGTGCGTCCAAAACGATTTCCGATCCTACGGTACATTTGGCGCAAACCATGCACCTATCTTGTGTCAAGATTAGCACCACCTCCAAATGGACCAAAACGAGCTTTCGCTTGAGCCTCATCACCTACGAGTTCCATTGGGTGCGTCCAAAATGATTTTTGAGCCTATGGTACACTCGGCGCAAACCGTGCACCTATCTTGCACCGACACCAACACTGTCTCCAAATGAACCAAAAAGAGATTCCACATTACCCACGCCACCTTGGAGTTCCATCGCACCTATCTTACATCGACACTAGCTCCCAACGGACCAAAACGAGACTCCACATGACCCACGTCACCTAGGAGTACCATCGGGTGCGTCCAAAATGATTTCCGAGCCTATGGTATGTTCGGCGCAAACTGTGCACCTATCTTGCACCGACACTGGTTCCCAACAGACCAAAACGAGACTCCACATGACCCACGTCACCTAGGAGTACCATCGAGTGTGTCCAATATAATTTCCGAGCCTATGGTATGTTCGACGCAAACCGTGCACCTATCTTGCACCGACACTGGCTCCCAACAGACCGAAACGAGATTCCACTTGACCCATGTCACCTAGGAGTACCATCGGGTGCGTCCAAAACGATTTATGAGCCTATGGTGTGTTCGGCGCAAACCGTGCACCAATCTTGCATCGACACTGGCTCCCAACGGACCGAAACATGACTCCACATGACCCACGTCACCTAGGAGTTCCATCTGGTGTGTCCGAAATGATTTTTGAGCCTATGGTACACTCGGCGCAAACCGTGCACCTATCTTGCACTGACACCAACACTGTCTCCAAATGAACCGAAAAGAGATTCCACATTACCCACACCACCTTGGAGTTCCATCGCACCTATCTTACATCGACACTAGCTCCCAACGGACCAAAACGAGACTCCACATGACCCACGTCACCTAGGAGTACCATCGGGTGCGTCCAAAATGATTTCTGAGCCAATGGAATGTTCGGCGCAAACCGTGCACCTATCTTGCACCGACACTGGCTCCCAATAGACCATAACTGGACTCCACATGACCCACGTCACCTAGGAGTACCATCGGGTGTGTCCAAACTGATTCCCGAGCCTATGTATGTTCGGCGCAAACCGTGCTCCTATCTTGCACCGACACTAGCTCCCAACAGACCGAAACAAGATTCCACTTGACCCACGTCACCTAGGAGTACCATCGGGTGCATCCAAAACGATTTCTGAGCCTATGGTATGTTCGACGCAAACCATGCACCTATCTTGCACCGACACTGGCTCCCAACAGACCGAAACGAGATTCCACTTGACCCACATCACCTAGGAGTACCATCGGGTGCGTCCAAAATGATTTTTGAGCCTATGGTATGTTCAGCGCAAACCGTGCACCTATCTTGCACCGACACTGGCTCCCAACAGACCGAAACAAGATTCCACATGACCAACGTCACCTAGGAGTACCATCGGGTGCGTCCAAAATGATTTATGAGCCTATGGTGTGTTTGGCGCAAACCGTGCACCAATCTTGCACCGACACTAGCTCCCAACGGACCGAAACAAGACTCCACATGACCCACGTCACCTAGGAGTTCCATCTGGTGTGTCCAAAATGATTTCCAAGCCTATGGTATGTTTGGCGCTAATCGTGCACCTATCTTGCACCGACACTGGCTCCCAATAGACCGATACGAGATTCCACTTGACCCACGTCACCTAGGAGTACCATCAGTATGTCCAAAATGATTTCTGAGCCTATGGTATGTTCGGCACCAACCGTGCACCAATCTTGCACCGACAATGGCTCCCAATAGACTGAAACGAGATTCCACTTGACCCACGTCAACTAGGAGTACCATCGGGTGCGTCCAAAACAATTTTTGAGCCTATGGTATGTTCAGCGCAAACCGTGCACCTATCTTGCACCGACACTGGCTCCTAATAGACTGAAACGAGATTCCACATGACCAACGTCACTTAGGAGTACCATCGGGTGTGTCCAAAATGATTTCCGAGCCTATGGTGTGTTCGGCGCAAACCATGCACCAATCTTGCACCGACACTGACTCCCAACGGACCGAAACAAGACTCCACATGACCCACGTCACCTAGGAGTTCCATCTGGTGTGTTAAAAATGATTTCCAAGCCTATGGTATGTTCGGCGCCAACCGTGCACCTATCTTGCACCGATAGTGGCTCCCAACAAACCGAAACGAGATTCCACTTGACCCACGTCACCTAGGAGTACCATCGGGTGTGTCCAAAATGATTTCCTAGCCTATGGTATGTTTGGCGCCAACCTTGCACCTATCTTGCACCGACACTGGCTCCCAACAGACCGAAACGAGATTCCACATGACCCACATCACCTAGGAGTACCATAGGGTGTGTCCAAAATGATTTCTGAGCCTATGGTGTGTTCGGCGCAAACCGTGCACCTATCTTGCACCGACACTGGCTCCCAACAGACTGCAACGAGATTCCACATGATCCACATCATCTAGGAGTACCATCGGGTGCGTCCAAAATGATTTCCAATCCTATGTTACGTTTGGCGCAAACCATGCACCTATCTTGCGTCAAGATTAGCACCACCTCCAAATGGATCGAAACGAGCTTTTGCTTGAGCCTCATCACCTACGAGTACCATTGGGTGCGTCCGAAATGATTTTTGAGCCTATGGTACACTCGGAGCAAACCGTGCACCTATCTTGCACCGACACCAACACTGTCTCCAAATGAAACGAAAAAAGATTCCACATTACCCACGTCACCTTGGAGTTCCATCGCACCTATCTTACACCGAGACTGGCTCCCAACGGACCAAAACGAGACTCCACATGACCCACGTCACTTAGGAGTACCATCGGGTGCGTCCAAAATGATTTCTGGGCCTATGGTATGTTTGGCGCAAACCGTGCACCTATCTTGCACCGACACTTGCTCCCAACAGATCATAACTGGACTCCACATGACCCACGTCAACTAGGAGTACCATCAGGTGCGTCCAAACTGATTCCTGAGCCTATGGTATGTTCGGTGCAAACTGTGCTCCTATCTTGCACCGACACTGGCTCCCAACAGACCGAAACGAGATTCCACTTGACCCACATCACCTAGGAGTACCATCGGGTGCATCCAAAAGAATTTCTGAGCCTATGGTATGTTTGACGCAAACCGTGCACCTATCTTGCACCGACACTAGCTCCCAATAGACCGAAACGAGATTCCACATGACCAACATCACCTAGGAGTACCATCGGGTGCGTCCAAAACAATTTCTGGGCCTATGGTGTGTTCAGCGCAAACCATGCACCAATCTTGCACCGACACTGGCTCCCAATGGACCAAAACAAGACTCCACATGACCCACGTCACCTAGGAGTTCCATCTGGTGTGTCCAAAATGATTTCTGAGCCTATGGTATGTTTGGCGCCAACCGTGCACCTATCTTGCATCAACACTGGCTCCCAACAGACCGAAACGACATTCCACTTGACCCACGTTACCTAGGAGTACCATCGGGTGCATCCAAAATGATTTCTGAGCCTATGGTATGTTCGGCGCCAACCGTGCACCTATCTTGCACCGACACTAGCTCCCAACAGACTGAAACGAGATTCCACTTGACCCACGTTACCTAGGAGTACCATTGGGTGCGTCCAAAATGATTTCCGAGCCTATGGTACATTTGGCACAAACCGTGCAACTATCTTGCACCGACAATGGCTCCCAATAGACTGAAACGAGATTCCACTTGACCCACGTCACCTAGGAGTAGCATCGGGTGCGTCCAAAACGATTTTTGAGGCCATGGTATGTTCGGCGCAAACCGTGCACCTATCTTGCACCGACACTGGCTCCCAATAGACCGAAACGAGATTCCACATGACCAACGTCACTTAGGAGTACCATCGGGTGCGTCAAAAATGATTTCCGAGCCTATGGTGTGTTCGGCGCAAACCATGCACCAATCTTGCACCGACACTGACTCCCAACGGACCGAAACAAGACTCCACATGACCCACGTCACCTAGGAGTTCCATCTGGTGTGTCCAAAATGATTTCTGAGCCTATGGTATGTTTGGCGCCAACCGTGCGCCTATCTTGCACCGACAGTGGCTCCCAACAGACCAAAACGAGATTCCACTTGACCCACGTCACCTAGGAGTACCATCGGGTGTGTCCAAAATGATTTACTAGCCTATGGTATGTTAGGCGCCAACCATGCACCTATCTTGCACCGACACTGGCTCCCAACAGACCAAAATGAGATTCCACTTGACCCACGTTACCTAGGAGTACCATAGGGTGTGTCCAAAATGATTTCTGAGCCTATGGTGTGTTCGGCGCAAACCGTGCACCTATCTTGCACCGACACTGGCTCCCAACAGACTGCAACGAGATTCCACATGATCCATGTCATCTAGGAGTACCATCGGGTGCGTCCAAAATGATTTCCAATCCTATGTTACGTTTGGCGCAAACCATGCACCTATCTTGCGTCAAGATTAGCACCACCTCCAAATGGATCGAAACGAGCTTTTGCTTGAGCCTCATCACCTACGAGTACCATTGGGTGCGTCCGAAATGATTTTTGAGCCTATGGTACACTCGGAGCAAACCGTGCACCTACTTGCACCGACACCAACACTGTCTCCAAATGAACCGAAAAGAGATTCCACATTACCCACATCACCTTGGAGTTCCATCGCACCTATCTTACACCGAGACTGGCTCTCAACGGACCAAAACGAGACTCCACATGACCCACGTCACTTAGGAGTACCATCGGGTGCGTCCAAAATGATTTCTGGGCCTATGGTATGTTCGGCGCAAACCGTGCACCTATCTTGCACCGACACTTGCTCCCAACAGACCATAACTGGACTCCACATGACCCACGTCAACTAGGAGTACCATTAGGTGTGTCCAAACTGATTCCTGAGCCTATGGTATGTTCGGCGCAAACTGTGCTCCTATCTTGCATCGACACTGGCTCCCAACAGACCGAAACGAGATTCCACTTGACCCACATCACCTAGGAGTACCATCGGGTGCATCCAAAAGAATTTCTGAGCCTATGGTATGTTTGACGCAAACCGTGCACCTATCTTGCACCGACACTGGCTCCCAATAGACCGAAACGAGATTCCACATGACCAACATCACCTAGGAGTACCATCGGGTGCGTCCAAAACAATTTCTGAGCCTATGGTGTGTTCAGCGCAAACCATGCACCAATCTTGCACCGACACTGGCTCCCAATGGACCAAAACTAGAATCCACATGACCCACGTCACCTAGGAGTTCCATCTGGTGTGTCCAAAATGATTTCCGAGCCTATGGTATGTTCGGCGCCAACCGTGCTCCTATCTTGCATCGACACTGGCTCCCAACAGACCGAAACGACATTCCACTTGACCCACGTTACCTAGGAGTACCATCGGGCGCATCCAAAATGATTTCTGAGCCTATGGTATGTTCGGCGCCAACCGTGCACCTATCTTGCACCGACACTAGCTCCCAACAGACTGAAACGAGATTCCACTTGACCCACGTTACCTAGGAGTACCATTGGGTGCGTCCAAAATGATTTCCGAGCCTATGGTACATTTGGCACAAACCGTGCACCTATCTTGCAACGACACTGGCTCCTAACAGACCAAAATGAGACTCCACATGACCCACGTCACCTAGGAGTACCATCGGGTGCGTCCAAAACGATTTCCGAGCCTATGGTATGTTTGGTGCAAACCGTGCAACTATCTTGCACCGACAATGGCTCCCAATAGACTGAAACGAGATTCCACTTGACCCACGTCAACTAGGAGTACCATCGGGTGCGTCCAAAACAATTTTTGAGCCTATGGTATGTTCGGCGCAAACCGTGCACCTATCTTGCACCGACACTGGCTCCCAATAGACTGAAACGAGATTCCACATGACCAACTTCACTTAGGAGTACCATCGGGTGTGTCCAAAATGATTTCCGAGCCTATGGTGTGTTCGGCGCAAACCATGCACCAATCTTGCACTGACACTGACTCCCAACGGACCGAAACAAGACTCCACATGACCCACGTCACCTAGGAGTTCCATCTGGTGTGTTAAAAACGATTTCCGAGCCAATGGTATGTTCGGCGCCAACCGTGCACCTATCTTGCACCGATAGTGGCTCCCAACAGACCGAAACGAGATTCCACTTGACCCACGTCACCTAGGAGTACCATCGGGTGTGTCCAAAATGATTTCCTAGCCTAGGGTATGTTTGGCGCCAACCTTGCACCTATCTTGCACCGACACTGGCTCCCAACAGACCGAAACGAGATTCCACATGACCCACGTCACCTAGGAGTACCATAGGGTGTGTCCAAAATGATTTCTGAGCCTACGGTGTGTTCGGCGCAAACCGTGCACCTATCTTGCACCGACACTGGCTCCCAACAGACTGCAACGAGATTCCACATGATCCATGTCATCTAGGAGTACCATCGGGTGCGTCCAAAATGATTTGCAATCCTATGTTACGTTTGGCGCAAACCATGCACCTATCTTGCGTCAAGATTAGCACCACCTCCAAATGGATCGAAACGAGCTTTTGCTTGAGCCTCATCACCTACGAGTACCATTGGGTGCGTCTGAAATGATTTTTGAGCCTATGGTACACTCAGAGCAAACCGTGCACCTATCTTGCATCGACACCAACACTGTCTCCAAATGAACCGAAAAGAGATTCCACATTACCCACGTCACCTTGGAGTTCCATTGCACCTATCTTACACCGAGACTGGCTCCCAACGGACCAAAACGAGACTCCACATGACCCACATCACTTAGGAGTACCATCGGGTGCGTCCAAAATGATTTCTAGGCCTATGGTATGTTCGGCGCAAACCGTGCACCTATCTTGCACCGACACTTGCTCCCAACAGACCATAACTGGACTCCACATGACCCACGTCAACTAGGAGTACCATCAGGTGCGTCCAAACTGATTCCTGAGCCTATGGTATGTTCGGCGCAAACTGTGCTCCTATCTTGCACCGACACTGGCTCCCAATAGACCGAAATGAGATTCCACTTGACCCACATCACCTAGGAGTACCATCGGGTGCATCCAAAAGAATTTCTGAGCCTATGGTATGTTTGACGCAAACCGTGCACCTATCTTGCACCGACACTGGCTCCCAATAGACCGAAACGAGATTCCACATGACCAACATCACCTAGGAGTACCATCGGGTGCGTCCAAAACAATTTCTGAGCCTATGGTGTGTTCAGTGCAAACCATGCACCAATCTTGCACCGACACTGGCTCCCAATGGACCAAAACAAGACTCCACATGACCCACGTCACCTAGGAGTTCCATCTGGTGTGTCCAAAATGATTTCCGAGCCTATGGTATGTTCGGTGCCAACCGTGCACCTATCTTGCATCGACACTGGCTCCCAACAGACCGAAACGACATTCCACTTGACCCACGTTACCTAGGAGTACCATCGGGTGCATCCAAAATGATTTCTGAGCCTATGGTATGTTCGGCGCCAACCGTGCACCTATCTTGCACCGACACTAGCTCCCAACAGACTGAAACGAGATTCCACTTGACCCACGTTACCTAGGAGTACCATTGGGTGCGTCCAAAATGATTTCCGAGCCTATGGTACATTTGGCACAAACCGTGCACCTATCTTGCAACGACACTGGCTCCCAACAGACCAAAATGAGACTCCACATGACCCACATCACCTAGGAGTACCATCGGGTGCGTTCAAAATGATTTCCGAGCCTATGGTATGTTTGGTGCAAACCGTGCAATTATCTTGCACCGACAATGGCTCCCAATAGACTGAAACGAGATTCCACTTGACCCACGTTAACTAGGAGTACCATCGGGTGCGTCCAAAACAATTTTTGAGCCTATGGTATGTTCGGCGCAAACCGTGCACCTATCTTGCACCGACACTGGCTCCCAATAGACTGAAACGAGATTCCACATGACCAACGTCACTTAGGAGTACCATCGGGTGTGTCCAAAATGATTTCCGAGCCTATGGTGTGTTCTGCGCAAACCATGCACCAATCTTGCACCGACACTGACTCCCAACGGACCGAAACAAGACTCCACATGACCCATGTCACCTAGGAGTTCCATCTGGTGTGTTAAAAACGATTTCCGAACCAATGGTATGTTCGGCGCCAACCGTGCACCTATCTTGCACCGATAGTGGCTCCCAACAGACCGAAACGAGATTCCACTTGACCCACGTCACCTAGCAGTACCATCGGGTGTGTCCAAAATGATTTCCTAGCCTATGGTATGTTTGGCGCCAACCTTGCACCTATCTTGCACCGACACTGGCTCCCAATAGACCGAAACGAGATTCCACTTGACCCATGTTACCTAGGAGTACCATAGGGTGCGTCCAAAATGATTTCTGAGCCTATGGTATGTTCGGCGCAAACCGTGAACCTATCTTGCACCGACACTGGGTCCCAACAGACCAAAACGAGATTCCACATGACCCACGTCATCTAGGAGTACCATCGGGTGCATCCAAAACGATTTCCAATCCTATGTTACGTTTGGCGCAAACGATGCACCTATCTTGCGTCAAGATTAGCACCACCTCCAAATGGATCGAAACGAGCTTTCGCTTGAGCCTCATCACCTACGAGTACCATTGGGTGCATGCGAAATGATTTTTGAGCCTATGGTACACTTGGAGCAAACCGTGCACCTATCTTGCACCGACACCAACACTGTCTCCAAATGAACCAAAAAGAGATTCCACATTACCCACGTCACCTTGGAGTTCCATCTATCTTACACCGAGACTGGCTCCCAACGGACCAAAACGAGACTCCACATGACCCACATCACCTAGGAGTACCATCGGGTGCGTCCAAAATGATTTCCGAGCCTATGGTATGTTCGACGCAAACCGTGCACCTATCTTGCACCGACACTGGCTCCCAACAGACCGAAACGAGATTCCACTTGACCCACGTCACCTAGGAGTACCATCGGGTGCGTCCAAAATGATTTCTGAGCCTATGGTATGTTTGGCGAAACCATGCACCTATCTTGCACCGACACTTGCTCCCAACAGACCGAAATGAGATTCCACATGACCAACGTCACCTAGGAGTACCATCGGGTGCGTCCAAAACGATTTCTGAGCCTATGGTGTGTTCAACGCAATCCATGCACCAATCTTGCACTGACACTAGCTCCCAACGGACCGAAACAAGACTCAACAGGACCCATGTCACCTAGGAGTTCCATCTGGTGTGTCCGAAATGATTTTTGAGCCTATGGTACACTCGGCGCAAACCGTGCACCTATCTTGCACTGACACCAACACTGTCTCCAAATGAACCGAAAAGAGATTCCACATTACCCACGCCACCTTGGAGTTCCATCGCACCTATCTTACATCGACACTAGCTCCCAACGGACCAAAACGAGACTCCACATGACCCACGTCACCTAGGAGTACCATCGGGTGCGTCCAAAATGATTTCTGAGCCTATGGCATGTTTGGCGCAAACTGTGCACCTATCTTGCACCGACACTGGCTCCCAATAGACCATAATTGGACTCCACATGACCCACGTCACCTAGGAGTACCATCGGGTGCGTCCAAACTGATTCCCGAGCCTATGTATGTTTGGCGCAAACCATGCTCCTATCTTGCACCGACACTAGCTCCCAACAGACCGAAACAAGATTCCACTTGACCCACGTCACCTAGGAGTACCATCGGGTGCATCCAAAATGATTTCTGAGCCTATGGTATGTTCGACGCAAACCGTGCACCTATCTTGCACCGACACTGGCTCCCAACAGACCGAAACGAGATTCCACTTGACCCACGTCACCTAGGAGTACCATCGGGTGCGTCCAAAACGATTTTTGAGCCTATGGTATGTTCAGCGCAAACCGTGCACCTATCTTGCACCGACACTGGCTCCCAACAGACCGAAACAAGATTCCACATGACCAACGTCACCTAGGAGTACCATCGGGTGCGTCCAAAACGATTTATGAGCCTATGGTGTGTTTGGCGCAAACCGTGCACCAATCTTGCACCGACACTAGCTCCCAACGGACCAAAACAAGACTCCACATGACCCACATCACCTAGGAGTTCCATCTGGTGTGTCCAAAATGATTTCCAAGCCTATGGTATGTTTGGCGCTAATCGTGCACCTATCTTGCACCGACACTGGCTCCCAATAGACCGATACGAGATTCCACTTGACCCACGTCACCTAGGAGTACCATCAGGTATGTCCAAAATGATTTCTGAGCCTATGGTATGTTCGGCGCCAACCGTGCACCAATCTTGCACCGACACTAGCTCCCAACAGACCGAAACGAGATTCCACTTGACCCACGTTACCTAGGAGTACCATCGGGTGCGTCCAAAATGATTTCTGAGCCTATGGTATGTTTGGCGCAAACCGTGCACCTATCTTGCAACGACACTGGCTCCCAACAGACCAAAACGAGACTCCACATGACCCACGTCACCTAGGAGTACCATCGGGTGCGTCCAAAATGATTTCTGAGCCTATGGTATGTTTGGCGCAAATCGTGCACCTATCTAGCACCGACAATGGCTCCCAATAGACTGAAACGAGATTCCACTTGACCCACGTCACCTAGGAGTACCATCAGGTGCGTCCAAAACGATTTCTGAGCCTATGGTATGTTCGGCGCAAACCATGCACCTATCTTGCACCGACACTGGCTCCCAATAGACCGAAACGAGATTCCACATGACCAACGTCACCTAGGAGTACCATCGGGTGCGTCCAAAATGATTTTCGAGCCTATGGTGTGTTCGGCGCAAACCATGCACCAATCTTGCACCGACACTGACTCCCAACGGACCGAAACAAGACTCCACATGACCCACGTCACCTAGGAATTCCATCTGGTGTGTCCAAAACGATTTCCGAGCATATGGTATGTTTGGCGCCAACCGTGCACCTATCTTACACCGACAGTGGCTCCCAACAGACCGAAACCAGATTCCACCTGACCCACGTCACCTAGGAGTACCATCGGGTGTGTCCAAAATGATTTCCTAGCCTATGGTATGTTCGGCGCCAACCGTGCACCTATCTTGCACCGACACTGGCTCCCAATAGACCGAAATCAGATTCCACTTGACCCACGTTACCTAGGAGTACCATAGGGTGCGTCCAAAATGATTTCTGAACCTATGGTATGTTCGGCACAAACCATGAACCTATCTTGCACCGACACTGGCTCCCAACAGACCGAAATGAGATTCCACATGACCCAGGTCATCTAGGAGTACCATCGGGTGCGTCCAAAACGATTTCTAATCCTACGGTACGTTTGGCGCAAACCATGCACCTATCTGGCGTCAAGATTAGCACCACCTCCAAATGGATCAAAACGAGCTTTTGCCTGAGCCTCATCACTTACGAGTACCATTGGGTGCGTCCGAAATGATTTTTGAGCCTATGGTACACTCGGAGCAAACCGTGCACCTATCTTGCACCAACACCAACACTGTCTCCAAATGAACCGAAAAGAGATTCCACATTACCCACGTCACCTTGGAGTTCCATCGCACCTATCTTACACCAACACTAGCTCCCAATGGACCAAAACGAGACTCCACAGGAGTACCATCGGGTGCGTCCAAAATGATTTCTGAGCCTATGGTATGTTCGGTGCCAACCGTGCACCTATCTTGCACCGACACCGGCTCCCAATAGACCAAAACGAGACTCCACATTACCCACGTCACCTAGGAGTACCATCGGGTGCGTCCAAAACAATTTCTAAGCCTATGGTATGTTCGGCGCAAACCGTGCACCTATCTTGCACCGACAGTGGCTCCCAACAGACCGAAACGAGATTCCACATGACCCACGTCACCTAGGAGTACCATCGGGTGCGTCCAAAATGATTTCCGATCCTACGGTACGTTTGGCGCAAACCATGCACCTATCTTACGTCAAGATTAGCACCACCTCCAAATGGACCGAAACGAGCTTTCGCTTGAGCCTCATCACCTACGAGTACCATTGGGTGCGTCTGAAATGATTTTTGAGCCTATGGTACACACAGCACAAACCGTGCACCTATCTTGCACCGACACCAACACTATCTCCAAATGAACCGAAAAGTCATTCCACATTACCCACGTCACCTTGGAGTTCCATCGCACCTATCTTACACCAAGACTGGCTCCCAATAGACCAAAACGAGACTCCACATGACCCACGTCACCTAGGACTACCATCGGGTGCGTCCAAAATGATTTCTGAGCCTATGGTATGTTCGGCGTAAACCGTGCACCTATCTTGCACCGACACTGGCTCCCAACAGACCATAACTGGACTCCACATGACCCACGTCACCTAGGAGTACCATTGGGTGTGTCCAAACTGATTCCTGAGCCTATGGTATGTTCGGCGCAAACCGTGCTCCTATCTTGCACCGACACTAGCTCCCAACAGACCGAAACAAGATTCCACTTGACCCACGTCACCTAGGAGTACCATCGGGTGCATCCAAAACGATTTCTGAGCCTATGGTATGTTCGGCGCAAACCGTGCTCATATCTTGCACCGACACTAGCTCCCAACAGACCGAAACAAGATTCCACTTGACCCACGTCACCTAGGAGTACCATCGGGTGCATCCAAAATGATTTCTGAGCCTATGGTATGTTCGACGCAAACCATGCACCTATCTTGCACCGACACTGGCTCCCAACAGACCGAAACGAGATTCCACATGACCAACATCACCTAGGAGTACCATCGGGTGCGTCCAAAACAATTTCTGAGCCTATGGTGTGTTCGGCGCAAACCGTGCACCAATCTTGCACCGACACTGGCTCCCAACGGACCAAAACAAGACTCCACATGACCCACGTCACCTAGGAGTTCCATCTGGTGTGTCCAAAATGATTTCTGGGCCTATGGTATGTTCGGCGCAAACCGTGCACCTATCTTGCACCAACACTGGCTCCCAACAGACCATAACTGGACTCCACATGACCCACATCACCTAGGAGTACCATCAGGTGCGTCCAAAATGATTTCCGAGCCTATGGAATGTTTGGTGCAAACCGTGCACCTATCTTGCACCGACAATGGCTCCCAATAGACTGAAACAAGATTCCACTTGACCCACGTCACCTAGGAGTACCATCGGGTGCGTCTAAAATGATTTTTGAGCCTATGGTATGTTCGGCGCAAACCGTGCACCTATCTTGCACCGACACTGGCTCCCAATAGACCAAAACGAGATTCCACATGACCAACGTCACTTAGGAGTACCATTGGGTGCGTCCAAAATGATTTCCGAGCCTATGGTGTGTTCGGCGCAAACCGTGCAACATTCTTGCACCGACACTGACTCCCAACGGACCGAAACAAGACTCCACATGACCCACGTCACCTAGGAGTTCCATCTGGTGTGTCCAAAACGATTTCCGAGCCTATGGTATGTTCGGCGCCAACCGTGCACCTATCTTGCACCGACAGTGGCTCCCAACAGACCGAAACGAGATTCCACTTGACCCACGTAACCTAGGAGTACCATCGGGTGTGTCCAAAATGATCTCCTAGCCTATGGTATGTTTGGCGCCAACCATGCACCTATCTTGCACCGACACTAGCTCCCAATAGACCGAAACGAGATTCCACTTGACCCACATTACCTAGGAGTACCATAGGGTGCATTCAAAATGATTTCTGAGCCTATGGTATGTTCGGCGCAAACCATGAACCTATCTTGCACCGACACTGGCTCCCAATAGACCGAAACGAGATTCCACATGACCCACGTCATCTAGGAGTACCATCGGGTGCGTCCAAAACAATTTCCAATCCTATGTTACGTTTGGCGCAAACCATGCACCTATCTTGCATCAAGATTAGCACCACCTCCAAATGGATCAAAATGAGCTTTCGCTTGAGCCTCATCACCTACGAGTACCATTGGGTGCATGCGAAATGATTTTTGAGCCTATGGTACACTCGGAGCAAACCATGCACCTATCTTGCACCGACACCAACACTGTCTCCAAATGAACCGAAAAGAGATTCCACGTTACCCACGTCACCTTGGAGTTCCATCGCACCTATCTTACACCGAGACTGGCTCCCAACGGACCAAAACGAGACTCTACATGACCCACGTCACCTAGGAGTACCATCGGGTGCGTCCAAAATGATTTCTGAGCCTATGGTATGTTCGGCGCAAACCGTGCACCTATCTTGCACTGACACTGGCTCCCAACAGACCATAACTGGACTCCACATCACCCACGTCACCTAGGAGTACCATCGGGTGTGTCCAAACTGATTCCCGAGCCTATGGTATGTTCGGCGCAAATCATGCTTGTATCTTGCACCGACACTGGCTCCCAACAGACCGAAATGAGATTCCACTTGACCCACGTCACCTAGGAGTACCATCGGGTGCATCCAAAATGATTTCTGAGCCTATGGTATGTTCGGCACAAACCGTGCACCTATCTTGCACCGACACTGGCTCCCAACAGACTGAAACAAGATTCCACATGACCAACGTCACCTAGGAGTACCATCGGGTGCGTCCAAAACGATTTCTGAGCCTATGGTGTGTTCGGCGCAAACCGTGCACCAATCTTGCACCGACACTGGCTCCCAACGGACCGAAACAAGACTCCACATGACCCACATCACCTAGGAGTTCCATCTGGTGTGTCCAAAATGATTTCTGAGCCTATGGTATGTTCGGCGCTAACCGTGCGCCAATCTTGCACCGACACTAGCTCCCAACGGACCAAAACGAAACTCCACAAGACCCACGTCACCTAGGAGTACCATTGGGTGCGTCCAAAATGATTTCCGAGCCTATGGTATGTTTGGCGCAAACCGTGCACCTATCTTGCACCGACAGTGGCTCCCAACAGACCAAAACGAGGCTCCACATGACGCACGTTACCTAGGAGTACCATCGGGTGCGTCCAAAATGATTTCCGAGCCTATGGTATGTACGACGCAAACCATGCACCTATCTTGCACCGACACTGGCTCCCAAAAGACTGAAACAAGATTCCACTTGACCCACGTTACCTAGGAGTACCATAGGGTGCGTCCAAAATGATTTCCGAGCCTATGGTATGTTCGGCGCAAATCGTGAACCTATCTTGCACCGACACTGGCTCCCAACAGACCGAAACGAGATTCCACATGACCCACATCATCTTGGAGTACCATCGGGTGCGTCCAAAACGATTTCCAATCCTGTGGTACGTTTGGCGTAAACCATGCACCTATCTTACGTCAAGATTAGCACCACCTCCAAATGGACCGAAACGAGCTTTTGCTTGAGCCTCATCTCCTACGAGTACCATTGGGTGCGTCCGAAATGATTTTTGAGCCTATGGTACACTCGGCGCAAACCGTGCACCTATCTTGCACCGACACCAACACTGTCTCCAAATGAACCAAAAAGAGATTCCACATTACCCACATCACCTTGGAGTTCCATCGCACCTATCTTGCACCGAGACTGGCTCCCAACGGACCAAAACGAGACTCCACATGACCCACGGCACCTAGGAGTACCATCGGGTGCGTCCAAAATGATTTCTGAGCCTATGGTATGTTCGGCGCAAACCGTGCACCTATCTTGCACCGACACTGGCTCCCAACAGACCATAACGAGACTCCACATGACCCACGTCACCTAAGAGTACCATCGGGTGCATCCAAAATGATTTCTGAGCCTATGGTATGTTTGGCGCAAACCATGCACCTATCTTGCACCGACACTGGCTCCCAACAGACCGAAACGAGATTCCACTTGACCCACGTCACCTAGGAGTACCATTGGGTGCATCCAAAATGATTTCCTAGCCTATGGTATGTTCAACACAAACTGTGCACCTATCTTGCACCGACACTGGCTCCCAACAGACCGAAATGAGATTCCACTTGACCCACGTTACCTAGGAGTACCATAGGGTGCGTCCAAAATGATTTCCAAGCCTATGGTATGTTCGGCGCAAACCGTGAACCTATCTTGCACCGACACTGGCTCCCAATAGACCAAAACGAGATTCCACATGACCCACGTCATCTAGGAGTACCATCGGGTGCGTCCAAAACGATTTCTAATCCAATGGTACGTTTGGCGCAAACCATGCACCTATCTTGCGTCAAGATTAGCACCACCTCCAAATGGATCAAAACGAGCTTTCGCTTGAGCCTCATCACCTACAAGTACCATTGGGTGCGTGCGAAATGATTTTTGAGCCTATGGTACACTTGGAGCAAACCGTGCACCTATCTTGCACCGACACCAACACTGTCTCCAAATGAAACGAAAAGAGATTCCACATTACCCACGTCACCTTGGAGTTCCATCGCACCTATCTTACACCGAGACTGGCTCCCAATGGACCAAAACGAGACTCCACAGGAGTACCATCGGGTGCGTCCAAAATGATTTCTGAGCCTATGGTATGTTCGGTGCCAACCGTGCACCTATCTTGCACCGACACCGGCTCCCAATAGACCAAAACGAGACTCCACATTACCCACGTCACCTAGGAGTACCATCGGGTGCGTCCAAAACAATTTCTAAGCCTATGGTATGTTCGGCGCAAACCGTGCACCTATCTTGCACCGACAGTGGCTCCCAACAGACCGAAACGAGATTCCACATGACCCACGTCACCTAGGAGTACCATCGGGTGCGTCCAAAATGATTTCTGATCCTACGGTACGTTTGGCGCAAACCATGCACCTATCTTACGTCAAGATTAGCACCACCTCCAAATGGACCGAAACGAGCTTTCGCTTGAGCCTCATCACCTACGAGTACCATTGGGTGTGTCCGAAATGATTTTTGAGCCTATGGTACACACGGCGCAAACCGTGCACCTATCTTGCACCGACACCAACACTATCTCCAAATGAACCGAAAAGTCATTCCACATTACCCACGTCACCTTGGAGTTCCATCGCACCTATCTTACACCGAGACTGGCTCCCAACAGACCAAAACGAGACTCCACATGACCCACGTCACCTAGGACTACCATCGGGTGCGTCCAAAACGATTTCTGAGCCTATGGTATGTTCGGCGCAAACCGTGCACCTATCTTGCACCGACACTGGCTCCCAACAGACCATAACTGGACTCCACATGACCCACGTCACCTAGGAGTACCATCGGGTGTGTCCAAACTGATTCCTGAGCCTATGGTATGTTCGGCGCAAACCGTGCTCCTATCTTGCACCGACACTAGCTCCCAACAGACCGAAACGTGATTCCACTTGACCCACGTAACCTAGGAGTACCATCGGGTGCATCCAAAACAATTTCTGAGCCTATGGTATGTTCGGCGCAAACCGTGCTCCTATCTTGCACCGACACTAGCTCCCAACAGACCGAAACAAGATTCCACTTGACCCACGTCACCTAGGAGTTCCATCGGGTGCATCCAAAACGATTTCTGAGCCTATGGTATGTTCGACGCAAACCGTGCACCTATCTTGCACCGACACTGGCTCCCAACAGACCGAAACAAGATTCCACATGACCAACATCACCTAGGAGTACCATCGGGTGCGTCCAAAACAATTTCTGAGCCTATGGTGTGTTCGGCGCAAACCGTGCACCAATCTTGCACCGACACTAGCTCCCAACGGACCAAAACAAGTCTCCACATGACCCACGTCACCTAGGAGTTCCATCTGGTGTGTCCAAAATGATTTCTGGGCCTATGGTATGTTCGGCGCAAACCGTGCACCTATCTTGCACCGACACTGGCTCCCAACAGACCATAACTGGACTCCACATGACCCACGTCACCTAGGAGTACCATTGGGTGCGTCCAAAATGATTTTCGAGGCTATGGTATGTTCGGCGCCAACCGTGCACCTATCTTGCACCGACACTGGCTCCCAACAGACTAAAACGAGATTCCACTTGACCCACGTTACCTAGGAGTACCATCGGGTGTGTCCAAAATGATTTCCGAGCCTATGGTATGTTCGGCGCAAACTGTGCACCTATCTTGCACCGACACTGGCTCCCAACAGACCAAAACGAGATTCCACTCGACCCACATCACCTAGGAGTACCATCGGCTGCGTCCAAAACGATTTCTGAGCCTATGGTATGTTCGGCGCAAACCGTGCACCTATCTTGCACCGACACTGGCTCCCAACAGACGGAAACGAGATTCCACTTGACCCACGTTACCTAGGAGTACCATACGGTGCGTCCAAAATGATTTCCGAGCCTATGGTATGTTCGGCGCAAATCGTGAACCTATCTTGCACCGACACTGGCTCCCAACAGACCGAAACGAGATTCCACTTGACCCACATCACCTAGGAGTACCATCGGCTGCGTCCAAAATGATTTCTGAGCCTATGGTATGTTCGGCGCAAACCGTGCACCTATCTTGCACCGACACTGGCTCCCAACAGACGAAAACGAGATTCCACTTGACCCACGTTACCTAGGAGTACCATAGGGTGCGTCCAAAACGATTTCCGAGCCTATGGTATGTTCGGCGCCAACCGTGCACCTATCTTGCACCGACAGTGGCTCCCAACGGACCGAAACGAGATTCCACTTGACCCACGTAACCTAGGAGTACCATCGGGTGTGTCCAAAATGATCTCCTAGCCTATGGTATGTTTGGCGCCAACCATGCACCTATCTTGCACCGACACTAGCTCCCAATAGACCGAAACGAGATTCCACTTGACCCACATTACCTAGGAGTACCATAGGGTGCATTCAAAATGATTTTTGAGCCTATGGTATGTTCGGCGCAAACCATGAACCTATCTTGCACCGACACTGGCTCCCAACAGACCGAAACGAGATTCCACATGACCCACGTCATCTAGGAGTACCATCGGGTGCGTCCAAAACAATTTCCAATCCTATGTTACGTTTGGCGCAAACCATGCACCTATCTTGCATCAAGATTAGCACCACCTCCAAATGGATCAAAATGAGCTTTCGCTTGAGCCTCATCACCTACGAGTACCATTGGGTGCATGCGAAATGATTTTTGAGCCTATGGTACACTCGGAGCAAACCATGCACCTATCTTGCACCGACACCAACACTGTCTCCAAATGAACTGAAAAGAGATTCCACATTACCCACGTCACCTTGGAGTTCCATCGCACCTATCTTACACCGAGACTGGCTCCCAACGGACCAAAACGAGACTCCACATGACCCACGTCACCTAGGAGTACCATCGGGTGCGTCCAAAATGATTTCTGAGCCTATGGTATGTTCGGCGCAAACCGTACACCTATCTTGCACCGACACTGGCTCCCAACAGACCATAACTAGACTCCACATCACCCACGTCACCTAGGAGTACCATCGGGTGTGTCCAAACTAATTCCCGAGCCTATGGTATGTTCGGCGCAAATCGTGCTTGTATCTTGCACCGACACTGGCTCCCAACAGACCGAAATGAGATTCCACTTGACCCACGTCACCTAGGAGTACCATCGGGTGCATCCAAAATGATTTCTGAGCCTATGGTATGTTCGGCACAAACCGTGCACCTATCTTGCACCGACACTGGCTCCCAACAGACTGAAACGAGATTCCACATGACCAACGTCACCTAGGAGTACCATCGGGTGCGTCCAAAACGATTTCTGAGCCTATGGTGTGTTTGGCGCAAACCGTGCACCAATCTTGCACCGACACTGGCTCCCAACGGACTGAAACAAGACTCCACATGACCCACATCACCTAGGAGTTCCATCTGGTGTGTCCAAAATGATTTCAGAGCCTATGGTATGTTCGGCGCTAACCGTGCGCCTATCTTGCACCGACGCTAGCTCCCAACGGACCAAAACGAGACTCCACAAGACCCACGTCACCTAGGAGTACCATTGGGTGCGTCCAAAATGATTTCCGAGCCTATGGTATGTTTGGCGCAAACCGTGCACCTATCTTGCACCGACAGTGGCTCCCAACAGACCAAAACGAGACTCCACATGACCCACGTTACCTAGGAGTACCATCGGGTGCGTCCAAAATGATTTCCGAGCCTATGGTATGTACGACGCAAACCGTGCACCTATCTTGCACCGACACTGGCTCCTAAAAGACTGAAACAAGATTCCACTTGACCCACGTCACCTAGGAGTACCATCGGGTGCGTCCAAAATGATTTCTGAGCCTATGGTATGTTCGGCGCAAACCGTGCACCTATCTTGCACCGACACTGGCTCCTAACAGACTGAAATGAGATTCCACATGACCAACGTCACCTAGGAGTACCATCGGATGCATCCAAAATGATTTTCGAGCCTATGGTATGTTCGGCACAAACCGTGCACCTATCTTGCACCGACACTGGCTCCCAACAGACCGAAACGAGATTCCACTTGACCCACATCACCTAGGAGTACCATCGGCTGCGTCCAAAATGATTTCTGAGCCTATGGTATGTTCGGCGCAAACCGTGCACCTATCTTGCACCGACACTGGCTCCCAACAGACGGAAACGAGATTCCACTTGACCCACGTTACCTAGGAGTACCATAGGGTGCGTCCAAAATGATTTCCGAGCCTATGGTATGTTCGGCGCAAATCGTGAACCTATCTTGCACCGACACTGGCTCCCAACAGACCGAAACGAGATTCCACATGACCCACATCATCTTGGAGTACCATCGGGTGCGTCCAAAACGATTTCCAATCCTATGGTACGTTTGGCGTAAACCATGCACCTATCTTACGTCAAGATTAGCACCACCTCCAAATGGACCGAAACGAGCTTTTGCTTGAGCCTCATCTCCTACGAGTACCGTTGGGTGCGTCCGAAATGATTTTTGAGCCTATGGGACACTCGGCGCAAACCGTGCACCTATCTTGCACCGACACCAACACTATCTCCAAATGAACCAAAAAGAGATTCCACATTACCCACATCACCTTGGAGTTCCATCGCACCTATCTTACACCGAGACTGGCTCCCAACGGACCAAAACGAGACTCCACATGACCCACGGCACCTAGGAGTACCATCGGGTGCGTCCAAAATGATTTCTGAGCCTATGGTATGTTCGGCGCAAACCGTGCACCTATCTTGCACCGACACTGGCTCCCAACAGACCATAACGAGACTCCACATGACCCACGTCACCTAGGAGTACCATCAGGTGCATCCAAAATGATTTCTGAGCCTATGGTATGTTTGGCGCAAACCATGCACCTATCTTGCACCGACACTGGCTCCCAACAGACCGAAACGAGATTCCACTTGACCCACGTCACCTAGGAGTACCATTGGGTGCGTCCAAAATGATTTCCTAGCCTATGGTATGTTCGGCACAAACTGTGCACCTATCTTGCACCGACACTGGCTCCCAACAGACCGAAATGAGATTCCACTTGACCCACGTTACCTAGGAGTACCATAGGGTGCGTCCAAAATGATTTCCAAGCCTATGGTATGTTCGGCGCAAACCGTGAACCTATCTTGCACCGACACTGGCTCCCAACAGACCAAAATGAGATTCCACATGACCCACGTCATCTAGGAGTACCATCGGGTGCGTCCAAAACGATTTCCAATCCAATGGTACATTTGGCGCAAACCATGCACCTATCTTGCGTCAAGATTAGCACCACCTCCAAATGGATCAAAACGAGCTTTTGCTTGAGCCTCATCACTTACAAGTACCATTGGGTGCGTGCGAAATGATTTTTGAGCCTATGGTACACTCGGAGCAAACCGTGCACCTATCTTGCACCGACACCAACACTGTCTCCAAATGAACCGAAAAGAGATTCCACATTACCCACGTCACCTTGGAGTTCCATCGCACCTATCTTACACCGAGACTGGCTCCCAATGGACCAAAACGAGACTCCACAGGAGTACCATCGGGTGCGTCCAAAATGATTTCTGAGCCTATGGTATGTTCGGTGCCAACCGTGCACCTATCTTGCACCGACACCGGCTCCCAATAGACCAAAACGAGACTCCACATTACCCACGTCACCTAGGAGTACCATCGGGTGCGTCCAAAACAATTTCTAAGCCTATGGTATGTTCGACGCAAACCGTGCACCTATCTTGCACCGACAGTGGCTCCCAATAGACCGAAACGAGATTCCACATGACCCACGTCACCTAGGAGTACCATCGGGTGCGTCCAAAATGATTTTCGATCCTACGGTATGTTTGGCGCAAACCATGCACCTATCTTACGTCAAGATTAGCACCACCTCCAAATGGACCGAAACGAGCTTTCGCTTGAGCCTCATCACCTACGAGTACCATTGGGTGCGTCCGAAATGATTTTTGAGCCTATGGTACACACGGCGCAAACCGTGCACCTATCTTGCACCGACACCAACACTATCTCCAAATGAATCGAAAAGTCATTCCACATTACCCACGTCACCTTGGAGTTCCATCGCACCTATCTTACACCAAGACTGGCTCCCAACAGACCAAAACGAGACTCCACATGACCCACGTCACCTAGGACTACCATCGGGTGCGTCCAAAATGATTTCTGAGCCTATGGTATGTTCGGCGTAAACCGTGCACCTATCTTGCACCGACACTGGCTCCCAACAGACCGTAACTGGACTCCACATGACCCACGTCACCTAGGAGTATCATCGGGTGTGTCCAAACTAATTCTTGAGCCTATGGTATGTTCGGCGCAAACCGTGCTCCTATCTTGCACCGACACTAGCTCCCAACAGACCGAAACGAGATTCCACTTGACCCACGTCACCTAGGAGTACCATCGGGTGCATCGAAAATGATTTCTGAGCCTATGGTATGTTCGGCGCAAACCGTGCTCCTATCTTGCACCGACACTAGCTCCCAATAGACCGAAACAAGATTCCACTTGACCCACGTCACCTAGGAGTACCATCGGGTGCATCCAAAATTATTTCTGAGCCTATGGTATGTTCGACGCAAACCGTGCTCCTATCTTGCACCGACACTGGCTCCCAACAGACCAAAACGAGATTCCACATGACCAACATCACCTAGGAGTACCATCGGGTGCGTCCAAAACAATTTCTGAGCCTATGGTGTGTTCGGCGCAAACCGTGCACCAATCTTGCACCGACACTGGCTCCCAACGGACCAAAACAAGACTCCACATGACCCACGTCACCTAGGAGTTCCATCTGGTGTGTCCAAAATGATTTCTGGGCCTATGGTATGTTTGGCGCAAACCGTGCACCTATCTTGCACCGACACTGGCTCCCAACAGACCATAACTGGACTCCACATGACCCACGTCACCTAGGAGTACCATTGGGTGCGTCCAAAATGATTTTCGAGCCTATGGTATGTTCGGCGCCAACCGTGCCCCTATCTTGCACCGACACTGGCTCCCAACAGACTGAAACGAGATTCCACTTGACCCACGTTACCTAGGAGTACTATCGGGTGTGTCCAAAATGATTTCTGAGCCTATGGTATGTCTGGCACAAACCATGCACCTATCTTGCAACGACACTGGCTCCCAATAGACCAAAATTAGACTCCACATGACCCACGTCACCTAGGAGTACCATCGGGTGCGTCCAAAACGATTTCCGAGCCTATGGAATGTTTGGTGCAAACCGTGCACCTATCTTGCACCGACAATGGCTCCCAATAGACTGAAACAAGATTCCACTTGACTCACGTCACCTAGGAGTACCATCGGGTGCGTCTAAAATGATTTTTGAGCCTATGGTATGTTCGGCGCAAACCGTGCACCTATCTTGCACCGACACTGGCTCCCAATAGACCAAAACGAGATTCCACATGACCAACGTCACTTTGGAGTACCATCGGGTGCGTCCAAAATGATTTCCGAGCCTATGGTGTGTTCGGCGCAAACCATGCACCATTCTTGCACCGACACTGACTCCCAACGGACCGAAACAAGACTCCACATGACCCATGTCACCTAGGAGTTCCATCTGGTGTGTCCAAAACGATTTCCAAGCCTATGGTATGTTCGGCGCCAACCGTGCACCTATCTTGCACCGACAGTGGCTCCCAATAGACCGAAACGAGATTCCACTTGACCCACGTAACCTAGGAGTACCATCAGGTGTGTCCAAAATGATCTCCTAGCCTATGGTATGTTTGGCGCCAACCATGCACCTATCTTGCACCGACACTAGCTCCTAATAGACCGAAACGAGATTCCACTTGACCCACATTACCTAGGAGTACCATAGGGTGCATTCAAAATGATTTCTGAGCCTATGGTATGTTCGGCGCAAACCATGAACCTATCTTGCACCGACACTGGCTCCCAACAGACCGAAACGAGATTCCACATGACCCACGTCATCTAGGAGTACCATCGGGTGCGTCCAAAACAATTTCCAATCCTATGTTACGTTTGGCGCAAACCATGCACCTATCTTGCGTCAAGATTAGCACCACCTCCAAATGGATCAAAATGAGCTTTCGCTTGAGCCTCATCACCTACGAGTACCATTGGGTGCGTTCGAAATGATTTTTGAGCCTATGGTACACACGGCGCAAACCGTGCACCTATCTTGCACCGACACCAACACTATCTCCAAATGAACCGAAAAGTCATTCCACATTACCCACGTCACCTTGGAGTTCCATCGCACCTATCTTACACCGAGACTGGCTCCCAACAGACCAAAACGAGACTCCACATGACCCACGTCACCTAGGACTACCATCGGGTGCGTCCAAAATGATTTCTGAGCCTATGGTATGTTCGGCGTAAACCGTGCACCTATCTTGCACCGACACTGGCTCCCAACAGACCATAACTGGACTCCACATGACCCACGTCACCTAGGAGTACCATCGGGTGTGTCCAAACTGATTCCTGAGCCTATGGTATGTTCGGCGTAAACCGTGCTCCTATCTTGCACCGACACTAGCTCCCAACAGACCGAAACGAGATTCCACTTGACCCACGTCACCTAGGAGTACCATCGGTGCATCCAAAATGATTTCTGAGCCTATGGTATGTTCGGCGCAAACCGTGCTCCTATCTTGCACCGACACTAGCTCCCAACAGACCGAAACAAGATTCCACTTGACCCACATCACCTAGGAGTACCATCGGGTGCATCCAAAATGATTTCTGAGCCTATGGTATGTTCGACGCAAACCGTGCACCTATCTTGCACCGACACTGGCTCCCAACAGACCGAAACGAGATTCCACATGACCAACATCACCTAGGAGTACCATCGGGTGCGTCCAAAACAATTTCTGAGCCTATGGTGTGTTCGGCGCAAACCGTGCACCAATCTTGCACCGACACTGGCTCCCAACGGACCAAAACAAGACTCCAGATGACCCACGTCACCTAGGAGTTCCATCTGGTGTGTCCAAAATGATTTCTGGGCCTATGGTATGTTCGACGCAAACCGTGCACCTATCTTGCACCGACACTGGCTCCCAACAGACCATAACTGGACTCCACATGACCCACGTCACCTAGGAGTACCATTGGGTGCGTCCAAAATGATTTTCGAGCCTATGGTATGTTCAGCGCCAACCGTGCACCTATCTTGAACCGACACTGGCTCCCAACAGACTGAAACGAGATTCCACTTGACCCACGTTACCTAGGAGTACCATCGGGTGTGTCCAAAATGATTTCCGAGCCTATGGTATGTCTGGCACAAACCATGCACCAATCTTGCAACGACACTGGCTCCCAACAGACCAAAATTAGACTCCACATGACCCACATCACCTAGGAGTACCATCAGGTGCGTCCAAAACGATTTCCGAGCCTATGGAATGTTTGGTGCAAACCGTGCACCTATCTTGCACCGACAATGGCTCCCAATAGACTGAAACAAGATTCCACTTGACCCACGTCACCTAGGAGTACCATCGGGTGCGTCTAAAATGATTTTTGAGCCTATGGTATGTTCGGCGCAAACCGTGCACCTATCTTGCACCGACACTGGCTCCCAATAGACCAAAACGATATTCCACATGACCAACGTCACTTAGGAGTACCATTGGGTGCGTCCAAAATGATTTCCGAGCCTATGGTGTGTTCGGCGCAAACCGTGCAACATTCTTGCACCGACACTGACTCCCAACGGACCGAAACAAGACTCCACATGACCCACGTCACCTAGGAGTTCCATCTGGTGTGTCCAAAACGATTTCTGAGCCTATGGTATGTTCGGCGCCAACCGTGCACCTATCTTGCACCGACAGTGGCTCCCAACAGACCGAAACGAGATTCCACTTGACCCACGTAACCTAGGAGTACCATTGGGTGCGTCCAAAATGATTTCCTAGCCTATGGTATGTTCGGCACAAACTGTGCACCTATCTTGCACCGACACTGGCTCCCAACAGACCGAAATGAGATCCCACTTGACCCACGTTACCTAGGAGTACCATAGGGTGCGTCCAAAATGATTTCCGAGCCTATGGTATGTTCGGCGCAAACCGTGAACCTATCTTGCACCGACACTGGCTCCCAATAGACCAAAACGAGATTCCACATGACCCACGTCATCTAGGAGTACCATCGGGTGCGTCCAAAACGATTTCCAATCCAATGGTACGTTTGGCGCAAACCATGCACCTATCTTGCGTCAAGATTAGCACCACCTCCAAATGGATCAAAACGAGCTTTCGCTTGAGCCTCATCACTTACAAGTACCATCGGGTGCGTCCAAAATGATTTCCGAGCCTATGGTATGTACGACGCAAACCGTGCACCTATCTTGCACCGACACTGGCTCCCAAAAGACTGAAACAAGATTCCACTTGACCCACGTCACCTAGGAGTACCATCGGGTGCGTCCAAAATGATTTCTGAGCCTATGGTATGTTCGGCGCAAACCGTGCACCTATCTTGCACCGACACTGGCTCCTAACAGACTGAAATGAGATTCCACATGACCAACGTCACCTAGGAGTACCATCGGGTGCGTCCAAAATGATTTCCGAGCCTATGGTATGTTCGGCGCAAACCGTGCACCTATCTTGCACCGACACTGGCTCCCAACAGACCGAAACGAGATTCCACTTGACCCACATCACCTAGGAGTACCATCGGCTGCGTCCAAAATGATTTCTGAGCCTATGGTATGTTCGGCGCAAACCGTGCACCTATCTTGCACCGACACTGGCTCCCAATAGATGGAAACGAGATTCCACTTGACCCACGTTACCTAGGAGTACCATAGGGTGCGTCCAAAATGATTTCCGAGCCTATGGTATGTTCGGCGCAAATCGTGAACCTATCTTGCACTGACACTGGCTCCCAACAGACCGAAACGAGATTCCACATGACCCACATCATCTTGGAGTACCATCGGGTGCGTCCAAAACGATTTCCAATCCTATGGTACGTTTGGCGTAAACCATGCACCTATCTTACGTCAAGATTAGCACCACCTCCAAATGGACCAAAACGAGCTTTTGCTTGAGCCTCATCTCCTACGAGTACCATTGGGTGCGTCCGAAATGATTTTTGAGCCTATGGTACACTCGGCGCAAACCGTGCACCTATCTTGCACCGACACCAACACTGTCTCCAAATGAACCAAAAAGAGATTCCACATTACCCACATCACCTTGGAGTTCCATCGCACCTATCTTACACCGAGACTGGCTCCCAACGGACCAAAATGAGACTCCACATGACCCACGGCACCTAGGAGTACCATCGGGTGCGTCCAAAATGATTTCTGAGCCTATGGTATGTTCGGCGCAAACCGTGCACCTATCTTGAACCGACACTGGCTCCCAACAGACCATAACGAGACTACACATGACCCACGTCACCTAGGAGTACCATCGGGTGCATCCAAAATGATTTCTAAGCCTATGGTATGTTTGGCGCAAACCATGCACCTATCTTGCACCGACACTGGCTCCCAACAGACCGAAACGAGATTCCACTTGACCCACATCACCTAGGAGTACCATTGGGTGCGTCCAAAATGATTTCCTAGCCTATGGTATGTTCGGCACAAACTGTGCACCTATCTTGCACCGACACTGGCTCCCAACAGGCCGAAATGAGATTCCACTTGACCCACGTTACCTAGGAGTACCATAGGGTGCGTCCAAAATGATTTCCGAGCCTATGGTATGTTCGGCGCAAACCATGAACCTATCTTGCACCGACACTGGCTCCCAATAGACCAAAACGAGATTCCACATGACCCACGTCATCTAGGAGTACCATCGGGTGCGTCCAAAACGATTTCCAATCCAATGGTACGTTTGGCGCAAACCATGCACCTATCTTGCGTCAAGATTAGCACCACCTCCAAATGGATCAAAACGAGCTTTCGCTTGAGCCTCATCACTTACAAGTACCATTGGGTGCGTGCGAAATGATTTTTGAGCCTATGGTACACTCGGAGCAAACCGTGCACCTATCTTGCACCGACACCAACACTGTCTCCAAATGAACCGAAAAGAGATTCCACATTACCCACGTCACCTTGGAGTTCCATCGCACCTATCTTACAACGAGACTGGCTCCCAATGGACCAAAACGAGACTCCACAGGAGTACCATCGGGTGCGTCCAAAATGATTTCTGAGCCTATGGTATGTTCGGTGCCAACCGTGCACCTATCTTGCACCGACACCGACTCCCAACAGACCAAAACGAGACTCCACATTACCCACGTCACCTAGGAGTACCATCGGGTGCGTCCAAAACAATTTCTAAGCCTATGGTATGTTCGACACAAACCGTGCACCTATCTTGCACCGACAGTGGCTCCCAATAGACCGAAACGAGATTCCACATGACCCACGTCACCTAGGAGTACCATCGGGTGCGTCCAAAATGATTTTCGATCCTACGGTACGTTTGGCGCAAACCAAGCACCTATCTTACGTCAAGATTAGCACCACCTCCAAATGGACCGAAATGAGCTTTCGCTTGAGCCTCATCACCTACGAGTACCATTGGGTGCGTCCGAAATGATTTTTGAGCCTATGGTACACACGGCGCAAACCGTGCACCTATCTTGCACCGACACCAACACTATCTCCAAATGAACCGAAAAGTCATTCCACATTACCCATGTCACCTTGGAGTTCCATCGCACCTATCTTACACCGAGACTGGCTCCCAACAGACCAAAATGAGACTCCACATGACCCACGTCACCTAGGACTACCATCGGGTGCGTCCAAAATGATTTCTGAGCCTATGGTATGTTCGGCGCAAACCGTGCACCTATCTTGCACCGACACTGGCTCCCAACAGACCATAACTGGACTCCACATGACCCACGTCACCTAGGAGTATCATCGGGTGTGTCCAAACTAATTCTTGAGCCTATGGTATGTTCGGCGCAAACCGTGCTCCTATCTTGCACCGACACTAGCTCCCAATAGACCGAAACGAGATTCCACTTGACCCACGTCACCTAGGAGTACCATCGGGTGCATCCAAAACGATTTCTGTGCCTATGGTATGTTCGGCGCAAACCGTGCTCCTATCTTACACCGACACTAGCTCCCAACAGACCGAAACAAGATTCCACTTGACCCACGTCACCTAGGAGTACCATCGGGTGCATCCAAAACGATTTCTGAGCCTATGGTATGTTCGACGCAAACCATGCTCCTATCTTGCACCGACACTAGCTCCCAACAGACCGAAACGAGTTTCCACATGACCAACATCACCTAGAAGTACCATCGGGTGCGTCCAAAACAATTTCTGAGCCTATGGTGTGTTCGGCGCAAACCGTGCACCAATCTTGCACCGACACTGGCTCCCAACAGACCAAAACAAGACTCCACATGACCCACGTCACCTAGGAGTTCCATCTGGTGTGTCCAAAATGATTTTTGGGCCTATGGTATGTTCGGCGCAAACCGTGCACCTATCTTGCACCGACACTGGCTCCCAACAGACCATAACTGGACTCCACATGACCCACGTCACCTAGGAGTACCATTGGGTGCGTCCAAAATGATTTTCGAGCCTATGGTATGTTCGGCGCCAACCGTGCACCTATCTTGCACCGACACTGGCTCCCAACAGACTGAAACAAGATTCCACTTGACCCACGTTACCTAGGAGTACCATCGGGTGTGTCCAAAATGATTTCTGAGCCTATGGTATGTCTGGCACAAACCATGCACCTATTTTGCAACGACACTGGCTCCCAACAGACCAAAATTAGACTCCACATGACCCACGTCACCTAGGAGTACCATCGGGTGCGTCCAAAACGATTTCCGAGCCTATGGAATGTTTGGTGCAAACCGTGCACCTATCTTGCACCGACAATGGCTCCCAATAGACTGAAACAAGATTCCACTTGACCCACGTCACCTAGGAGTACCATCGGGTGCGTCTAAAATGATTTTTGAGCCTATGGTATGTTCGGCGCAAACCGTGCACCTATCTTGCACCGACACTGGCTCCCAATAGACCAAAACGAGATTCCACATGACCAACGTCACTTAGGAGTACCATCGGGTGCGTCCAAAATGATTTCCGAGCCTATGGTGTGTTCGGCGCAAACCGTGCACCATTCTTGCACCGACACTGACTCCCAACGGACCGAAACAAGACTCCACATGACCCACGTCACCTAGGAGTTCCATCTGGTGTGTCCAAAATGATTTCCGAGCCTATGGTATGTTCAGCGCCAACCGTGCACCTATCTTGCACCGACAGTGGCTCCCAACAGACCGAAACAAGATTCCACTTGACCCACGTAACCTAGGAGTACCATCGGGTGTGTCCAAAACGATCTCCTAGCCTATGGTATGTTTGGCGCCAACCATGCACCTATCTTGCACCGACACTAGCTCCCAATAGATCGAAACGAGATTCCACTTGACCCACATTACCTAGGAGTACCATAGGGTGCATTCAAAATGATTTCTGAGCCTATGGTATGTTCGGCGCAAACCATGAACCTATCTTGCACCGACACTGGCTCCCAACAGACCGAAACGAGATTCCACATGACCCACGTCATCTAGGAGTACCATCGGGTGTGTCCAAAACAATTTCCAATCCTATGTTACATTTGGCGCAAACCATGCACCTATCTTGCGTCAAGATTAGCACCACCTCCAAATGGATCAAAATGAGCTTTCGCTTGAGCCTCATCACCTACGAGTACCATTGGGTGCATGCAAAATGATTTTTGAGCCTATGGTACACTCGGAGCAAACCATGCACCTATCTTGCACCGACACCAACACTGTCTCCAAATGAACCGAAAAGAGATTCCACATTACCCACGTCACCTTGGAGTTCCATCGCACCTATCTTACACCGAGACTGGCTCCCAACGGACCAAAACGAGACTCCACATGACCCACGTCACCTAGGAGTACCATCGGGTGCGTCCAAAATGATTTCTGAGCCTATGGTATGTTCGGCGCAAACCGTGCACCTATCTTGCACCGACACTGGCTCCCAACAGACCATAACTAGACTCCACATCACCCACGTCACCTAGGAGTACCATCGGGTGTGTCCAAACTGATTCCCGAGCCTATGGTATGTTCGGCGCAAATCGCGCTTGTATCTTGCACCAACACTGGCTCCCAACAGACCGAAACGAGATTCCACTTGACCCACGTCACCTAGGAGTACCATCGGGTGCATCCAAAATGATTTCTGAGCCTATGGTATGTTCGGCACAAACCGTGCACCTATCTTGCACCGACACTGGCTCCCAACAGACTGAAACGAGATTCCACATGACCAACGTCACCTAGGAGTACCATCGGGTGCGTCCAAAACGATTTCTGAGCCTATGGTGTGTTCGGCGCAAACCGTGCACCAATCTTGCACCGACACTGGCTCCCAACGGACCGAAACAAGACTCCACATGACCCACATCACCTAGGAGTTCCATCTGGTGTGTCCAAAATGATTTCCGAGCCTATGGTATGTTCGGCGCTAACCGTGCGCCTATCTTGCACCGACACTAGCTCCTAACGGACCAAAACGAGACTCCACAAGACCCACGTCACCTAGGAGTACCATTGGGTGCGTCCAAAATGATTTCTAAGCCTATGGTATGTTTAGCGCAAACCGTGCACCTATCTTGCACCGACAGTGGCTCCCAACAGACCAAAACGAGACTCCACATGACCCACGTTACCTAGGAGTACCATCGGGTGCATCCAAAATGATTTCCGAGCCTATGGTATGTACGACGCAAACCGTGCACCTATCTTGCACCGGCACTGGCTCCCAAAAGACTGAAACAAGATTCCACTTGACCCACGTCACCTAGGAGTACCATCGGGTGCGTCCAAAATGATTTCTGAGCCTATGGTATGTTCGGCGCAAACCGTGCACCTATCTTGCACCGACACTGGCTCCTAACAGACTGAAATGAGATTCCACATGACCAACGTCACCTAGGAGTACCATCGGGTGCGTCCAAAATGATTTCCGAGCCTATGGTATGTTCGGCGCAAACCGTGCACCTATCTTGCATCGACACTGGCTCCCAACAGACCGAAACGAGATTCCACTTGACCCACATCACCTAGGAGTACCATCGGCTGCGTCCAAAATGATTTCTGAGCCTATGGTATGTTCGGCGCAAACCGTGCACCTATCTTGCTCCGACACTGGCTCCCAACAGACGGAAACGAGATTCCACTTGACCCACATTACCTAGCAGTACCATAGGGTGCGTCCAAAATGATTTCCGAGCCTATGGTATGTTCGGCGCAAATCGTGAACCTATCTTGCACCGACACTGGCTCCCAACAGACCGAAACGAGATTCCACATGACCCACATCATCTTGGAGTACCATCGGGTGCGTCCAAAACGATTTCCAATCCTATGGTACGTTTGGCGTAAACCACGCACCTATCTTACGTCAAGATTAGCACCACCTCCAAATGGATCGAAACGAGCTTTTGCTTGAGCCTCATCTCCTACGAGTACCATTGGGTGCGTCCGAAATGATTTTTGAGCCTATGGTACACTCGGCGCAAACCGTGCACCTATCTTGCACCGACACCAACACTGTCTCCAAATGAACCAAAACGAGATTCCACATTACCCACATCACCTTGGAGTTCCATCGCACCTATCTTACACCGAGACTGGCTCCCAACGGACCAAAACGAGACTCCACATGACCCACGGCACCTAGGAGTACCATCGGGTGCGTCCAAAATGATTTCTGAGCCTATGGTATGTTCGGCGCAAACCGTGCACCTATCTTGCACCGACACTGGCTCCCAACAGACCATAACGAGACTCCACATGACCCACGTCACCTAGGAGTACCATCGGGTGCATCCAAAATGATTTCTGAGCCTATGGTATGTTTGGCGCAAACCATGCACCTATCTTGCACCGACACTGGCTCCCAACAGACCGAAACGAGATTCCACTTGACCCACGTCACCTAGGAGTACCATTGGGTGCGTCCAAAATGATTTCTGAGCCTATGGTATGTTCAGCACAAACTGTGCACCTATCTTGCACCGACATTGGCTCGCAACAGACCGAAATGAGATTACACTTGACCCACGTTACCTAGGAGTACCATAGGGTGCGTCCAAAATGATTTCCGAGCCTATGGTATGTTCAGCGCAAACCGTGAACCTATCTTGTACCGACACTGGCTCCCAATAGACCAAAACGAGATTCCACATGACCCACGTCATCTAGGAGTACCATCGGGTGCGTCCAAAACGATTTCCAATCCAATGGTACGTTTGGCGCAAACCATGCACCTATCTTGCGTCAAGATTAGCACCACCTCCAAATGGATCAAAACGAGCTTTCGCTTGAGCCTCATCACCTACAAGTACCATTGGGTGCGTGCGAAATGATTTTTGAGCCTATGGTACACTCGGAGCAAACCGTGCACCTATCTTGCACCGACACCAACACTGTCTCCAAATGAACCGAAAAGAGATTCCACATTACCCACGTCACCTTGGAGTTCCATCGCACCTATCTTACACTGAGACTGGCTCCCAATGGACCAAAACGAGACTCCACATGACCCACGTCACCTAGGAGTACCATTGGGTGCGTCCAAAATGATTTCTGAGCCTATGGTATGTTCGGCGCAAACCGTGCACCTATCTTGCACCGACACTGGCTCCCAACAGACCAAAACGAGACTCCACATGACCCACGTTACCTAGGAGTACCATCGGGTGCGTCCAAAATGATTTCCGAGCCTATGGTTTGTACGACGCAAACCGTGCACCTATCTTGCACCGACACTGGCTCCCAAAAGACCGAAACAAGATTCCACTTGACCCACGTCACCTAGGAGTACCATCGGGTGCGTCCAAAATGATTTCTGAGCCTATGGTATGTTCAGCGCAAACCGTGCACCTATCTTGCACCGACACTGGCTCCCAACAGACCGAAATGAGATTCCACATGACCAACGTCACCTAGGAGTACCATCGGGTGCGTCCAAAATGATTTCCGAGCCTACGGTATGTTCGGCGCCAACCGTGCACCTATCTTGCATCGACACTGGCTCCCAACAGACCGAAACGACATTCCACTTGACCCACGTTACCTAGGAGTACCATCGGGTGCGTCTGAAACGATTTCCGATCCAACGGTACATTTGGCGCAAACCATGCACCTATCTTGCGTCAAGATTAGCACCAACTCCGAACGGACCAAACCGAGCTTTTGCTTGAGCCTCATCACCTACGAGTACCATTGGGTGCGTCCGAAATGATTTTTGAGCCTATGGTACACTCGGCGCAAACCGTGCACCTATCCAGCACCGACACCAACACTGTCTCCAAATGAACCAAAAAGAGATTCCACATTACCCATGTCACCTTGGAGTTCCATCGCACCTATCTTACACCGAGACTGGCTCCCAACGGACCAAAACGAGACTCCACATGACCAACGTCACCTAGGAGTACCATCGGGTGTGTCCAAAATGATTTCCAAGCCTATGGTATGTTCAGCACAAACCGTGCACCTATCTTGCACCAACACTGGCTCCCAACAGACCAAAACGAGAGTCCACTTGACCCACGTCACCTAGGAGTACCATCGGGTGCGTCCGAAACGATTTCTGAGCCTATGGAATGTTCGGCGCAAACCGTACACCTATCTTGCACCGACACTGGCTCCCAACAGACCGAAACGAGATTCCACATGACCCACGTCACCTAGGAGTACCATCGGGTGCGTCCAAAATGATTTCTGATCCTACGGTATGTTTGGCGCAAACCATGCACCTATCTTGCGTCAAGATTAGCACCACCTCCAAACGGACCGAAACGAGCTTTCGCTTGAGCCTCATCACCTACGAGTACCATTGGGTGCGTCCGAAATGATTTTTGAGCCTATGGTACACTCAGCACAAACCGTGCACCTATCTTGCACCGACACCAACACTATCTCCAAATGAACCGAAAAGAGGTTCCACATTACCCATGTCACCTTGGAGTTCCATCGCACCTATCTTACACCGACACTAGCTCCCAACGGACCAAAACGAGACTCCACAAGACCCACGTCACCTAGGAGTACCATCGGGTGCGTCCAAAATGATTTTCGAGCCTATGGTATGTTCGGCGCAAACCGTGCACCTATCTTGCACCGACACCAGCTCCCAACAGACCAAAACGAGACTCCACATGACCCACGTTACCTTGGAGTACCATCAGGTGCGTCCAAAATGATTTCCGAGCCTATGGTATGCACGGTGCAAACCGTGCACCTATCTTGCACCGACACTAGCACCCAAAAGAACGAAACAAGATTCCACTTGACCCATGTCACCTAGGAGTTCCATCGGGTGCGTCCAAAATGATTTCTGAGCCTACGGTATGTTCGGCGCAAATAGTGCACCTATCTTGCACCGACACTGGCTCCCAATAGACCAAAACGAGATTCCACATGACCAACGTCACCTAGGAGTACCATCGGGTGCGTCCAAAATGATTTCTGAGCCTATGTTGTGTTCAGCACATACCATGCACCAATCTTGCACCAACACTAGCTCCCAACGGACCGAAACAAGACTCCACATGACCTACGTCACCTAGGAGTTTCATCTAGTGTGTCCAAAATGATTTCTGAGCCTATGGTATGTTCGGCGCTAACCGTGCACCTATCTTGCACCGACACTGGCTCCCAATGGACCAAAATGAGACTCCACATGACCCACGTCACCGAGGAGTACCATCAGGTGCGTCCAAAATGATTTCTAAGCCTATGGTATGTTTGGCGCAAACCGTGCACCTATCTTGCACCGACACTGGCTCCCAACAGACCAAAACGAGACTCCACATGACCCACGTTACCTAGGAGTACCATCGGGTGCGTCCAAAATGATTTCCGAGCCTATGGTTTGTACGACGCAAACCGTGCACCTATCTTGCACCAACACTGGCTCCCAAAAGACCGAAACATGATTCCACTTGACCCACGTCACCTAGGAGTACCATCGGGTGCGTCCAAAATGATTTCTGAGCCTATGGTATGTTCGGCGCAAACCGTGCACCTATCTTGCACCGACACTGGCTCCCAATAGACCGAAACGAGATTCCACTTGACCCACGTCACCTAGGAGTACCATCGTGTGCGTCCAAAATGATTTCTGAGCCTATGGTATGTTCGGCGCAAACCGTGCACCTATCTTGCACCGACACTGGCTCCCAACAGACCGAAATGAGATTCCACTTGACCCACGTTACCTAGGAGTACCATAGGGTACGTCCAAAATGATATCCGAGCCTATGGTATGTTCGGCGCAAACCGTGAACCTATCTTGCACTGACACTGGCTCCCAACAGACTGAAATGAGATTCCACATGACCCACGTCATCTAGGAGTACCATCGGGTGCGTCCAAAATGATTTCCAATCCAATGGTACGTTTGGCGCAAACCATGCACCTATCTTGCGTCTAGATTAGCACCACCTCCAAATGGATCAAAACGAGCTTTCGCTTGAGCCTCATCACCTACAAGTACCATTGGGTGCGTGCGAAATGATTTTTAAGCCTATGGTACACTCGGAGCAAACCGTGCACCTATCTTGCACCGACACCAACACTGTCTCCAAATGAACCGAAAAGAGATTCCACATTACCCACGTCACCTTGGAGTTCCATCGCACCTATCTTACACCGAAACTGGCTCCCAACGGACCAAAACGAGACTCCACATGACCCATATCACCTAGGAGTACCATCAGGTGCGTCCAAAATGATTTCTGAGCCTATGGTATGTTCGGCGCAAACTGTGCACCTATCTTGCACGGACACTGGCTCCCAACAGACCATAACGAGACTCCACATGACCCACGTCACCTAGGAGTACCATCGGGTGCATCCAAACTAATTCCCGAGCCTATGGTATGTTCGGCGCAAACCGTGCACCTATCTTGCACCGACACTGGCTCCCAACAGACCGAAACAAGATTTCACTTGACCCACGTCACCTAGGAGTACCATCGGGTGCGTCAAAAATGATTTCTGAGCCTATGGTATGTTCGGTGCAAACCGTGCACCTATCTTGCACCGACACTGGCTCCCAACAGACCGAAACAAGATTCCACATGACCAACGTCACCTAGGAGTACCATCGGGTGCGTCCAAAATGATTTCTAAGCCTATGGTGTGTTCGGCGCAAACCGTGCACCAATCTTGCACCGACACTGGCTCCCAACGGACCGAAACAAGACTCCACATGACCCACATCACCTAGGAGTTCCATCTGGTGTGTCCAAAATGATTTCCGAGCCTATGGTATGTTCGGCGCTAACCGTGCACCTATCTTGCACCGACACTGGCTCCCAACAGACCGATACAAGATTCCACTTGATCCATGTCACCTAGGAGTACCATAGGATGTGTCCAAAATGATTTCCGAGCCTATGGTATGTTCGGTGCCAACCGTGCACCTATCTTGCATCGACACTGGCTCCCAACAGACCGAAACGACATTCCACTTGACCCACGTTACCTAAGAGTACCATCGGGTGCATCCAAAACGATTTCTGATCCAACGGCACATTTGGCGCAAACCATGCACCTATCTTGCGTCAAGATTAGCACCAACTCCGAACGGACCAAAACAAGCTTTTGCTTGAGCCTCATCACCTACGAGTACCATTGGGTGCGTCCGAAATGATTTTTGAGCCTATGGTACACTCGGCGCAAACCGTGCACCTATCCTGCACCGACACCAACACTGTCTCCAAATGAACCGAAAAGAGATTCCACATTACCCATGTCACCTTGGAGTTCCATTGCACCTATCTTACACCGACACTGGCTCCCAACGGACCAAAACGAGACTCCACAAGACCCACGTCACCTAGGAGTACCATCGGGTGCGTCCAAAATGATTTCCGAGCCTATGGTATGTTCGGCGCAAACCGTGCACCTATCTTGCACCGACACCAGCTCCCAACAGACCAAAACGAGACTCCACATGACCCACGTTACCTTGGAGTACCATCAGGTGCGTCCAAAATGATTTCCGAGCCTATGGTATGCACGGTGCAAACCGTGCACCTATCTTGCAGCGACACTAGCACCCAAAAGAACGAAACAAGATTCCACTTGACCCATGTCACCTAGGAGTTCCATCGGGTGCGTCCAAAATGATTTCTGAGCCTACGGTATGTTCGGCGCAAATAGTGCACCTATCTTGCACTGACACTGGCTCCCAATAGACCAAAACGAGATTCCACATGACCAACGTCACCTAGGAGTACCATCGGGTGCGTCCAAAATGATTTCTGAGCCTATGTTGTGTTCAGCACATACCATGCACCAATCTTGCACCAACACTAGCTCCCAACGGACCGAAACAAGACTCCACATGACCTACGTCACCTAGGAGTTCCATCTAGTGTGTCCAAAATGATTTCTGAGCCTATGGTATGTTCAGCGCTAACCGTGCACCTATCTTGCACCGACACTGGCTCCCAATGGACCAAAATGAGACTCCACATGACCCACGTCACCTAGGAGTACCATCAGGTGCGTCCAAAATGATTTCTAAGCCTATGGTATGTTCGGCGCAAACCGTGCACCTATCTTGCACCGACACTGGCTCCCAACAGACCAAAACGAGACTCCACATGACCCACGTTACCTAGGAGTACCATCGGGTGCGTCCAAAATGATTTCCGAGCCTATGGTTTGTACGACGCAAACCGTGCACCTATCTTGCACCAACACTGGCTCCCAAAAGACCGAAACAAGATTCCACTTGACCCACGTCACCTAGGAGTACCATCGGGTGCGTCCAAAATGATTTCTGAGCCTATGGTATGTTCGGCGCAAACCGTGCACCTATCTTGCACCGACACTGGCTCCCAACATACCGAAATGAGATTCCACATGACCAACGTCACCTAGGAGTACCATCGGGTGCGTCCAAAATGATTTCCGAGCCTATGGTATGTTCGGTGCAAACCGTGCACCTATCTTGCACCGACACTGGCTCCCAACAGACCGAAATGAGATTCCACTTGACCCACGTCACCTAGGAGTACCATCGGGTGCGTCTGAAACGATTTCTGAGCCTATGGAATGTTCAGCGCAAACCGTGCACCTATCTTGCACCGACACTGGCTCCCAACAGACCGAAACGAGATTCCACTTGACCCACATTACCTAGGAGTACCATAGGGTGTGTCCAAAATGATTTCTGAGCCTATGGTATGTTTGGCGCAAATCGTGAACCTATCTTGCACCGACACTGGCTCCCAACAGACCGAAATGAGATTCCACATGACCCACGTCATCTTGGAGTACCATCGGGTGCGTCCAAAACGATTTCCAATCCTATGGTACGTTTGGCGTAAACCATGCACCTATCTTACGTCAAGATTAGCACCACCTCCAAATGGACCGAAACAAGCTTTTGCTTGAGCCTCATCACCTACGAGTATCATTGGGTGCGTCCGAAATGATTTTTGAGCCTATGGTACACTCGGCGCAAACCGTGCACCTATCTTGCACCGACACCAACACTGTCTCCAAATGAACCAAAAAGAGATTCCACATTACCCACATCACCTTGGAGTTCCATCGCACCGATCTTACACCGAGACTGGCTCCCAATGGACCAAAACGAGACTCCACATGACCCACGTCACCTAGGAGTACCATCGGGTGTGTCCAAAATGATTTCTAAGCCTATGGTATGTTCGGTGCAAACCGTGCACCTATCTTGCACCGACACTAGCTCCCAACAGACCATAACGAGACTCCACATGACCCACGTCACCTAGGAGTACCATCGGGTGCATCCAAAATGATTTCTGAGCCTATGGTATGTTCAGCGCAAACCGTGCACCTATCTTGCACCGACACAGGCTCCCAACAGACCGAAACGAGATTCCACTTGACCCACGTCACCTAGGAGTACCATCGTGTGCGTCCAAAATGATTTCTGAGCCAATGGTATGTTCGGCGCAAACCGTGCACCTATCTTGCACCGACACTGGCTCCCAATAGACCGAAACAAGATTCCACTTGACCCACGTCACCTAGGAGTACCATCGTGTGCGTCCAAAATGATTTCTGAGCCTATGGTATGTTCGGCGCAAACCGTGCACCTATCTTGCACCGACACTGGCTCCCAACAGACCGAAATGAGATTCCACTTGACCCACGTTACCTAGGAGTACCATAGGGTACGTCCAAAATGATATCCGAGCCTATGGTATGTTCGGCACAAACCGTGAACCTATCTTGCACTGACACTGGCTCCCAACAGACTGAAATGAGATTCCACATGACCCACGTCATCTAGGAGTACCATCGGGTGCGTCCAAAACGATTTCCAATCCAATGGTACGTTTGGCGCAAACCATGCACCTATCTTGCGTCTAGATTAGCACCACCTCCAAATGGATCAAAACGAGCTTTCGCTTGAGCCTCATCACCTACAAGTACCATTGGGTGTGTGCGAAATGATTTTTAAGCCTATGGTACACTCGGAGCAAACCGTGCACCTATCTTGCACCGACACCAACACTGTCTCCAAATGAACCGAAAAGAGATTCCACATTACCCACGTCACCTTGGAGTTCCATCGCACCTATCTTACACCGAAACTGGCTCCCAACGGACCAAAACGAGACTCCACATGACCCACATCACCTAGGAGTACCATCAGGTGCGTCCAAAATGATTTCTGAGCCTATGGTATGTTCGGCGCAAACTGTGCACCTATCTTGCACGGACACTGGCTCCCAACAGACCATAACGAGACTCCACATGACCCACGTCACCTAGGAGTACCATCGGGTGCATCCAAACTAATTCCCGAGCCTATGGTATGTTCGGTGCAAACCGTGCACCTATCTTGCACCGACACTGGCTCCCAACAGACCGAAACAAGATTTCACTTGACCCACGTCACCTAGGAGTACCATCGGGTGCGTCAAAAATGATTTCTGAGCCTATGGTATGTTCGGTGCAAACCGTGCACCTATCTTGCACCGACACTGGCTCCCAACAGACCGAAACAAGATTCCACATGACCAACGTCACCTAGGAGTACCATCGGGTGCGTCCAAAATGATTTCTAAGCCTATGGTGTGTTCGGCGCAAACCGTGCACCAATCTTGCACCGACACTGGCTCCCAACGGACCGAAACAAGACTCCACATGACCCACATCACCTAGGAGTTCCATCTGGTGTGTCCAAAATGATTTCCGAGCCTATGGTATGTTCGGCGCTAACCGTGCACCTATCTTGCACCGACACTGGCTCCCAACAGACCGATACAAGATTCCACTTGATCCACGTCACCTAGGAGTACCATAGGATGTGTCCAAAATGATTTCCGAGCCTATGGTATGTTCGGTGCCAACCGTGCACCTATCTTGCATCGACACTGGCTCCCAACAGACCGAAACGACATTCCACTTGACCCACGTTACCTAGGAGTACCATCGGGTGCGTCCAAAACGATTTCCGATCCAACGGCACATTTGGCGCAAACCATGCACCTATCTTGCGTCAAGATTAGCACCAACTCCGAACGGACCAAAACAAGCTTTTGCTTGAGCCTCATCACCTACGAGTACCATTGGGTGCGTCCGAAATGATTTTTGAGCCTATGGTACACTCGGCGCAAACCGTGCACCTATCCTGCACCGACACCAACACTGTCTCCAAATGAACCGAAAAGAGATTCCACATTACCCATGTCACCTTGGAGTTCCATTGCACCTATCTTACACCAACACTGGCTCCCAACGGACCAAAACGAGACTCCACATGACCAACGTCACCTAGGAGTACCATCGGGTGCGTCCAAAATGATTTCTAAGCCTATGGTATGTTCGGCGCAAATCGTGCACCTATCTTGCACTGACACTAGCTCCCAACAGACCATAACGAGACTCCACATGACCCACATCACCTAGGAGTACCATCGGGTGCATCCAAAATGATTTCTGAGCCTATGGTATGTTTGGCGCAAACCGTGCACCTATCTTGCACCGACACTGGCTCCCAACAGACCGAAACGAGATTCCACTTGACCCACGTCACCTAGGAGTACCATCGTGTGCGTCCAAAATGATTTCTGAGCCTATGGTATGTTCGGCGCAAACCGTGCACCTATCTTGCACCGACACTGGCTCCCAACAGACCGAAACGAGATTCCACTTGACCCACGTCACCTAGGAGTACCATCGTGTGCGTCCAAAATTATTTCTGAGCCTATGGTATGTTCGGCGCAAACCATGCACCTATCTTGCACCGACACTGGCTCCCAACAGACCGAAACGAGATTCCACTTGACCCACGTTACCTAGGAGTACCATAGGGTGCGTCCAAAATGATTTCCGAGCCTATGGTATGTTTGGCGCAAACCGTGAACCTATCTTACACCGACACTGGCTCCCAACAGACCGAAACGAGATTCCACATGACCCACATCATCTAGGAGTACCATCGGGTGCGTCCAAAATGATTTCCAATCCAATCGTACGTTTGGCGCAAACCATGCACCTATCTTGCGTCAAGATTAGCACCACCTCCAATTGGATCAAAACGAGCTTTCGCTTGAGCCTCATCACCTACAAGTACCATTGGGTGCGTGCGAAATGATTTTTGAGCCTATGGTACACTTGGAGCAAACCGTGCACCTATCTTGCACCGACACCAACACTGTCTCCAAATGAACCGAAAAGAGATTCCACATTACCCACGTCACCTTGGAGTTCCATCGCACCTATCTTACACCGAGACTGGCTCCCAACGGACCAAAACAAGACTCCACACGACCCACGTCACCTAGGAGTACCATCAGGTGCGTCCAAAATGATTTCTGAGCCTATGGTATGTTCGGCGCAAACCGCGCACCTATCTTGCACCGACACTGGCTCCCAACAGACCATAACAAGACTCCACATGACCCACGTCACCTAGGAGTACCATCGGGTGTGTCCAAACTAATTCCCGAGCCTATGGTATGTTCGGCGCAAACCGTGCACCTATCTTGCACCGACACTGGCTCCCAACAGACCAAAACGAGATTTCACTTGACCCACGTCACCTAGGAGTACCATCGGGCGCGTCGAAAATGATTTCTGAGCCTATGGTATGTTCGGCGCAAACCGTGCACCTATCTTGCACCGACACTGGCTCCCAATAGACTGAAACGAGATTCCACATGACCAACGTCACCTAGGAGTACCATCGGGTGCGTCCAAAATGATTTCTAAGCCTATGGTGTGTTCGGCGCAAACCGTGCACCAATCTTGCACCGACACTGGCTCCCAACGGACCGAAACAAGACTCCACATGACCCACATCACCTAGGAGTTCCATCTGGTGTGTCCAAAATGATTTCCGAGCCTATGGTATGTTCGGCGCTAACCGTGCACCTATCTTGCACCGACACTGGCTCCCAACAGACCGATACAAGATTCCACTTGATCCACGTCACCTAGGAGTACCATAGGATGTGTCCAAAATGATTTCTGAGCCTATGGTATGTTCGGCGCCAACCGTGCACCTATCTTGCATCGACACTGGCTCCCAACAGACCGAAACGACATTCCACTTGACCCACGTTACCTAGGAGTACCATCGGGTGCGTCCAAAACGATTTCCGATCCAACGGCACATTTGGCGCAAACCATGCACCTATCTTGCGTCAAGATTAGCACCAACTCTGAACAGACCAAAACGAGCTTTTGCTTGAGCCTCATCACCTACGAGTACCATTGGGTGCGTCCGAAATGATTTTTGAGCCTATGGTACACTCGGCGCAAACCGTGCACCTATCCTGCACCGACACCAACACTGTCTCCAAATGAACCGAAAAGAGATTCCACATTACCCATGTCACCTTGGAGTTCCATTGCACCTATCTTACACCGACACTGGCTCCCAACGGACCAAAACGAGACTCCACATGACCAACGTCACCTAGGAGTACCATCGGGTGCGTCCAAAATGATTTCTAAGCCTATGGTGTGTTCGGCGCAAATCGTGCACCTATCTTGCACCGACACTAGCTCCCAACAGACCATAACGAGACTCCACATGACCCACGTCACCTAGGAGTACCATCGGGTGCATCCAAAATGATTTCTGAGCCTATGGTATGTTTGGCGCAAACCGTGCACCTATCTTGCACCGACACTGGCTCCCAATAGACCGAAACGAGATTCCACTTGACCCACGTCACCTAGGAGTACCATCGTGTGCGTCCAAAATGATTTCTGAGCCTATGGTATGTTCGGCGCAAACCGTGCACCTATCTTGCACCGACACTGGCTCCCAATAGACCGAAATGAGATTCCACTTGACCCACGTCACCTAGGAGTACCATCGTGTGCGTCCAGAATGATTTCTGAGCCTATGGTATGTTCGGCGCAAACCATGCACCTATCTTGCACCGACACTGGCTCCCAACAGACCGAAACGAGATTCCACTTGACCCACGTTACCTAGGAGTACCATAGGGTGCGTCCAAAATGATTTCCGAGCCTATGGTATGTTCGGCGCAAACCGTGAACCTATCTTGCACCGACACTGGCTCCCAACAGACCGAAACAAGATTCCACATGACCCACATCATCTAGGAGTACCATCGGGTGCATCCAAAACGATTTCCAATCCAATCGTACGTTTGGCGCAAACCATGCACCTATCTTGCGTCAAGATTAGCACCACCTCCAAATGGATCAAAACGAGCTTTCGCTTGAGCCTCATCACCTACAAGTACCATTGGGTGCGTGCGAAATGATTTTTGAGCCTATGGTACACTCGGAGCAAACCGTGCACCTATCTTGCACCGACACCAACACTGTCTCCAAATGAACCGAAAAGAGATTCCACATTACCCACGTCACCTTGGAGTTCCATCGCACCTATCTTACACCGAGACTGGCTCCCAACGGACCAAAATGAGACTCCACATGACCCACGTCACCTAGGAGTACCATCAGGTGCGTCCAAAATGATTTCTGAGCCTATGGTATGTTCGGCGCAAACCGTGCACCTATCTTGCACCGACACTGGCTCCCAACAGACCATAACAAGACTCCACATGACCCACGTCACCTAGGAGTACCATCGGGTGCATCTAAACTAATTCCTGAGCCTATGGTATGTTCGGCGCAAACCGTGCACCTATCTTGCACCGACACTGGCTCCCAACAGACCGAAACGAGATTTCACTTGACCCACGTCACCTTGGAGTACCATCGGGTGCGTCGAAAATGATTTCTGAGCCTATGGTATGTTCGGCGCAAACCGTGCACCTATCTTGCACCGACACTGGCTCCCAACAGACTGAAACGAGATTCCACATGACCAACGTCACCTAGGAGTACCATCGGGTGCGTCCAAAACGATTTCTGAGCCTATGGTGTGTTCGGCGCAAACCGTGCACCAACCTTGCACTGACACTGGCTCCCAACGGACCGAAACAAGACTCCACATGACCCACATCACCTAGGAGTTCCATCTGGTGTGTCCAAAATGATTTCCGAGCCTATGGTATGTTCGGCGCTAACCGTGCACCTATCTTGCACCGACACTGGCTCCCAACAGACCGATACAAGATTCCAGTTGATCCACGTCACCTAGGAGTACCATAGGATGTGTCCAAAATGATTTCCGAGCCTATGGTATGTTTGGCACCAACCGTGCACCTATCTTGCATCGACACTGGCTCCCAACAGACCGAAACGACATTCCACTTGACCCACGTTACCTAGGAGTACCATCGGGTGCGTCCAAAACGATTTCCGATCCAACGCTACATTTGGCGCAAACCATGCACCTATCTTGCGTCAAGATTAGCACCAACTCCGAACGGACCAAAATGAGCTTTTGCTTGAGCCTCATCACCTACGAGTACCATTGGGTGCGTCCGAAATGATTTTTGAGCCTATGGTACACTCGGCGCAAATCGTGCACCTATCCTGCACCGACACCAACACTGTCTCCAAATGAACCAAAAAGAGATTCCACATTACCCATGTCACCTTGGAGTTCCATTGCACCTATCTTACACCGACACTGGCTCCCAACGGACCAAAACGAGACTCCACATGACCAACGTCACCTAGGAGTACCATCGGGTGTGTCCAAAATGATTTCCAAGCCTATGGTATGTTCAGCGCAAACCGTGCACCTATCTTGCACCAACACTGGCTCCCAACAGACCAAAACGAGAGTCCACTTGACCCACGTCACCTAGGAGTACCATCGGGTGCGTCCGAAATGATTTCTGAGCCTATGGAATGTTCGGCGCAAACCGTACACCTATCTTGCATCGACACTGGCTCCCAACAGACCGAAACGAGATTCCACTTGACCCACGTCACCTAGGAGTACCATCGTGTGCGTCCAAAATGATTTCTGAGCCTATGGTATGTTCGGCGCAAACCATGCACCTATCTTGCACCGACACTGGCTCCCAACAGACCGAAACGAGATTCCACTTGACCCACGTTACCTAGGAGTACCATAGGGTGCGTCCAAAATGATTTCCGAGCCTATGGTATGTTCGGCACAAACCGTGAACCTATCTTGCACCGACACTGGCTCCCAACAGACCGAAATGAGATTCCACATGACCCACATCATCTAGGAGTACCATCGGGTGTGTCCAAAATGATTTCCAATCCAATCGTACGTTTGGCGCAAACCATGCACCTATCTTGCGTCAAGATTAGCACCACCTCCAAATGGATCAAAACGAGCTTTCGCTTGAGCCTCATCACCTACAAGTACCATTGGGTGCGTGCGAAATGATTTTTGAGCCTATGGTACACTCGGAGCAAACCATGCACCTATCTTGCACCGACACCAACACTGTCCCCAAATGAACCGAAAAGAGATTCCACATTACCCACGTCACCTTGGAGTTCCATCGCACCTATCTTACACCGAGACTAGCTCCCAATGGACCAAAACGAGACTCCATATGACCCACATCACCTAGGAGTACCATCAGGTGCGTCCAAAATGATTTATGAGCCTATGGTATGTTCGGCGCAAACTGTGCACCTATCTTGCACCGACACTGGCTCCCAACAGACCATAACAAGACTCCACATGACCCACGTCACCTAGGAGTACCATCGGGTGCGTCCAAACTAATTCCCGAGCCTATGGTATGTTCGGCGCAAACCGTGCACCTATCTTGCACCGACACTGGCTCCCAACAGACCGAAACGAGATTCCACATGACCAACGTCACCTAGGAGTACCATCGGGTGCGTCCAAAACGATTTCTGAGCCTATGGTGTGTTCTGCGCAAACCGTGCACCAACCTTGCACTGACACTGGCTCCCAACAGACCGAAACAAGACTCCACATGACCCACATCACCTAGGAGTTCCATCTGGTGTGTCCAAAATGATTTCCGAGCCTATGGTATGTTCGGCGCTAACCGTGCACCTATCTTGCACCGACACTGGCTCCCAATAGACCGATACAAGATTCCAGTTGATCCACGTCACCTAGGAGTACCATAGGATGTGTCCAAAATGATTTCCGAGCCTATGGTATGTTCGGCGCCAACCGTGCACCTATCTTGCATCGACACTGGCTCCCAACAGACCGAAACGACATTCCACTTGACCCACGTTACCTAGGAGTACCATCAGGTGCGTCCAAAACGATTTCCGATCCAACAGTACATTTGGCGCAAACCATGCACCTATCTTGTGTCAAGATTAGCACCAACTCCGAACGGACCAAAACGAGCTTTTGCTTGAGCCTCATCACCTACGAGTACCATTGGGTGCGTTCGAAATGATTTTTGAGCCTATGGTACACTCGGCGCAAACCGTGCACCTATCCTGCACCGACACCAACACTGTCTCTCCAAATGAACCAAAAAGAGATTCCACATTACCCATGTCACCTTGGAGTTCCATTGCACCTATCTTACACCGACACTGGCTCCCAACGGACCAAAACGAGACTCCACATGACCAACGTCACCTAGGAGTACCATCGGGTGTGTCCAAAATGATTTCCAAGCCTATGGTATGTTCAGCGCAAACCGTGCACCTATCTTGCACCAACACTGGCTCCCAACAGACCAAAATGAGAGTCCACTTGACCCACGTCACCTAGGAGTACCATCGGGTGCGTCCGAAATGATTTCTGAGCCTATGGAATGTTCGGCGCAAGCCGTACACCTATCTTGCACCGACACTAGCTCCCAACAGACCGAAACGAGATTCCACTTGACCCACGTCACCTAGGAGTACCATCGTGTGCGTCCAAAATGATTTCTGAGCCTATGGTATGTTCGGCGCAAACCATGCACCTATCTTGCACCGACACTGGCTCCCAATAGACCGAAACGAGATTCCACTTGACCCACGTTACCTAGGAGTACCATAGGGTGCGTCCAAAATGATTTCTGAGCCTATGGTATGTTCGGCGCAAACCGTGAACCTATCTTGCACCGACACTGGCTCCCAACAGACCGAAACGAGATTCCACATGACCCACATCATCTAGGAGTACCATCGGGTGCGTCCAAAACGATTTCCAATCCAATCGTACGTTTGGCGCAAACCATGCACCTATCTTGCGTCAAGATTAGCACCACCTCCAAATGGATCAAAACGAGCTTTCGCTTGAGCCTCATCACCTACAAGTACCATTGGGTGCGTGCAAAATGATTTTTGAGCCTATGGTACACTCGGAGCAAACCGTGCACCTATCTTGCACCGACACCAACACTATCTCCAAATAAACTGAAAAGAGATTCCACATTACCCACATCACCTTGGAGTTCCATCACACCTATCTTACACCGAGACTAGCTCCCAACGGACCAAAACGAGACTCCACATGACCCACGTCACCTAGGATTACCATCAGGAGCGTCCAAAATGATTTCTGAGCCTATGGTATGTTCGGCGCAAACCGTGCACCTATCTTGCACCGACACTGGCTCCCAACAGACCATAACAAGACTCCACATGACCCACGTCACCTAGGAGTACCATCGGGTGCGTCCAAGCTAATTCCCGAGCCTATGGTATGTTCGGCGCAAACCGTGCACCTATCTTGCACCGACACTGGCTCCCAACAGACCAAAACGAGATTTCACTTCACCCACGTCACCTAGGAGTACCATCGGGTGCGTCGAAAATGATTTCTGAGCCTATGGTATCTTTGGCGCAAACCGTGCACCTATCTTGCACCGACACTGGCTCCCAACAGACCGAAACTAGATTCCACTTGACCCACGTCACCTAGGAGTACCATCGTGTGCGTCCAAAATGATTTCTGAGCCTATGGTATGTTCGGCGCAAACCATGCACCTATCTTGCACCGACACTGGCTCCCAATAGACCGAAACGAGATTCCACTTGACCCACGTTACCTAGGAGTACCATAGGGTGCGTCCAAAATGATTTCTGAGCCTATGGTATGTTCGGCGCAAACCGTGAACCTATCTTGCACCGACACTGGCTCCCAACAGACCGAAACGAGATTCCACATGACCCACATCATCTAGGAGTACCATCGGGTGCGTCCAAAACGATTTCCAATCCAATCGTACGTTTGGCGCAAACCATGCACCTATCTTGCGTCAAGATTAGCACCACCTCCAAATGGATCAAAACGAGCTTTCGCTTGAGCCTCATCACCTACAAGTACCATTGGGTGCGTGCAAAATGATTTTTGAGCCTATGGTACACTCGGAGCAAACCATGCACCTATCTTGCACCGACACCAACACTGTCTCCAAATGAACTGAAAAGAGATTCCACATTACCCACGTCACCTTGGAGTTCCATCACACCTATCTTACACCGAGACTAGCTCCCAACGGACCAAAACGAGACTCCACATGACCCACGTCACCTAGGATTACCATCAGGTGCGTCCAAAATGATTTCTGAGCCTATGGTATGTTCGGCGCAAACCGTGCACCTATCTTGCACCGACACTGGCTCCCAACAGACCATAACAAGACTCCACATGACCCACGTCACCTAGGAGTACCATCAGGTGCGTCCAAACTAATTCCCGAGCCTATGGTATGTTCGGCGCAAACCGTGCACCTATCTTGCACCGACACTGGCTCCCAACAGACCGAAACGAGATTTCACTTGACCCACGTCACCTAGGAGTACCATCGGGTGCGTCGAAAATGATTTCTGAGCCTATGGTATCTTTGGCGCAAACCGTGCACCTATCTTGCACCGACACTGGCTCCCAACAGACCGAAACGAGATTCCACATGACCAACGTCACCTAGGAGTACCATCGGGTGCGTCCAAAATGATTTCTGAGCCTATGGTGTGTTCGGCGCAAACCGTGCACCAACCTTGCACTGACACTGGCTCCCAACGGACCGAAACAAGACTCCACATGACCCACATCACCTAGGAGTTCCATCTGGTGTGTCCAAAATGATTTCCGAGCCTATGGTATGTTCGGCGCTAACCGTGCACCTATCTTGCACCGACACTGGCTCCCAACAGACCGATACAAGATTCCAGTTGATCCACGTCACCTAGGAGTACCATAGGATGTGTCCAAAATGATTTCCGAGCCTATGGTATGTTCGGCGCCAACCGTGCACCTATCTTGCATCGACACTAGCTCCCAACAGACCAAAACGACATTCCACTTGACCCACGTTACCTAGGAGTATCATCGGGTGCGTCCAAAATGATTTCCGATCCAACGGTACATTTGGCGCAAACCATGCACCTATCTTGCGTCAAGATTAGCACCAACTCCGAACGGACCAAAACGAGCTTTTGCTTGAGCCTCATCACCTACGAGTACCATTGGGTGCGTTCGAAATGATTTTTGAGCCTATGGTACACTCGACGCAAACCGTGCACCTATCCTGCACCGACACCAACACTGTCTCCAAATGAACCAAAAAGAGATTCCACATTACCCATGTCAACTTGGAGTTCCATTGCACCTATCTTACACCGACACTGGCTCCCAACGGACCAAAACGAGACTCCACATGACCAACGTCACCTAGGAGTACCATCGGGTGTGTCCAAAATGATTTCCAAGCCTATGGTATGTTTAGCGCAAACCGTGCACCTATCTTGCACCAACACTGGCTCCCAACAGACCAAAACGAGAGTCCACTTGACCCACGTCACCTAGGAGTACCATCGGGTGCGTCCGAAACGATTTCTGAGCCTATGGAATGTTCGGCGCAAACCGTACACCTATCTTGCACCGACACTGGCTCCCAACAGACCGAAACGAGATTCCACATGACCCACGTCACCTAGGAGTACCATCGGGTGCGTCCAAAACGATTTCCGATCCTACGGTATGTTTGGCGCAAACCATGCACCTATCTTGCGTCAAGATTAGCACCACCTCCAAACAGACCGAAACGAGCTTTCGCTTGAGCCTCTTCATCTACGAGTACCATTGGGTGCGTCCGAAATGATTTTTGAGCCTATGGTACACTCGGCACAAACCGTGCACCTATTTTTCACCGACACCAACACTATCTCCAAATGAACCGAAAAGAGGTTCCACATTACCCACGTCACCTTGGAGTTCCATCGCACCTATCTTACACCGACACTAGCTCCCAACAGACCAAAACGAGACTCCACAAGACCCACGTCACCTAGAAGTACCATCGGGTGCGTCCAAAATGATTTCTGAGCCTATGGTATGTTCGGCGCAAACCGTGCACCTATCTTGCACCGACACTGGCTCCCAACAGTCCGAAACGAGATTCCACTTGACCCACATCACCTAGGAGTACCATTGGGTGCAACCAAAACGATTTCCGATCCTACGGTACGTTTGGCGCAAACCTTGCACCTATCTTGCGTCAAGATTAGCACCACCTCCGAACCGACCGAAATGAGCTTTCGCTTGAGCCTCATCACCTACGAGTACCATTGGGTGCGTTCGAAATGATTTTTGAGCATATGGTACACTCGGCGCAAACCGTGCACCTATCTTGCACCGACACCAACACTGTCTCCAAATGAACCAAAAAGAGATTCCACATTACCCACGTCACCTTGGATTTCCATCGCACCTATCTTACACCGACACTGGCTCCCAACGGACCAAAACGAGACTCCACATGACCCACGTCACCTAGGAGTACCATCGGGTGCGTCCAAAATGATTTCTGAGCCTATGGTATGTTCGGCGCAAACAGTGCACCAATCTTGCAACACTGGCTCCCAACAGACCAAAACGAGACTCCACATGACCCACGTCACCTAGGAGTACCATCGGGTGCGTCCAAAATGATTTCCGAGCCTATGGTATGTTCGACGCAACCGTGCACCTATCTTGCACTGACACTGGCTCCCAACAGACCGAAACGAGATTCCACTTGACCCATGTCACCTAGGAGTACCATCGGGTGCGTCCAAAATGATTTCTGAGCCTATGGTATGTTCGGCACAAATCGTGCAACTATCTTGCACCGACACTGGCTCCCAACAGACTGAAACGTGATTCCACATGACCAACGTCACCTAGGAGTACCATTGGATGCCTCCTAAACGATTTCTGAGCCTATGGTGTGTTCGGCGCAAACAGTGCACCAATCTAGCACCGACACTGGCTCCCAACGGACCGAAACAAGACTCCACATGACCCACGTCACCTAGGAGTTCCATCTGGTGTGTCCAAAATGATTTCCAAGCCTATGGTATGTTCGGCGCTAACCATGCACCTATCTTGCACCGACATTGGCTCCTAACAGACCGATACGAGATTCCACTTGACCCACGTTACCTAGGAGTACCATCGGGTGCGTCCAAAACGATTTCCGATCCAACGGCACATTTGGCGCAAACCATGCACCTATCTTGCGTCAAGATTAGCACCAACTCCGAACGGACCAAAACAAGCTTTTGCTTGAGCCTCATCACCTACGAGTACCATTGGGTGCGTCCGAAATGATTTTTGAGCCTATGGTACACTCGGCGCAAACCGTGCACCTATCCTGCACCGACACCAACACTGTCTCCAAATGAACCGAAAAGAGATTCCACATTACCCATGTCACCTTGGAGTTCCATTGCACCTATCTTACACCAACACTGGCTCCCAACGGACCAAAACGAGACTCCACATGACCAACGTCACCTAGGAGTACCATCGGGTGCGTCCAAAATGATTTCTAAGCCTATGGTATGTTCGGCGCAAATCGTGCACCTATCTTGCACCGACACTAGCTCCCAACAGACCATAACGAGACTCCACATGACCCACATCACCTAGGAGTACCATCGGGTGCATCCAAAATGATTTCTGAGCCTATGGTATGTTTGGCGCAAACCGTGCACCTATCTTGCACCGACACTGGCTCCCAACAGACCGAAACGAGATTCCACTTGACCCACGTCACCTAGGAGTACCATCGTGTGCGTCCAAAATGATTTCTGAGCCTATGGTATGTTCGGCGCAAACCGTGCACCTATCTTGCACCGACACTGGCTCCCAACAGACCGAAACGAGATTCCACTTGACCCACGTCACCTAGGAGTACCATCGTGTGCGTCCAAAATTATTTCTGAGCCTATGGTATGTTCGGCGCAAACCATGCACCTATCTTGCACCGACACTGGCTCCCAACAGACCGAAACGAGATTCCACTTGACCCACGTTACCTAGGAGTACCATAGGGTGCGTCCAAAATGATTTCCGAGCCTATGGTATGTTTGGCGCAAACCGTGAACCTATCTTACACCGACACTGGCTCCCAACAGACCGAAACGAGATTCCACATGACCCACATCATCTAGGAGTACCATCGGGTGCGTCCAAAATGATTTCCAATCCAATCGTACGTTTGGCGCAAACCATGCACCTATCTTGCGTCAAGATTAGCACCACCTCCAATTGGATCAAAACGAGCTTTCGCTTGAGCCTCATCACCTACAAGTACCATTGGGTGCGTGCGAAATGATTTTTGAGCCTATGGTACACTTGGAGCAAACCGTGCACCTATCTTGCACCGACACCAACACTGTCTCCAAATGAACCGAAAAGAGATTCCACATTACCCACGTCACCTTGGAGTTCCATCGCACCTATCTTACACCGAGACTGGCTCCCAACGGACCAAAACAAGACTCCACACGACCCACGTCACCTAGGAGTACCATCAGGTGCGTCCAAAATGATTTCTGAGCCTATGGTATGTTCGGCGCAAACCGCGCACCTATCTTGCACCGACACTGGCTCCCAACAGACCATAACAAGACTCCACATGACCCACGTCACCTAGGAGTACCATCGGGTGTGTCCAAACTAATTCCCGAGCCTATGGTATGTTCGGCGCAAACCGTGCACCTATCTTGCACCGACACTGGCTCCCAACAGACCAAAACGAGATTTCACTTGACCCACGTCACCTAGGAGTACCATCGGGCGCGTCGAAAATGATTTCTGAGCCTATGGTATGTTCGGCGCAAACCGTGCACCTATCTTGCACCGACACTGGCTCCCAATAGACTGAAACGAGATTCCACATGACCAACGTCACCTAGGAGTACCATCGGGTGCGTCCAAAATGATTTCTAAGCCTATGGTGTGTTCGGCGCAAACCGTGCACCAATCTTGCACCGACACTGGCTCCCAACGGACCGAAACAAGACTCCACATGACCCACATCACCTAGGAGTTCCATCTGGTGTGTCCAAAATGATTTCCGAGCCTATGGTATGTTCGGCGCTAACCGTGCACCTATCTTGCACCGACACTGGCTCCCAACAGACCGATACAAGATTCCACTTGATCCACGTCACCTAGGAGTACCATAGGATGTGTCCAAAATGATTTCTGAGCCTATGGTATGTTCGGCGCCAACCGTGCACCTATCTTGCATCGACACTGGCTCCCAACAGACCGAAACGACATTCCACTTGACCCACGTTACCTAGGAGTACCATCGGGTGCGTCCAAAACGATTTCCGATCCAACGGCACATTTGGCGCAAACCATGCACCTATCTTGCGTCAAGATTAGCACCAACTCTGAACAGACCAAAACGAGCTTTTGCTTGAGCCTCATCACCTACGAGTACCATTGGGTGCGTCCGAAATGATTTTTGAGCCTATGGTACACTCGGCGCAAACCGTGCACCTATCCTGCACCGACACCAACACTGTCTCCAAATGAACCGAAAAGAGATTCCACATTACCCATGTCACCTTGGAGTTCCATTGCACCTATCTTACACCGACACTGGCTCCCAACGGACCAAAACGAGACTCCACATGACCAACGTCACCTAGGAGTACCATCGGGTGCGTCCAAAATGATTTCTAAGCCTATGGTGTGTTCGGCGCAAATCGTGCACCTATCTTGCACCGACACTAGCTCCCAACAGACCATAACGAGACTCCACATGACCCACGTCACCTAGGAGTACCATCGGGTGCATCCAAAATGATTTCTGAGCCTATGGTATGTTTGGCGCAAACCGTGCACCTATCTTGCACCGACACTGGCTCCCAATAGACCGAAACGAGATTCCACTTGACCCACGTCACCTAGGAGTACCATCGTGTGCGTCCAAAATGATTTCTGAGCCTATGGTATGTTCGGCGCAAACCGTGCACCTATCTTGCACCGACACTGGCTCCCAATAGACCGAAACGAGATTCCACTTGACCCACGTCACCTAGGAGTACCATCGTGTGCGTCCAGAATGATTTCTGAGCCTATGGTATGTTCGGCGCAAACCATGCACCTATCTTGCACCGACACTGGCTCCCAACAGACCGAAACGAGATTCCACTTGACCCACGTTACCTAGGAGTACCATAGGGTGCGTCCAAAATGATTTCCGAGCCTATGGTATGTTCGGCGCAAACCGTGAACCTATCTTGCACCGACACTGGCTCCCAACAGACCGAAACAAGATTCCACATGACCCACATCATCTAGGAGTACCATCGGGTGCATCCAAAACGATTTCCAATCCAATCGTACGTTTGGCGCAAACCATGCACCTATCTTGCGTCAAGATTAGCACCACCTCCAAATGGATCAAAACGAGCTTTCGCTTGAGCCTCATCACCTACAAGTACCATTGGGTGCGTGCGAAATGATTTTTGAGCCTATGGTACACTCGGAGCAAACCGTGCACCTATCTTGCACCGACACCAACACTGTCTCCAAATGAACCGAAAAGAGATTCCACATTACCCACGTCACCTTGGAGTTCCATCGCACCTATCTTACACCGAGACTGGCTCCCAACGGACCAAAATGAGACTCCACATGACCCACGTCACCTAGGAGTACCATCAGGTGCGTCCAAAATGATTTCTGAGCCTATGGTATGTTCGGCGCAAACCGTGCACCTATCTTGCACCGACACTGGCTCCCAACAGACCATAACAAGACTCCACATGACCCACGTCACCTAGGAGTACCATCGGGTGCATCTAAACTAATTCCTGAGCCTATGGTATGTTCGGCGCAAACCGTGCACCTATCTTGCACCGACACTGGCTCCCAACAGACCGAAACGAGATTTCACTTGACCCACGTCACCTTGGAGTACCATCGGGTGCGTCGAAAATGATTTCTGAGCCTATGGTATGTTCGGCGCAAACCGTGCACCTATCTTGCACCGACACTGGCTCCCAACAGACTGAAACGAGATTCCACATGACCAACGTCACCTAGGAGTACCATCGGGTGCGTCCAAAACGATTTCTGAGCCTATGGTGTGTTCGGCGCAAACCGTGCACCAACCTTGCACTGACACTGGCTCCCAACGGACCGAAACAAGACTCCACATGACCCACATCACCTAGGAGTTCCATCTGGTGTGTCCAAAATGATTTCCGAGCCTATGGTATGTTCGGCGCTAACCGTGCACCTATCTTGCACCGACACTGGCTCCCAACAGACCGATACAAGATTCCAGTTGATCCACGTCACCTAGGAGTACCATAGGATGTGTCCAAAATGATTTCCGAGCCTATGGTATGTTTGGCACCAACCGTGCACCTATCTTGCATCGACACTGGCTCCCAACAGACCGAAACGACATTCCACTTGACCCACGTTACCTAGGAGTACCATCGGGTGCGTCCAAAACGATTTCCGATCCAACGCTACATTTGGCGCAAACCATGCACCTATCTTGCGTCAAGATTAGCACCAACTCCGAACGGACCAAAATGAGCTTTTGCTTGAGCCTCATCACCTACGAGTACCATTGGGTGCGTCCGAAATGATTTTTGAGCCTATGGTACACTCGGCGCAAATCGTGCACCTATCCTGCACCGACACCAACACTGTCTCCAAATGAACCAAAAAGAGATTCCACATTACCCATGTCACCTTGGAGTTCCATTGCACCTATCTTACACCGACACTGGCTCCCAACGGACCAAAACGAGACTCCACATGACCAACGTCACCTAGGAGTACCATCGGGTGTGTCCAAAATGATTTCCAAGCCTATGGTATGTTCAGCGCAAACCGTGCACCTATCTTGCACCAACACTGGCTCCCAACAGACCAAAACGAGAGTCCACTTGACCCACGTCACCTAGGAGTACCATCGGGTGCGTCCGAAATGATTTCTGAGCCTATGGAATGTTCGGCGCAAACCGTACACCTATCTTGCATCGACACTGGCTCCCAACAGACCGAAACGAGATTCCACTTGACCCACGTCACCTAGGAGTACCATCGTGTGCGTCCAAAATGATTTCTGAGCCTATGGTATGTTCGGCGCAAACCATGCACCTATCTTGCACCGACACTGGCTCCCAACAGACCGAAACGAGATTCCACTTGACCCACGTTACCTAGGAGTACCATAGGGTGCGTCCAAAATGATTTCCGAGCCTATGGTATGTTCGGCACAAACCGTGAACCTATCTTGCACCGACACTGGCTCCCAACAGACCGAAATGAGATTCCACATGACCCACATCATCTAGGAGTACCATCGGGTGTGTCCAAAATGATTTCCAATCCAATCGTACGTTTGGCGCAAACCATGCACCTATCTTGCGTCAAGATTAGCACCACCTCCAAATGGATCAAAACGAGCTTTCGCTTGAGCCTCATCACCTACAAGTACCATTGGGTGCGTGCGAAATGATTTTTGAGCCTATGGTACACTCGGAGCAAACCATGCACCTATCTTGCACCGACACCAACACTGTCCCCAAATGAACCGAAAAGAGATTCCACATTACCCACGTCACCTTGGAGTTCCATCGCACCTATCTTACACCGAGACTAGCTCCCAATGGACCAAAACGAGACTCCATATGACCCACATCACCTAGGAGTACCATCAGGTGCGTCCAAAATGATTTATGAGCCTATGGTATGTTCGGCGCAAACTGTGCACCTATCTTGCACCGACACTGGCTCCCAACAGACCATAACAAGACTCCACATGACCCACGTCACCTAGGAGTACCATCGGGTGCGTCCAAACTAATTCCCGAGCCTATGGTATGTTCGGCGCAAACCGTGCACCTATCTTGCACCGACACTGGCTCCCAACAGACCGAAACGAGATTCCACATGACCAACGTCACCTAGGAGTACCATCGGGTGCGTCCAAAACGATTTCTGAGCCTATGGTGTGTTCTGCGCAAACCGTGCACCAACCTTGCACTGACACTGGCTCCCAACAGACCGAAACAAGACTCCACATGACCCACATCACCTAGGAGTTCCATCTGGTGTGTCCAAAATGATTTCCGAGCCTATGGTATGTTCGGCGCTAACCGTGCACCTATCTTGCACCGACACTGGCTCCCAATAGACCGATACAAGATTCCAGTTGATCCACGTCACCTAGGAGTACCATAGGATGTGTCCAAAATGATTTCCGAGCCTATGGTATGTTCGGCGCCAACCGTGCACCTATCTTGCATCGACACTGGCTCCCAACAGACCGAAACGACATTCCACTTGACCCACGTTACCTAGGAGTACCATCAGGTGCGTCCAAAACGATTTCCGATCCAACAGTACATTTGGCGCAAACCATGCACCTATCTTGCGTCAAGATTAGCACCAACTCCGAACGGACCAAAACGAGCTTTTGCTTGAGCCTCATCACCTACGAGTACCATTGGGTGCGTTCGAAATGATTTTTGAGCCTATGGTACACTCGGCGCAAACCGTGCACCTATCCTGCACCGACACCAACACTGTCTCTCCAAATGAACCAAAAAGAGATTCCACATTACCCATGTCACCTTGGAGTTCCATTGCACCTATCTTACACCGACACTGGCTCCCAACGGACCAAAACGAGACTCCACATGACCAACGTCACCTAGGAGTACCATCGGGTGTGTCCAAAATGATTTCCAAGCCTATGGTATGTTCAGCGCAAACCGTGCACCTATCTTGCACCAACACTGGCTCCCAACAGACCAAAATGAGAGTCCACTTGACCCACGTCACCTAGGAGTACCATCGGGTGCGTCCGAAATGATTTCTGAGCCTATGGAATGTTCGGCGCAAGCCGTACACCTATCTTGCACCGACACTAGCTCCCAACAGACCGAAACGAGATTCCACTTGACCCACGTCACCTAGGAGTACCATCGTGTGCGTCCAAAATGATTTCTGAGCCTATGGTATGTTCGGCGCAAACCATGCACCTATCTTGCACCGACACTGGCTCCCAATAGACCGAAACGAGATTCCACTTGACCCACGTTACCTAGGAGTACCATAGGGTGCGTCCAAAATGATTTCTGAGCCTATGGTATGTTCGGCGCAAACCGTGAACCTATCTTGCACCGACACTGGCTCCCAACAGACCGAAACGAGATTCCACATGACCCACATCATCTAGGAGTACCATCGGGTGCGTCCAAAACGATTTCCAATCCAATCGTACGTTTGGCGCAAACCATGCACCTATCTTGCGTCAAGATTAGCACCACCTCCAAATGGATCAAAACGAGCTTTCGCTTGAGCCTCATCACCTACAAGTACCATTGGGTGCGTGCAAAATGATTTTTGAGCCTATGGTACACTCGGAGCAAACCGTGCACCTATCTTGCACCGACACCAACACTATCTCCAAATAAACTGAAAAGAGATTCCACATTACCCACGTCACCTTGGAGTTCCATCACACCTATCTTACACCGAGACTAGCTCCCAACGGACCAAAACGAGACTCCACATGACCCACGTCACCTAGGATTACCATCAGGAGCGTCCAAAATGATTTCTGAGCCTATGGTATGTTCGGCGCAAACCGTGCACCTATCTTGCACCGACACTGGCTCCCAACAGACCATAACAAGACTCCACATGACCCACGTCACCTAGGAGTACCATCGGGTGCGTCCAAGCTAATTCCCGAGCCTATGGTATGTTCGGCGCAAACCGTGCACCTATCTTGCACCGACACTGGCTCCCAACAGACCAAAACGAGATTTCACTTCACCCACGTCACCTAGGAGTACCATCGGGTGCGTCGAAAATGATTTCTGAGCCTATGGTATCTTTGGCGCAAACCGTGCACCTATCTTGCACCGACACTGGCTCCCAACAGACCGAAACTAGATTCCACTTGACCCACGTCACCTAGGAGTACCATCGTGTGCGTCCAAAATGATTTATGAGCCTATGGTATGTTCGGCGCAAACCATGCACCTATCTTGCACCGACACTGGCTCCCAATAGACCGAAACGAGATTCTACTTGACCCACGTTACCTAGGAGTACCATAGGGTGCGTCCAAAATGATTTCTGAGCCTATGGTATGTTCGGCGCAAACCGTGAACCTATCTTGCACCGACACTGGCTCCCAACAGACCGAAACGAGATTCCACATGACCCACATCATCTAGGAGTACCATCGGGTGCGTCCAAAACGATTTCCAATCCAATCGTACGTTTGGCGCAAACCATGCACCTATCTTGCGTCAAGATTAGCACCACCTCCAAATGGATCAAAACGAGCTTTCGCTTGAGCCTCATCACCTACAAGTACCATTGGGTGCGTGCAAAATGATTTTTGAGCCTATGGTACACTCGGAGCAAACCATGCACCTATCTTGCACCGACACCAACACTGTCTCCAAATGAACTGAAAAGAGATTCCACATTACCCACGTCACCTTGGAGTTCCATCACACCTATCTTACACCGAGACTAGCTCCCAACGGACCAAAACGAGACTCCACATGACCCACGTCACCTAGGATTACCATCAGGTGCGTCCAAAATGATTTCTGAGCCTATGGTATGTTCGGCGCAAACCGTGCACCTATCTTGCACCGACACTGGCTCCCAACAGACCATAACAAGACTCCACATGACCCACGTCACCTAGGAGTACCATCGGGTGCGTCCAAACTAATTCCCGAGCCTATGGTATGTTCGGCGCAAACCGTGCACCTATCTTGCACCGACACTGGCTCCCAACAGACCGAAACGAGATTTCACTTGACCCACGTCACCTAGGAGTACCATCGGGTGCGTCGAAAATGATTTCTGAGCCTATGGTATCTTTGGCGCAAACCGTGCACCTATCTTGCACCGACACTGGCTCCCAACAGACCGAAACGAGATTCCACATGACCAACGTCACCTAGGAGTACCATCGGGTGCGTCCAAAATGATTTCTGAGCCTATGGTGTGTTCGGCGCAAACCGTGCACCAACCTTGCACTGACACTGGCTCCCAACGGACCGAAACAAGACTCCACATGACCCACATCACCTAGGAGTTCCATCTGGTGTGTCCAAAATGATTTCCGAGCCTATGGTATGTTCGGCGCTAACCGTGCACCTATCTTGCACCGACACTGGCTCCCAACAGACCGATACAAGATTCCAGTTGATCCACGTCACCTAGGAGTACCATAGGATGTGTCCAAAATGATTTCCGAGCCTATGGTATGTTCGGCGCCAACCGTGCACCTATCTTGCATCAACACTAGCTCCCAACAGACCAAAACGACATTCCACTTGACCCACGTTACCTAGGAGTATCATCGGGTGCGTCCAAAATGATTTCCGATCCAACGGTACATTTGGCGCAAACCATGCACCTATCTTGCGTCAAGATTAGCACCAACTCCGAACGGACCAAAACGAGCTTTTGCTTGAGCCTCATCACCTACGAGTACCATTGGGTGCGTTCGAAATGATTTTTGAGCCTATGGTACACTCGACGCAAACCGTGCACCTATCCTGCACCGACACCAACACTGTCTCCAAATGAACCAAAAAGAGATTCCACATTACCCATGTCAACTTGGAGTTCCATTGCACCTATCTTACACCGACACTGGCTCCCAACGGACCAAAACGAGACTCCACATGACCAACGTCACCTAGGAGTACCATCGGGTGTGTCCAAAATGATTTCCAAGCCTATGGTATGTTTAGCGCAAACCGTGCACCTATCTTGCACCAACACTGGCTCCCAACAGACCAAAACGAGAGTCCACTTGACCCACGTCACCTAGGAGTACCATCGGGTGCGTCCGAAACGATTTCTGAGCCTATGGAATGTTCGGCGCAAACCGTACACCTATCTTGCACCGACACTGGCTCCCAACAGACCGAAACGAGATTCCACATGACCCACGTCACCTAGGAGTACCATCGGGTGCGTCCAAAACGATTTCCGATCCTACGGTATGTTTGGCGCAAACCATGCACCTATCTTGCGTCAAGATTAGCACCACCTCCAAACAGACCGAAACGAGCTTTCGCTTGAGCCTCATCATCTACGAGTACCATTGGGTGCGTCCGAAATGATTTTTGAGCCTATGGTACACTCGGCACAAACCGTGCACCTATTTTTCACCGACACCAACACTATCTCCAAATGAACCGAAAAGAGGTTCCACATTACCCACGTCACCTTGGAGTTCCATCGCACCTATCTTACACCGACACTAGCTCCCAACAGACCAAAACGAGACTCCACAAGACCCACGTCACCTAGAAGTACCATCGGGTGCGTCCAAAATGATTTCTGAGCCTATGGTATGTTCGGCGCAAACCGTGCACCTATCTTGCACCGACACTGGCTCCCAACAGTCCGAAACGAGATTCCACTTGACCCACATCACCTAGGAGTACCATTGGGTGCAACCAAAACGATTTCCGATCCTACGGTACGTTTGGCGCAAACCTTGCACCTATCTTGCGTCAAGATTAGCACCACCTCCGAACCGACCGAAATGAGCTTTCGCTTGAGCCTCATCACCTACGAGTACCATTGGGTGCGTTCGAAATGATTTTTGAGCATATGGTACACTCGGCGCAAACCGTGCACCTATCTTGCACCGACACCAACACTGTCTCCAAATGAACCAAAAAGAGATTCCACATTACCCACGTCACCTTGGATTTCCATCGCACCTATCTTACACCGACACTGGCTCCCAACGGACCAAAACGAGACTCCACATGACCCACGTCACCTAGGAGTACCATCGGGTGCGTCCAAAATGATTTCTGAGCCTATGGTATGTTCGGCGCAAACAGTGCACCAATCTTGCAACACTGGCTCCCAACAGACCAAAACGAGACTCCACATGACCCACGTCACCTAGGAGTACCATCGGGTGCGTCCAAAATGATTTCCGAGCCTATGGTATGTTCGACGCAACCGTGCACCTATCTTGCACTGACACTGGCTCCCAACAGACCGAAACGAGATTCCACTTGACCCATGTCACCTAGGAGTACCATCGGGTGCGTCCAAAATGATTTCTGAGCCTATGGTATGTTCGGCACAAATCGTGCAACTATCTTGCACCGACACTGGCTCCCAACAGACTGAAACGTGATTCCACATGACCAACGTCACCTAGGAGTACCATTGGATGCCTCCTAAATGATTTCTGAGCCTATGGTGTGTTCGGCGCAAACAGTGCACCAATCTAGCACCGACACTGGCTCCCAACGGACCGAAACAAGACTCCACATGACCCACGTCACCTAGGAGTTCCATCTGGTGTGTCCAAAATGATTTCCAAGCCTATGGTATGTTCGGCGCTAACCATGCACCTATCTTGCACCGACATTGGCTCCTAACAGACCGATACGAGATTCCACTTGACCCACGTCACCTAGGAGTACCATCGGGTGCGTCCAAAACTATTTCCGATCCTACAGTACGTTTGGCGCAAACCATGCACCTATCTTGCGTCAAGATTAGCACCACCTCCGAACGGACCGAAACGAGCTTTTGCTTGAGCCTCATCACCTACGAGTACCATTGGGTGCATCCGAAATGATTTTTGAGCCTATGGTACACTCGGCGCAAACCGTGCACCTATCTTGCACCGACACCAACACTATCTCCAAATGAACCAAAAAGAGATTCCACATTACCCACGTCACCTTGGAGTTCCATCGCACCTATCTTACACCGACACTGGCTCCCAACGGACCAAAACAAGACTCCACATGACCCACGTCACCTAGGAGTACCATCGGGTGCGTCCAAAATAATTTCTGAGCCTATGGTATGTTCGGTGTAAACAGTGCACCTATCTTGCACCGACACTGGCTCCCAATAGACCAAAACAAGACTCCACATGACCCACATCACCTAGGAGTACCATCGGGTGTGTCCAAAATGATTTCTGAGCCTATGGTATGTTCGACGCAAACCGTGCACATATCTTGCACCGACACTGGCTCCCAACAGACTGAAATGAGATTCCACTTGACCCACGTCACCTAGGAGTACCATCGGGTGCGTCCAAAATGATTTCTGAGCCTATGGTATGTTCGGCGCAAACCGTGCACCTATCTTGCACCAACACTGGCTCCAAACAGACCGAAATGAGATTCCACATGACAACGTCACCTACGAGTACCATCGGGTGCGTCCAAAATGATTTCCGAGCCTATGGTGTGTTTAGCGCAAACCGTGCACCAATCTTGCACCGACACTGGCTCCCAATGGACCGAAACAAGTCTCCACATGACCTACATCACCTAGGAGTTCCATCTGGTGTGTCCAAAATGATTTCCGAGCCTATGGTATGTTCGGCGCTAACCGTGCACCTATCTTGCACCGACACTGGCTCTCAACAGACCGAAACGAGATTCCACTTGACCCACGTTACCTAGGAGTACCATCTAGTGCGTCCAAAATGATTTCCGAGCCTATGGTATGTTCGGCGCAAACCGTGCACCTATCTTGCACCGACACTGGCTCCCAACAGACCATAACAAGACTCCACATGACCCACGTCACCTAGGAGTACCATCGGGTGCGTCCAAACTAATTCCCGAGCCTATGGTATGTTCGGCGCAAACCGTGCACTTATCTTGCACCGACACTGGCTCCCAACAGACCAAAACGAGATTTCACTTCACCCACGTCACCTAGGAGTACCATCGGGTGCGTCGAAAATGATTTCTGAGCCTATGGTATCTTTGGCGCAAACCGTGCACCTATCTTGCACCGACACTGGCTCCCAACAGACCGAAACGAGATTCCACTTGACCCACGTCACCTAGGAGTACCATCGTGTGCGTCCAAAATGATTTCTGAGCCTATGGTATGTTCGGCGCAAAACCATGCACCTATCTTGCACCGACACTGGCTCCCAATAGACCGAAACGAGATTCCACTTGACCCACGTTACCTAGGAGTACCATAGGGTGCGTCCAAAATGATTTCTGAGCCTATGGTATGTTCGGCGCAAACCGTGAACCTATCTTGCACCGACACTGGCTCCCAACAGACCGAAACGAGACTCCACATGACCCACGTCACCTAGGATTACCATCAGGTGCGTCCAAAATGATTTCTGAGCCTATGGTATGTTCGGCGCAAACCGTGCACCTATCTTGCACCGACACTGGCTCCCAACAGACCATAACAAGACTCCACATGACCCATGTCACCTAGGAGTACCATCGGGTGCGTCCAAACTAATTCCCGAGCCTATGGTATGTTCGGCGCAAACCGTGCACCTATCTTGCACCGACACTGGCTCCCAACAGACCGAAACAAGATTTCACTTGACCCACGTCACCTAGGAGTACCATCGGGTGCGTCGAAAATGATTTCTGAGCCTATGGTATCTTTGGCGCAAACCGTGCACCTATCTTGCACCGACACTGGCTCCCAACAGACCGAAACGAGATTCCACATGACCAACGTCACCTAGGAGTACCATCGGGTGCGTCCAAAATGATTTCTGAGCCTATGGTGTGTTCGGCGCAAACCGTGCACCAACCTTGCACTGACACTGGCTCCCAATGGACCGAAACAAGACTCCACATGACCCACATCACCTAGGAGTTCCATCTGGTGTGTCCAAAATGATTTCCGAGCCTATGGTATGTTCGGCGCTAACCGTGCACCTATCTTGCACCGACACTGGCTCCCAACAGACCGATACAAGATTCCAGTTGATCCACGTCACCTAGGAGTACCATAGGATGTGTCCAAAATGATTTCCAAGCCTATGGTATGTTCGGCGCCAACCATGCACCTATCTTGCATCGACACTAGCTCCCAACAGACCGAAACGACATTCCACTTGACCCACGTTACCTAGGAGTATCATCGGGTGCGTCCAAAACGATTTCCGATCCAACGGTACATTTGGCGCAAACCATGCACCTATCTTGCGTCAAGATTAGCACCAACTCCGAACGGACCAAAATGAGCTTTTGCTTGAGCCTCATCACCTACAAGTACCATTGGGTGCGTCCGAAATGATTTTTGAGCCTATGGTACACTCGGCGCAAACCGTGCACCTATCCTGCACCGACACCAACACTGTCTCCAAATGAACCAAAAAGAGATTCCACATTACCCATGTCAACTTGGAGTTCCATTGCACCTATCTTACACCGACACTGGCTCCCAACGGACCAAAACGAGACTCCACATGACCAACGTCACCTAGGATTACCATCGGGTGTGTCCAAAATGATTTCCAAGCCTATGGTATGTTTAGCGCAAACCGTGCACCTATCTTGCACCAACACTGGCTCCCAACAGACCAAAACGAGAGTCCACTTGACCCACGTCACCTAGGAGTACCATCGGGTGCGTCCGAAACGATTTCTGAGCCAATGGAATGTTCGGCCCAAACCGTACACCTATCTTGCACCGACACTGGCTCCCAAAAGACCGAAACGAGATTCCACATGACCCACGTCACCTAGGAGTACCATCGGGTGCGTCCAAAACGATTTCCGATCCTACGGTATGTTTGGCGCAAACCATGCACCTATCTTGCGTCAAGATTAGCACCACCTCCAAACAGACCGAAACGAGCTTTTGCTTGAGCCTCATCACCTACGAGTACCATTGGGTGTGTCCGAAATGATTTTTGAGCCTATGGTACACTCGGCACAAACCGTGCACCTATTTTTCACCGACACCAACACTATCTCCAAATGAACCGAAAAGAGGTTCCACATTACCCACGTCACCTTGGAGTTCCATCGCACCTATCTTACACCGACACTAGCTCCCAACAGACCAAAACGAGACTCCACAAGACCCACGTCACCTAGAAGTACCATCGGGTGCGTCCAAAATGATTTCTGAGCCTATGGTATGTTCGGCGCAAACCGTGCACCTATCTTGCACCGACACTGGCTCCCAACAGTCCGAAACGAGATTCCACTTGACCCATGTCACCTAGGAGTTCCATCTGGTGTGTCCAAAATGATTTCCGAGCCTATGGTATGTTCGGCGCTAACCGTGCACCTATCTTGCACCGACACTGGCTCCCAACAGACCGATACGAGATTCCACTTGACCCACGTCACCTAGGAGTACCATCGGGTGCGTCCAAAATGATTTCTGATCCTACGGTACGTTTGGCGCAAACCATGCACCTATCTTGCGTCAAGATTAGCACCACCTCCGAACAGACCGAAAACGAGCTTTCGCTTGAGCCTCATCACCTATGGGTACCATTGGGTGCGTTCGAAATGATTTTTGAGCCTATGGTACACTCGGCACAAACCGTGCACCTATCTTGCACCGACACCAACACTGTCTCCAAATGAACCGAAAAGAGGTTCCACATTACCCACATCACCTTGGAGTTCCATCGCACCTATCTTACACCGACACTAGCTCCCAATGGACCAAAACGAGACTCCACATGACCAACGTCACCTAGGATTACCATCGGGTGTGTCCAAAATGATTTCCAAGCCTATGGTATGTTTAGCGCAAACCGTGCACCTATCTTGCACCAACACTGGCTCCCAACAGACCAAAACGAGAGTCCACTTGACCCACGTCACCTAGGAGTACCATCGGGTGCGTCCGAAATGATTTCTGAGCCTATGGAATGTTCGGCGCAAACCGTACACCTATCTTGCACCGACACTGGCTCCCAAAAGACCGAAACGAGATTCCACATGACCCACGTCACCTAGGAGTACCATCGGGTGCGTCCAAAACGATTTCCGATCCTACGGTATGTTTGGCGCAAACCATGCACCTATCTTGCGTCAAGATTAGCACCACCTCCAAACAGACCGAAACGAGCTTTCGCTTGAGCCTCATCACCTACGAGTACCATTGGGTGTGTCCGAAATGATTTTTGAGCCTATGGTACACTCGGCACAAACCGTGCACCTATTTTTCACCGACACCAACACTATCTCCAAATGAACCGAAAAGAGGTTCCACATTACCCACGTCACCTTGGAGTTCCATCGCACCTATCTTACACCGACACTAGCTCCCAACAGACCAAAACGAGACTCCACAAGACCCACGTCACCTAGAAGTACCATCGGGTGCGTCCAAAATGATTTCTGAGCCTATGGTTTGTTCGGCGCAAACCGTGCACCTATCTTGCACCGACACTGGCTCCCAACAGTCCGAAACGAGATTCCACTTGACCCACATCACCTAGGAGTACCATTGGGTGCAACCAAAACGATTTCCGATCCTACGGTACGTTTGGCGCAAACCTTGCACCTATCTTGCGTCAAGATTAGCACCACCTCCGAACCGACCGAAATGAGCTTTCGCTTGAGCCTCATCACCTACGAGTACCATTGGGTGCGTTCGAAATGATTTTTGAGCATATGGTACACTCGGCGCAAACCGTGCACCTATCTTGCACCGACACCAACACTGTCTCCAAATGAACCAAAAAGAGATTCCACATTACCCACGTCACCTTGGATTTCCATCGCACCTATCTTACACCGACACTGGCTCCCAACGGACCAAAACGAGACTCCACATGACCCACGTCACCTAGGAGTACCATCGGGTGCGTCCAAAATGATTTCTGAGCCTATGGTATGTTCGGCGCAAACAGTGCACCAATCTTGCAACACTGGCTCCCAACAGACCAAAACGAGACTCCACATGACCCACGTCACCTAGGAGTACCATCGGGTGCGTCCAAAATGATTTCCGAGCCTATGGTATGTTCGACGCAAACCGTGCACCTATCTTGCACCGACACTGGCTCCCAACAGACCGAAACGAGATTCCACTTGACCCACGTCACCTAGGAGTACCATCGGGTGCGTCCAAAATGATTTCTGAGCCTATGGTATGTTCGGCACAAATCGTGCAACTATCTTGCACCAACACTGGCTCCCAACAGACTGAAACGTGATTCCACATGACCAACGTCACCTAGGAGTACCATTGGATGCCTCCTAAACGATTTCTGAGCCTATGGTGTGTTCGGCGCAAACAGTGCACCAATCTAGCATCGACACTGGCTCCCAACGGACCGAAACAAGACTCCACATGACCCACGTCACCTAGGAGTTCCATCTGGTGTGTCCAAAATGATTTCCAAGCCTATGGTATGTTCGGCGCTAACCATGCACCTATCTTGCACCGACATTGGCTCCTAACAGACCGATACGAGATTCCACTTGACCCACGTCACCTAGGAGTACCATCGGGTGCGTCCAAAACTATTTCCGATCCTACAGGTACGTTTGGCGCAAACCATGCACCTATCTTGCGTCAAGATTAGCACCACCTCCGAACGGACCGAAACTGAGCTTTTGCTTGAGCCTCATCACCTACAAGTACCATTGGGTGCGTCCGAAATGATTTTTGAGCCTATGGTACACTCGGCGCAAACCGTGCACCTATCCTGCACCGACACCAACACTGTCTCCAATGAACCAAAAAGAGATTCCACATTACCCATGTCAACTTGGAGTTCCATTGCACCTATCTTACACCGACACTGGCTCCCAACGGACCAAAACGAGACTCCACATGACCAACGTCACCTAGGATTACCATCGGGTGTGTCCAAAATGATTTCCAAGCCTATGGTATGTTTAGCGCAAAACCGTGCACCTATCTTGCACAACACTGGCTCCCAACAGACCAAAACGAGAGTCCACTTGACCCACGTCACCTAGGAGTACCATCGGGTGCGTCCGAAACGATTTCTGAGCCAATGGAATGTTCGGCCCAAACCGTACACCTATCTTGCACCGACACTGGCTCCCAAAAGACCGAAACGAGATTTCCACATGACCCACGTCACCTAGGAGTACCATCGGGTGCGTCCAAAACGATTTCCGATCCTACGGTATGTTTGGCGCAAACCATGCACCTATCTTGCGTCAAGATTAGCACCACCTCCAAACAGACCGAAACGAGCTTTTGCTTGAGCCTCATCACCTACGAGTACCATTGGGTGTGTCCGAAATGATTTTTGAGCCTATGGTACACTCGGCACAAACCGTGCACCTATTTTCACCGACACCAACACTATCTCCAAATGAACCGAAAAGAGGTTCCACATTACCCACGTCACCTTGGAGTTCCATCGCACCTATCTTACACCGACACTAGCTCCCAACAGACCAAAACGAGACTCCACAAGACCCACGTCACCTAGAAGTACCATCGGGTGCGTCCAAAATGATTTTCTGAGCCTATGGTATGTTCGGCGCAAAACCGTGCACCTATCTTGCACCGACACTGGCTCCCAACAGTCCGAAACGAGATTCCACTTGACCCATGTCACCTAGGAGTTCCATCTGGTGTGTCCAAATGATTTCCGAGCCTATGGTATGTTCGGCGCTAACCGTTGCACCTATCTTGCACGACACTGGCTCCCAACAGACCGATACGAGATTCCACTTGACCCACGTCACCTAGGAGTACCATCGGGTGCGTCCAAAATGATTTCTGATCCTACGGTACGTTTGGCGCAAACCATGCACCTATCTTGCGTCAAGATTAGCACCACCTCCGAACAGACCGAAAACGAGCTTTCGCTTGAGCCTCATCACCTATGGGTACATTGGGTGCGTTCGAAATGATTTTTTGAGCCTATGGTACACTCGGCACAAACCGTGCACCTATCTTGCACCGACACCAACACTGTCTCCAAATGAACCGAAAAGAGGTTCCACATTACCCACATCACCTTGGAGTTCCATCGCACCTATCTTACACCGACACTAGCTCCCAATGGACCAAAACGAGACTCCACATGACCAACGTCACCTAGGATTACCATCGGGTGTGTCCCAAAATGATTTCCAAGCCTATGGTATGTTTAGCGCAAACCGTGCACCTATCTTGCACCAACACTGGCTCCCAACAGACCAAAACGAGAGTCCACTTGACCCACGTCACCTAGGAGTACCATCGGGTGCGTCCGAAATGATTTCTGAGCCTATGGAATGTTCGGCGCAAACCGTACACCTATCTTGCACCGACACTGGCTCCCAAAAGACCGAAACGAGATTCCACATGACCCACGTCACCTAGGAGTACCATCGGGTGCGTCCAAAACGATTTCCGATCCTACGGTATGTTTGGCGCAAACCATGCACCTATCTTGCGTCAAGATTAGCACCACCTCCAAACAGACCGAAACGAGCTTTCGCTTGAGCCTCATCACCTACGAGTACCATTGGGTGTGTCCGAAATGATTTTTGAGCCTATGGTACACTCGGCACAAACCGTGCACCTATTTTTCACCGACACCAACACTATCTCCAAATGAACCGAAAAGAGGTTCCACATTACCCACGTCACCTTGGAGTTCCATCGCACCTATCTTACACGACCACTAGCTCCCAACAGACCAAAACGAGACTCCACAAGACCCACGTCACCTAGAAGTACCATCGGGTGCGTCCAAAATGATTTCTGAGCCTATGGTTTGTTCGGCGCAAACCGTGCACCTATCTTGCACCGACACTGGCTCCCAACAGTCCGAAACGAGATTCCACTGACCCACATCACCTAGGAGTACCATTGGGTGCAACCAAAACGATTTCCGATCCTACGGTACGTTTGGCGCAAACCTTGCACCTATCTTGCGTCAAGATTAGCACCACCTCCGAACCGACCGAAATGAGCTTTCGCTTGAGCCTCATCACCTACGAGTACCCATTGGGTGCGTTCGAAATGATTTTTGAGCATATGGTACACTCGGCGCAAACCGTGCACCTATCTTGCACCGACACCAACACTGTCTCCAAATGAACCAAAAGAGATTCCACATTACCCACGTCACCTTGGATTTCCATCGCACCTATCTTACACCGACACTGGCTCCCAACGGACCAAAACGAGACTCCACATGACCCACGTCACCTAGGAGTACCATCGGGTGCGTCCAAAATGATTTCTGAGCCTATGGTATGTTCGGCACAAATCGTGCAACTATCTTGCACCAACACTGGCTCCCAACAGACTGAAACGTGATTCCACATGACCAACGTCACCTAGGAGTACCATTGGATGCCTCCTAAACGATTTCTGAGCCTATGGTGTGTTCGGCGCAAACAGTGCACCAATCTAGCATCGACACTGGCTCCCAACGGACCGAAACAAGACTCCACATGACCCACGTCACCTAGGAGTTCCATCTGGTGTGTCCAAAATGATTTCCAAGCCTATGGTATGTTCGGCGCTAACCATGCACCTATCTTGCACCGACATTGGCTCCTAACAGACCGATACGAGATTCCACTTGACCCACGTCACCTAGGAGTACCATCGGGTGCGTCCAAAACTATTTCCGATCCTACAGTACGTTTGGCGCAAACCATGCACCTATCTTGCGTCAAGATTAGCACCACCTCCGAACGGACCGAAACGAGCTTTTGCTTGAGCCTCATCACCTACGAGTACCATTGGGTGCATCCGAAATGATTTTTGAGCCTATGGTACACTCGGCGCAAACCGTGCACCTATCTTGCACCGACACCAACACTATCTCCAAATGAACCAAAAAGAGATTCCACATTACCCACGTCACCTTGGAGTTCCATCGCACCTATCTTACACCGACACTGGCTCCCAACGGACCAAAACAAGACTCCACATGACCCACGTCACCTAGGAGTACCATCGGGTGCGTCCAAAATAATTTCTGAGCCTATGGTATGTTCGGTGTAAACAGTGCACCTATCTTGCACCGACACTGGCTCCCAATAGACCAAAACAAGACTCCACATGACCCACATCACCTAGGAGTACCATCGGGTGTGTCCAAAATGATTTCTGAGCCTATGGTATGTTCGACGCAAACCGTGCACATATCTTGCACCGACACTGGCTCCCAACAGACTGAAATGAGATTCCACTTGACCCACGTCACCTAGGAGTACCATCGGGTGCGTCCAAAATGATTTCTGAGCCTATGGTATGTTCGGCGCAAACCGTGCACCTATCTTGCACCGACACTGGCTCCAAACAGACCGAAATGAGATTCCACATGACAACGTCACCTACGAGTACCATCGGGTGCGTCCAAAATGATTTCCGAGCCTATGATGTGTTTAGCGCAAACCGTGCACCAATCTTGCACCGACACTGGCTCCCAACGGACCAAAACAAGTCTCCACATGACCTACATCACCTAGGAGTTCCATCTGGTGTGTCCAAAATGATTTCCGAGCCTATGGTATGTTCGGCGCTAACCGTGCACCTATCTTGCACCGACACTGGCTCTCAACAGACCGAAAAGAGATTCCACTTGACCCACGTTACCTAGGAGTACCATCGGGTGCGTCCAAAATGATTTCCGAGCCTATGGTATGTTCGGCGCAAACTGTGCACCTATCTTGCACCGACACTAGCTCCCAACAGTCCGAAACAAGATTCCACATGACCCACGTCACCTAGGAGTACCATCGGGTGCGTCTAAAACGATTTCCAATCCTACGGTACATTTAGCGCAAACCATGCACCTATCTTGCGTCAAGGTTAGCACCACCTCCAAACGGACCGAAATGAGCTTTCGCTTGAGCCTTATCACCTACGGGTACAATTGGGTGCGTCCAAAATGATTTTTGAGCCTATGGTACACTCGGCGCAAACCGTGCACCTATCTTGCACCGACACCAACACTGTCTCCAAATGAACCGAAAAGAGATTCCACATTACCCACATCACCTTGGAGTTCCATCGCACCTATCTTTCACCGACACTGGCTCCCAATGGACCAAAACGAGACTCCACATGACCCACGTCACCTAGGAGTACCATTGGGTGCGCCAAAATGATTCCCGAGCCTATGGTATGTTCGGCGCAAACCGTGCACCTATCTTGCACCGACACTGGCTCCCAACAGACCAAAACGAGACTCCACATGACCCACGTCACCTAGGAGTACCATCGGGTGCATCCAAAATGATTTCCGAGCCTATGGTATGTTCGACGCAAACCGTGCACCTATCTTGCACCGACACTGGCTCCCAACAGACCGAAACGAGATTCCACATGACCCACGTCACCTAGGAGTACCATTGATTGCGTCCAAAACGATTTCTGAGCCTATGGTATGTTCGGCGCAAACCGTGCACCTATCTTGCACCGACACTGGCTCCCAACAGACAGAAATGAGATTCCACATGACCAATGTCACCTAGGAGTACCATCGGGTGCGTCCAAAATGATTTTGAGCCTATGGTGTGTTCGGCGCAAACAGTGCACCAATCTTGCACCGACACTGGCTCCCAACGGACCGAAACAAGACTCCACATGACCCATGTCACCTAGGAGTTCCATCTGGTGTGTCCAAAATGATTTCCGAGCCTATGGTATGTTCGGCGCTAACCGTGCACCTATCTTGCACCGACACTGGCTCCCAACAGACCGATACGAGATTCCACTTGACCCACGTCACCTAGGAGTACCATCGGGTGCGTCCAAAATGATTTCTGATCCTACGGTACGTTTGGCGCAAACCATGCACCTATCTTGCGTCAAGATTAGCACCACCTCCGAACAGACCGAAAACGAGCTTTCGCTTGAGCCTCATCACCTATGGGTACCATTGGGTGCGTTCGAAATGATTTTTGAGCCTATGGTACACTCGGCACAAACCGTGCACCTATCTTGCACCGACACCAACACTGTCTCCAAATGAACCGAAAAGAGGTTCCACATTACCCACATCACCTTGGAGTTCCATCGCACCTATCTTACACCGACACTAGCTCCCAATGGACCAAAACAAGACTCCACAAGACCCACGTCACCTAGGAGTACCATCGGGTGCATCCAAAATGATTTCCGAGCCTATGGTATGTTCAGCGCAAACCGTGCACCTATCTTGCACCGACACTGGCTCCCAACAGACCAAAACGAGACTCCACAAGACCCACATTACCTAGGAGTACCATCGGGTGCGTCCAAAATGATTTCCGAGCCTATGGTATGTACGACGCAAACCGTGCACCTATCTTGCACCGACACTGGCTCCCAAAAGACCGAAACAAGATTCCACTTGACCGACGTCACCTAGGAGTACCATCGGGTGCGTCCAAAATGATTTCTGAGCCTATGGTATGTTCGGCGCAAACTGTGCACCTATCTTGCACCGACACTGGGTCCCAATAGACTGAAACGAGATTCCACATGGCCAACGTCACCTAGGAGTACCATCGGGTGCGTCCAAAACGATTTCCGAGCCTATGGTGTGTTCAGCGCAATCTGTGCACCAATCTTGCACCGACACTAGCTCCCAACGGACCGAAACAAGACTCCACATGACCTATGTCACCTAGGAGTTCCATCTGGTGTGTCCAAAACGATTTCCGAGCCTATGGTATGTTCGGCGCTAACCGTGCACCTATCTTGCGTCAAGATTAGCACCACCTCTGAACGGACCGAAACGTGCTTTCGCTTGAGCCTCATCACCTACGAGTACCATTGGGTGCGTCTGAAATGATTTTTGAGCCTATGGTACACTCAGCGCAAAGCGTGCACCTATCTTGCACCGACACCAACACTGTCTCCAAATGAACCAAAAAGAGATTCCACATTACCCACGTCACCTTGGAGTTCCAACGCACCTATCTTACACTGACACTAGCTCCCAACGGACCAAAACAAGACTCCACATGACCCACGTCACCTAGGAGTACCATCGGGTGCGTCCAAAATGATTTCTGAGCCTATGGTATGTTCGGCGCAAACAGTGCACCTATCTTGCACCGACACTGGCTCCCAATAGACCAAAACAAGACTCCACCTGACCCACATCCCCTAGGAGTACCATCGGGTGCGTCCAAAAGGATTTCCGAGCCTATGGTATGTTCAACGCAAACTATGCACCTATCTTGCACCGACACTGGCTCCCAACAGACCGAAACGAGATTCCACATGACCAACGTCACCTAGGAGTACCATCGGGTGCGTCCAAAATGATTTCTGAGCCTATGGTGTGTTCAGCGCAAACCGTGCACCAATCTTGCACCGACACTGGCTCCCAACGGACCGAAACAAGACTCCACATGACCTACGTCACCTAGGAGTTCCATCTGGTGTGTCCAAAATGATTTCCGAGCCTATGGTATCTTTGGCACTAACCGCTGGATTACTTCAGCCACTGCCTATTCCAGGATGGAAATGGGAAGAGATCAGTATGGACTTTATTATAGGCCTTCCAACAACGCCCCAAGGTCATGATTCAATCTGGGTCATTGTTGATCATCTTACCAAGTTAGCACACTTCATACCTGTGAACACGAGGTATATAGTTGGGAAATACGCTGAGATATACGTATCCCAGATCGTGAAGTTGCATGGAGTACCTTGGACCATAATCTCGGATAGAGGACCGCAGTTCATAGCTCGTTTCTGGGAACACTTACACCAAGCTTTGGGAACCAAGCTAATCAGGAGTTCGGCTTATCATCCGCAAACTTCAGGACAGACAGAGCGAGTGAACCAAATCCTAGAAGATTTACTTAGGGCTTATGTTATATCTTCAAAAGGTTCATGGGAGAAATGGTTACCTTTAGCTGAATTCTCCTATAACAACAGTTATCAAGCGAGTATCAAAATGGCTCCATTTGAAGCCTTGTATGGCAGAAAGTGCAGAACTCCATTGAATTGGATTGAGCCCAGTGAAAGGAGATATTTTGGTATTGATTTTGTCAATGAAGCCGAAGAACAAGTACGTATCATCCAACAACACATGAAGGCAGCTCAATCAAGACAGAAGAGTTATGTCGATAGAAGAAGAAGACCACTAACTTTTGAAGTAGGTGACTATGTGTACTTAAGAGTATCACCCATGAAAGGTGTGAAGAGATTTGGGATGAAAAAGAAGCTTTCACCAAGATATGTAGGGCCATACAAAATTTTGGAACGAAAAGGAAATGTTGCGTATAAGCTACAACTACCACCAGAGATGAGTGCAATCTTTGATGTGTTCCATGTTTCTCAGCTAAAGAAATGTCTTCGAGTACCGGAAGAAGCTATTGCACCCACCAACGTGCAACTTCAATCGGATTTGACTTATGAAGAAAAGCCAATTCGAGTATTAGAAGTGATGGAGAGAGTAACAAGGAGTAAGATCATTAAGTTTTATAAGGTGGTGTGGAACCATCACAGTGAACAAGATGCTACATGGGAAAGAGAAGATTATCTGCAAGAAGTTTATCCTGCCTTTTTCCAAGAATGGTAGGCCTTGCAAATCTCGGGACGAGATTTTTATAAGGGGGAGGGGCTGTAACACCTCGGGTGTTAGCCTTGCATAACTTGACTTGCATAACATGAGCATGAGCATCAAGCATTCATAAATCATCAATTACAACTGAAACATTTGATCGAAACATATGAAACATTACTTGTTATCGCGTGTTCCTTAGAACATATGCATAGGATCATGTGCAGATGGATGCAAGTGGGTAATGTTGGTCACTAAAACACCTTAGCTATACTTAGGTTAACAAAAGGGGCCTTGTTCATGAAGGCCACATTTCATGATCGAGCACTTAAGTGATATTTCATGTGTTGACCTGAATAGCTATATGAGTGACTACTACATGAAATGCTTAAATGACCTTGCAAATTGTTTTAACATGCTTAGAGTATCATCATGAACAACTTTGGTATTTAGGGCTAGGGCTAAATTGGTCATTTAGTCAGGGTTTGAGTATGTATCATGATTTCAAAGTGACATGTTTGACTAAAGTTGAACTAGGTGTTAGAGACCTTGCATGGAGGAGTTCACTAAAGCAAAGTTGTAGTGTTTGACATAAGGAACAACTTTTATTTTTGGGTCATGGACTGATTTAGCTTCTAACATGCTTGAATGGGTCCCACAAAAACCAGCAAAACCCAGCTTTCAACACTTAACGATTTTTTTTCTAAGTCTAGGTTCACTGACAGCCTGACGAGCCGACTTTGATCATGATTTTACTCAGTTTACGATGAGAATTGGAACACGATCATTGAACAACAATTGTAACTGGTACTTAGGTCTACAAATTCGGTTTAGTAACCTAGCGCTAATTCGTCACGGATTGGAAGTTTAATCATCACCAAAACACGCTGTCAGGCATCGCGCTGCTCGTCTGAACCGACTGAATCAGTTGATTTAGTGGCCGACCATCCACAGGCGCTGCCCGCCGCGTGGTGGCCGGTAATGGCCGCGCGCACCATCTGGAGGCCGCACGCCGGCGCTGGGCCCGCTCGTCAGGCATCGACGGCCAGCAAGCCACCGGTGACGCGCTTAAGTCACCACTGAGCCGGCCTTTCGCTCCCACTCGCCTACTCGCGCTCCTTTGCTCACTGCGCTCGCCATCGCCGTCGCAGCCGCTCCGTCGAGCTCGCCCACGCTCACCGCCACCCCAGCCTCCGATCGGCCGCACTCACAGCTCCGCCTCACCCTACTCCACCCTTCCCACCTTGCTGCGCCCATAGCCGCACCATTGGTAAGCCGTGCTTCGCTTTGCGCCACCGCGGGTGTGTCTCTGCCAGAGCCCCGCCATGGCCGCCGCCGTGGCCATGTTTAGTCAGAGCACCTCATGCCGCCTAGAACGCCCAAATAGATTCGCCTGGTCACCGTGTTGCTATAGCACTCCTCGCCTGGCTTCGCCTTGGTTGGAGTTGGTCGGCATACCGCCGCGCCATCACCGCCGTCCGCCATGGTCGCCGGAGAAGAGCTCCCGTGCTTCTTCCGGCCATGCAAAGGCCACCACCGGGTGTGGTTGGATGAGTAGATCATGTAGGTGTAGTCGCTACCGCCGGCGAACTCGCCGTCGGTGAGCTCATGCCGCGCCAGCACCACGCAGCGCCGCTGCTCTGCTCCGTGTCACTGACGCATGGGGTCCCCTGACCAGCGGGTCCCACCTGTCAGCGACAGCTGTATTGAAGGCTAACTCATTTTGAATCCAGTTTTTGATTTGTTTTGTTATTTTTGTATCTTTAGTTGGGTAGCTCCTAAATTTGTGAAATAAATTTTGTAGTGTTCCTTAGGAAGTGTAGTATTTAGGAAAAATATGTTTTTAACATTTACAGTAGAAAGTTTTGGAGATTTAAATAGGAACTTGAAATGTGCTTTTGAATGCATTCAAATTTGTTTATTTTATATCTAGAGTTCCTGTGCTCCAAAAATTATGAAATTTTTGTGGTTGGCTATTCTTGTCATACATGAGCTTGGATAAAAATTTGAAGACCAGTACATGTGTAGATCTATAGTTATAGATTTTTCTTTTATAAATAGTTAATCCTTGCATGAATTTTTATAAATTAATTATGAGTCCAAAATTCATGAAATTTGTTGGAAGTGATACTAGTACCATATGGATGTTAGGAAAAATAAGAAATCTGTTGCTTGACACTTTTCAATAGGATTTTCCATTTATGCTATTTCAAGCCTTGCTTCCTTATCATTTTTGTATAGAATGTTCTCCTTAGTAAAATGACATGAAATTTTTATAGTAGTCCTTTGATAGCATTATTAAGGCTCTGTAAATTTTTGAGAATTTATTCGGCGCATCTGATATATATTTATTATTTAACCTAGATATCTAAATAAAATAATAAAGGCAATTGAGTAAATAGTTTGGGCTTTGCCATTATATTATCTTGACTATATTTGGTATGCTTAAACTGTTGATAAGTTCTAGGTTGTCAATTTGTGAATGATTACATGAAGTAGAGGTGTTATTACTTTATATTGCATGTTAAGTCATTTCTGGACTGATTCTAGAGTGTGATGAGTTACATGTTGAAACTGTTGTGTACTGTAAAAATGGTTAATAACAAAGTCGTAGAGAATTTGATAAGCTTTCCAGAAAGTCCAGGATCACTGTTTTTGAATTTGTAGAACTCCAGTTATGAGTGAAACAAGTAGCTACTGTTTGTGGTGTAGTCGATGCATTGTAGAAATAGTTAAGTAGTAATCGAGAAGAGATATGCACCTACTCAAACAACGTGATGCACTTGTTAACATATATGCATTCGTAATACTTATACCATACTCATGCATCTAGGATCGGAGGAAGAGATCACGTTGCTGGAATTTGAAGAAGCCGAGGAAGGGAACCCGCAGGAGAATCCGCAAGCCCCAGCTCTCGAAGGCGTGGAGCAGAACCCTAAAGAGCTTCCGGAGTGCCCTGACCACCGCCCTACTTCCTTTCTGCGAGGCAAGCCCCGGAGCATTATAAGTCTCCCAGTAATTTACAAATGTTTACTTACATATTTATGATTGATGCATTAGGTATAGGAGTTGAATGAAACCACTTGATGCATGTACATTCCTTGTCCAGATATTAACCCTTTAACCGGTATAGGTCCAGGATCGAATATATGCTTAGCCATGCTTAGACCGGTAGAAGTCGGGTGATGTCCTGTCACCTGCGAGAGATAAGTGGATACCGGAGCACGGTTGGCTATATCTGCTATCGTGGAACAGAACCATGTGGTAAAAGTAAATTGAGACCAGACGGGAGGTCGATAGGGAAGCAACAAGGCATGGAGGTCTTGGGTGTGGACTTATCCCCGTCTGTGTCGATTAAGGACCGTACCGTTGTTGGCGCTTCTGACAAGATTGAACGCATGCCTCTCACTTAGCTGGCCGGATAACTCGTTCCGACCGCGAAGCCGAGTAATTCAACTCAGGCCGGGAACCGTTCTGTTGTGCGCTCCTTCCGGGGAACAATCACACTGAGCCCAAGGGCAGGCTTGGCCTGAGCATCCTGGCATCTGGTGTTCCAGATTGTGCAGCGCGGTACGGACCCACGAAATGTGTACCTGAGTTGTACCAAAGGTGACCTAAGACTATCGTGGCTGATAGATCTGGGTTTGTGTTAGGAATAAATTCCCAGCTGGTTGAAATCGATTCGAATCGCCGTCTCTCCTGGATAGTGAGAAACTTGGCTAGTCCCAACATCGTAGCAACTATATTATGAAACATGATGGTTCAAATGAATATGGAATTACAATACCTGCTATGGTTACTATTGTATGATTCTAAATAATATACCACATGTTTGGCATAGGATAGTTGCTAATCTAGAAATGGATAGTTATAATTAACTTGATAAAAGAATCACAATTGTACAACGGTTAATTGCCTTTTTCGCAAAATGTTGTCAAGTTACGTCCACTTATACAGCCTTGCATAATCCTTGGAGTCATTTTATTTCTGGTTCATGACGAGTAAGTCTAGCTGAGTACCTTCTCGTACTCAGGGTTTATTTTCCCATTGTTGCAGATGGCACTGTGTATCATGGTTATTGCAAGAGTTGCTTCTATCCCGCTGTGGATGAGGAGTAAGCCTTGGGCAGGCTTCTTTAGTAATTCCTATCTTTGCTTTTGTGGACCGTGATCTGGTTTGGCACTGTATCAAACTATGTTGGAAACTTTATCTTCAAACTTATTTGCTTCCGCTTTGTTTACCAAACTCAGTTTGTAATAACTTTTTATTCGTACTCTGATAATGAAAAGTATCTACGAACCGTATGTAATATGTGGCATGTATGTTGAATCCTGTACGATCTTGGTTGTTGTAAATCGTTCATCGAGACCCGTCGTGGTACTCGACGGACTACCGGGTTTATATGGATTCAAGTATGACAGTGCGACCGCTTGCGGATTGCCATTATACTTGTATTCTTATAAATTGGTCGGTTCCGCGACAGCTGGTATCAGAGCAGGATTCAACGTTAATTGTCACAAGTGTATTTAAAACAAAAGTTTTTGAGTTCCAAAACCCTTTTCTAGCAACTAATAGTAATTAATAGGTATTTGAAATCTAAAGTGTGCCAATGATCACTTTCCTTATGCCCAGATTAAGGACTATTAGGTGGCTATTTAAGTACTAACATTGGGTTTTTACTTCGTCGTCCATACGGCGTGCTATAGTATGGATGCCATTCACTTGAGTGGTAATGTATGGATCAAATGCCTCTACGCCAAGATAAGATGAGTGTATGACCGCAAGATGTGAGCGTGCGGTCGGGAAGAGTTAGCTTTGGTACGGCTATGTATGCGTGCTTGCATGTGTACATGGTACGTATTTAATTGTGGGTTTAAATTATTGTTGGGTAGATTGATACGGAAGTATATGTATGGGGATACATATATGAAAGTATTTACAATTACATTCGGCATATTTCATTATGGGTTTAGGGCTGAAATGAAATTTTATGCAGGTACACTAACAACGAAACGTGTAGTTCGAATAGTTGCGATCTATATGAGAGAACGTATGTATGCCACCGTGTCTACCGTTAGAAACAAATTTTTCCTAAGTTTGTAAGGACGTACGGAACGAGCATGCATCATGTTAAATTACCATTCACAAAACTACATGGTTCCTCCCCTTATAAAATTCTTACTCGGTTATGTAACTCTTATCCATTATGGCATTGTCTCACAAAAGGGTACATGTTGATGGTGCAGATGGCACGCACCAAGCAGACTGCTCGCAAGTCCACCGGAGGTAGAGCTCCTAGCCGTCAGCTTGCTCCACGTACCCATCAACGTCACACGTTCCTTAGAGAGTTTGGGATGCCTACACTCTTGTGGAGAGTGCTCAGCTATGTAGGTTATCCCGATGGAATGGAACCCCGCTACTTCTGGGCAAATGAGCGATTGGGAGAAGGTCTCTTAGTTACCGTGGAGGCCATTGTCCGTCCCCGAGGTGACGATTCTGAGTGGACAGGTTGGTGTTATGAGTTGACTGGCAGGACTGCTGAAGAAGCAGCTGGCAGGGTAGCCTTTGGGATCCTGAGGGATATCATGGATCGTTTTCCTCAGGAGCTGGCAGCCGCTATGGTTGGAGTCTTTCCAAGAGGTAATCCCTCCACTGACTCATGGCAGCAGGCAAGAGGAAGATCTTTGGAGATTGGTGCAGCAGAAGGGCAGAACAGCGATAACCCTGCCATGAGCGCCATGTTCGCAGTGATGAGAGTGTTAGAGGGAGTTGAAGGTAGCCTCAGACGTGTGTCTGATGCTCTTGGTCATGCCCGTGAAGACCGACGTCAGCTTCAGAGGGAGCACGACGCCGAGATTGAGAGGCTCACTGAAGAAATGACTCGGTTAACTCACCAGCGAAATGCAGCTTGGTCCAGGGAAGATGTCCTGAGAGCTCGACAATTTGAGCTAGGACAGCAGCTGGCCAATGCGGAAGAATACAACGATAATCTGCATGAAGAGGTTCATCTACTGCACAATCAGCTCCACCCTTATGTCCCACCTGGAGCCGCAGAAATGGATCTAGAAGGGTACGAAGAAGAAGAAGTGGCACCTGAAGAAGAAGTAGAACCTGAGGAAGGAGGTGATTCTGCGTCTGACCTCGATAGTGATCATGATGAGGATTAGGTCGCTTAGCACTTAGTAGGACTCGTGTATCACCTTCATTCATGTAATGGACCTGTAGTTCCAATTTGGCATTAGTAACAAGACTATCATGTAATGTTAATCGCACGTTTGGTTGAACGTCAATGCAATTCCAGTACTTGGTTGGTAATCGCGCTTTAAAATTGCGTGCGTTATGAGCACAATAAGTGGTCAAATTGGCGATGACATGTTGTGAGAATGAATTATTATGCCTCTGTTTTTATTGTGCTTTTGAGAATTTTCTCCAGTAATTTCAGTTTGGCATGAGTACCTAATTCATCTGCAATCTCTTGGCATCGACCAATAATCGTTTATTGTTGCAACTTCGCAGATGACGCGCACCCGTGCTGGAGCTGGTGGTAGCCAGGATGGCAACCAGGATGACTTGCCACCCCCACCGCCACCATCTGCTTAGGAATTCTTTACCCAATTCCTAGGAAGCCAAAGGACAATGGAAGAAGCCTTGCGCCTTATCGCGCAAAACACTGCTCGTGGCTACCCACAGCAACCAGGGGCCGAGCCAAATCAGCACAGTTCATTCAAGGAGTTTATGGACACAAAGCCTCCGATCTTTAAGGTGGCTGAGGAACCACTGCAGGCCGATGAGTGGCTGAATACCATCGAGCAAAAATTTCGTCTACTAAGGGTCACAGAGCACCTGAAAGCTGAATATGCTTCTCATCAGCTGCAAGGACCAGCAGGAATCTGGTGGACGCACTTCCTGTCGTCTCTGCCTACTGATGCGAGAGTGACCTAGGATCAGTTCAAGCTGGCTTTTAGGGGACACCATATTCCCCCGGGCCTGATGCGCATGAAAGCAGCAGAATTTATGAGGCTCACTCAGGGAACAAAGTCACTCACAGAATATATGCACGCATTCAACAACTTGTCAAGATATGCTCCAAGTTTCGTGGATACTGAAGAGAAAAAGATTGAGAGTTTCAAGCGAGGTCTGGGTACCAAATTAATGAAGACTATGGCAAACTCTCGATGTGCCACGTACAATGAGTTTATTAGTGATGCCTTGACCCAAGAAAACCACAACAACATGCATGCAGTTGCTAAAAGTCGCAAGAGGGCCTATGAGGCCGGTGCATCCGGATCTTTCCAGTCAAAAGCGCCTATCACAGCTAGGCCACAATTCCGTCCACCTGCACCCAAGTTCAGGCCTCCACCACCGAAAGCTCAGAATAACAGGCCACAGAAACCGTTTCGTAAGGCGTTCACTATTGCCTTACCAAAAGGAAATGGCAATCAGGACAGCTCCACCGGATTCAAAAGTAATCAACCTTGTTTCAACTGCAACCAACTGGGTCATTGGTCCAAGGAGTGCCCCCACCCTAAGAGGAATAGCAACTCAAATCAGAACAATCAGAGGCAGGTGAATGCCAGGGCACGTCAGGGACAAGTGCACTATACCGCTGTGGAGGAAGTGCCCGCCGGAGAAGTTGTCATGGCTGGTATGTTTCTTGTCAACAAGCATCCCGCTGTTGTTTTATTTGATTCGGGAGCTTCTCATTCATTTATGAGTCAAGCATTTGCATCTAGACATGATCAAGAAATAATAGAAGTAAGTAAAGGGGGTTTTAACATAAGTTCAGTAGGGGGTACTGTTACTACCAAAAAGATAGTAAAAAATGTACTCATCTTGATACAAGGGAGAGAGTACACAACAGATTTGATAATATTGCCGGGGTTGTCGATAAGTGTAATCTTAGGCATGAATTGGATGAAGGATCATGGTGTTCTTATTGACACTAGCACCCGTACTATTATGTTGAGAGAACCCACGGGGGGGAATGCTTTTCTAGTTCCACTCTCCCGCGATTTCGAACCCCAACATTTAGCCTGTGCTATCCAAACCACCACCATATGTGATATTCCAGTGGTTTGCGAGTTTCCGGATGTATTTCCAGAGGAATTACCAGGTCTACCACCGGATAGGGATGTGGAATTTAAGATTGAATTAGTGCCAGGTACCGCACCCATATCCAGAAGGCCCTATAGAATGCCACCCAATGAGTTAGCAGAACTCAAGGTTCAATTGCAAGATCTATTGGACAAAGGTCTTATCCAACCTAGCTCATCTCTGTGGGGATGCCCAGCATTGTTTGTGAAAAAGAAGGATAAGTCACTAAGAATGTGTGTAGATTACAGACCACTCAATGCTGTGACCATCAAGAACAAATACCCATTGCCCCGCATTGACATCTTGTTCGATCAACTAGCGAAAGCAAAGGTATTCTCCAAAATTGACTTGAGATCAGGGTACCATCAAATAAAGATCAGACCGGAGGATATACCTAAAACCGCTTTCTCTACTAGGTACGGCTTATACGAGTATTTGGTTATGTCTTTCGGACTAACAAATGCCCCAACCTATTTTATGTACCTAATGAACTCGGTATTCATGCCCGAACTGGATAAGTTCGTGGTCGTGTTTATCGATGACATATTGATTTATTCAGAAAATGAGTCAGATCATGAAGAACACCTGAGGATTGTCCTATCCAGATTGAGGGAGCATAAGCTATATGCTAAGTTTAGCAAATGTGAATTTTGGATGAGCAAAGTGCCTTTCTTAGGTCACATTTTATCCAGAGATGGAATCTCAGTAGACCCATCAAAAGTACAAGAGGTCATGGAGTGGAAAGCCCCAACTTCGGTTCATGAAGTTCGGAGTTTTCTAGGGTTAGCAGGATACTATCGTCGGTTTATTCTAGATTTCTTAAAAATAACTAAGCCTATGACTAGACTACTTCAGAAGGATGAGAAATACAAATGGACACCAGAATGTGAAACCGCTTTTCACACCCTCAGAACTTTGTTGACTACAGCACCTGTGCTAGCACAACCAGACATTGAAAAGCCTTTTGATGTATTTTGTGATGCATCAGGAATAGGTTTGGGATGTGTACTTATGCAAGAAGGGAGAGTAATTGCATATGCCTCTCGGTAATTGAGGAAACATGAAGTCAACTATCCTACACATGATTTGGAACTGGCAGCCATTGTCCATGCATTAAAGATATGGAGGCATTACTTGTTGGGTAATGTATGTCATATCTATACTGACCACAAAAGCCTCAAGTATATCTTTACCTAGCCAGAACTGAACATGAGACAACGTAGATGGTTGGAATTGATTAAGGATTACAATTTGGAAGTGCATTACCATCCGGGTAAAGCAAATGTAGTAGCTGATGCACTTAGTCGGAAGTCCCATTGCAACACTATGGAAGCACTATTGGAAGATGGATTCAACTTGCTACATCCTACCGTACTCCACAATATCACAATCAGTTGTTTGCTTGAGGGCAGAATCATAGAGCTGCAGCAGACAGATGTAGGAATAAGTCACATCAAGAGAAAAATGCTAGAGCAAGAAACCAAACATTTTAGATTAGACGAAAGAGGTGTATTATGGTTTGAGGACCGACTAGTGGTGCCAAAAGACCGTGAGCTAAGGAATCAAATCTTAGAAGAAGCTCACTCGTCCAAATTGTCTATCCACCCGGGTAGTAGTAAGATGTATCAAGATTTGAAAACCCGTTTTTGGTGGACTAAGATGAAGAAAGAGATCGCGGCCTATGTTGCAAGGTGTGATAACTGCAGTAGAGTGAAAGCCGTCCATATGAAAACCGCTGGATTACTTCAGCCACTGCCTATTCCAGGATGGAAATGGGAAGAGATCAGTATGGACTTTATTATAGGCCTTCCAACAACGCCCCAAGGTCATGATTCAATCTGGGTCATTGTTGATCGTCTTACCAAGTTAGCACACTTCATACCTGTGAACACGAGGTATATAGTTGGGAAATACGCTGAGATATACGTATCCCAGATCGTGAAGTTGCATGGAGTACCTCGGACCATAATCTCGGATAGAGGACCGCAGTTCATAGCTCGTTTCTAGGAACACTTACACCAAGCTTTGGGAACCAAGCTAATCAGGAGTTCAGCTTATCATCCGCAAACTTCAGGACAGACAGAGCGAGTGAACCAAATCCTAGAAGATTTACTTAGGGCTTGTGTTATATCTTCAAAAGGTTCATGGGAGAAATGGTTACCTTTAGCTGAATTCTCCTATAACAACAGTTATCAAGCGAGTATCAAAATGGCTCCATTTGAAGCCTTGTATGGCAGAAAGTGCAGAACTCCATTGAATTGGATTGAGCCCGGTGAAAGGAGATATTTTGGTATTGATTTTGTCAATGAAGCCGAAGAACAAGTACGTATCATCCAACAACACATGAAGGCAGCTCAATCAAGACAGAAGAGTTATGCCGATAGAAGAAGAAGACCACTAACTTTTGAAGTAGGTGACTATGTGTACTTAAGAGTATCACCCATGAAAGGTGTGAAGAGATTTGGGATGAAAAAGAAGCTTTCACCAAGATATGTAGGGCCATACAAAATTTTGGAACGAAAAGGAAATGTTGCGTATAAGCTACAACTACCACCAGAGATGAGTGCAATCTTTGATGTGTTCTATGTTTCTCAGCTAAAGAAATGTCTTCGAGTACCGGAAGAAGCTATTGCACCCACCAACGTGCAACTTCAATCGGATTTGACTTATGAAGAAAAGCCAATTCGAGTATTAGAAGTGATGGAGAGAGTAACAAGGAGTAAGATCATTAAGTTTTATAAGGTGGTGTGGAACCATCACAGTGAACAAGATGCTACATGGGAAAGAGAAGATTATCTGCAAGAAGTTTATCCTGCCTTTTTCCAAGAATGGTAGGCCTTGTAAATCTCGGGACGAGATTTTTATAAGGGGGAGGGGCTGTAACACCTCGGGTGTTAGCCTTGCATAACTTGACTTGCATAACATGAGCATGAGCATCAAGCATTCATAAATCATCAATTACAACTGAAACATTTGATCGAAACATATGAAACATTACTTGTTATCGCGTGTTTCTTAGAACATATGCATAGGATCATGTGCAGATGGATGCAAGTGGGTAATGTTGGTCACTAAAACACCTTAGCTATACTTAGGTTAACAAAAGGGGCCTTGTTCATGAAGGCCACATTTCATGATCGAGCACTTAAGTGATATTTCATGTGTTGACCTGAATAGCTATATGAGTGACTACAACATGAAATGCTTAAATGACCTTGCAAATTGTTTTAACATGCTTAGAGTATCATCATGAACAACTTTGGTATTTAGGGCTAGGGCTAAATTGGTCATTTAGTCAGGGTTTGAGTATGTATCATGATTTCAAAGTGACATGTTTGACTAAAGTTGAACTAGGTGTTAGAGACCTTGCATGGAGGAGTTCACTAAAGCAAAGTTGTAGTGTTTGACATAAGGAACAACTTTTATTTTTGGGTCATGGACTGATTTAGCTTCTAACATGCTTGAATGGGTCCCACAAAAACCAGCAAAACCCAGCTTTCAACACTTAACGATTTTTTTTCTAAGTCTAGGTTCACTGACAGCCTGACAAACCGACTTTGATCATGATTTTACTCAGTTTACGATGAGAATTGGAACACGATCATTGAACAACAATTGTAACTGGTACTTAGGTCTACAAATTCGGTTTAGTAACCTAGCGCTAATTCGTCACGGATTGGAAGTTTAATCATCACCAAAACACGCTGTCAGGCATCGCGCTGCTCGTCTGAACCGACTGAATCAGTTGATTTAGTGGCCGACCGTCCACAGGCGCTGCCCGCCGCGTGGTGGCCGGTAATGGCCACGCGCACCATCTGGAGGCCGCACGCCGGCGTTGGGCCCGCTCGTCAGGCATCGACGGCCAGCAAGCCACCGGTGACGCGCTTAAGTCACCACTGAGCCGGCCTTTCGCTCCCACTCGCCTACTCGCGCTCCTTTGCTCACTGCGCTCGCCATCGCTGTCGCAGCCGCTCCGTCGAGCTCGCCCGCGCTCACCGCCACCCCAGCCTCCGATCGGCCGCACTCACAGCTCCGCCTCACCCTACTCCACCCTTCCCACCTTGCTGCGCCCACAGCCGCGCCATTGGTAAGCCGTGCTTCGCTTTGCGCCACCGTGGGTGTGTCTCTGCCAGAGCCCCACCATGGCCGCCGCCGTGGCCATGTTTAGTCAGAGCACCTCATGCCGCCTAGAACGCCCAAATAGATTCGCCTGGTCACCGTGTTGCTGTAGCACTCCTCGCCTGGCTTCGCCTTGGTCGGAGTTGGTCGGCATACCGCCACGCCATCGCCGCCGTCCGCCATGGTCGTCGGAGAAGAGCTCCCGTGCTTCTTCCGGCCATGCAAAGGCCACCACCGGGTGTGGTTGGATGAGTAGATCATGTAGGTGTAGTCGCTACCGCCGGCGAACTCGCCGTCGGCGAGCTCTGGCCGCGCCAGCACCGCGCAGCGCCGCTGCTCTGCTCTGTGTCACTGACGCGTGGGGTCCCCTGACCAGCGGGTCCCACCTGTCAGCGACAGCTGTATTGAAGGCTAACTCATTTTGAATCCAGTTTTTGATTTGTTTTGTTATTTTTGTATCTTTAGTTGGGTAGCTCCTAAATTTGTGAAATAAATTTTGTAGTGTTCCTTAGGAAGTGTAGTATTTAGGAAAAATATGTTTTTAACATTTACAGTAGAAAGTTTTGGAGATTTAAATAGGAACTTGAAATGTGCTTTTGAATGCATTCAAATTTGTTTATTTTATATCTAGAGTTCCTGTGCTCCAAAAATTATGAAATTGTTGTGGTAGGCTATTCTTGTCATACATGAGCTTGGATAAAAATTTGAAGACCAGTACATGTGTAGATCTATAGTTATAGATTTTTCTTTTATAAATAGTTAATCCTTGCATGAATTTTTATAAATTAATTATGAGTCCAAAATTCATGAAATTTGTTGGAAGTGATACTAGTACCATATGGATGTTAGGAAAAATAAGAAATCTATTGCTTGACACTTTTCAATAGGATTTTCCATTTATGCTATTTCAAGCCTTGCTTCCTTATCATTTTTGTATAGAATGTTCTCCTTAGTAAAATGACATGAAATTTTTATAGTAGTCCTTTGATAGCATTATTAAGGCTCTGTAAATTTTTGAGAATTTATTCAGCGCATCTGATATATATTTATTATTTAACCTAGATATCTAAATAAAATAATAAAGGCAATTGAGTAAATAGTTTGGCTTTGCCATTATATTATCTTGACTATATTTGGTATGCTTAAACTGTTGATAAGTTCTAGGTTGTCAATTTGTGAATGATTACATGAAGTAGAGGTGTTATTACTTTATATTGCATGTTAAGTCATTTCCGGACTGATTCTAGAGTGTGATGAGTTACATGTTGAAACTGTTGTGTACTATAAAAATGGTTAATAACAAAGTCGTAGAGAATTTGATAAGCTTTCCAGAAAGTCCAGGATCACTGTTTTTGAATTTGTAGAACTCCAGTTATGAGTGAAACAAGTAGCTACTGTTTGTGGTGTAGTCGATGCATTGTAGAAATAGTTAAGTAGTAATCGAGAAGAGATATGCACCTACTCAAACAACGTGATGCACTTGTTAACATATATGCATTCGTAATACTTATACCATACTCATGCATCTAGGATCGGAGGAAGAGATCACGTTGCTGGAATTTGAAGAAGCCGAGGAAGGGAACCCGCAGGAGAATCCGCAAGCCCCAGCTCCCGAAGGCGTGGAGCAGAACCCTGAAGAGCTTCCGGAGTGCCCTGACCACCGCCCTACTTCCTTTCTGCGAGGCAAGCCCTGGAGCATTATAAGTCTCCCAGTAATTTACAAATGTTTACTTACGTATTTATGATTGATGCATTAGGTATAGGAGTTGAATGAAACCACTTGATGCATGTACATTCCTTGTCCAGATATTAACCCTTTAACCGGTATAGGTCCAGGATCGAATATATGCTTAGCCATGCTTAGACCGGTAGAAGTCGGGTGATGTCCTGTCACCTGCGAGAGATAGGTGGATACCGGAGCACGGTTGGCTATATCTGCTATCGTGGAACAGAACCATGTGGTAAAAGTAAATTGAGACCAGACGGGAGGTCGATAGGGAAGCAACAAGGCATGGAGGTCTTGGGTGTGGACTTATCCCCGTCTGTGTCGATTAAGGACCATACCGTTGTTGGCGCTTCTGACAAGATTGAACGCATGCCTCTCACTTAGCTGGCCGGATAACTCGTTCCGACCGCGAAGCCGAGTAATTCAACTCAGGCCGGGAACCGTTCTGTTGTGCGCTCCTTCCAGGGAACGATCAGACTGAGCCCAAGGGCAGGCTTGGCCTGAGCATCCTAGCATCTGGTGTTCCAGATTGTGCGGCGCGGTACGGACCCGCGAAATGTGTACCTGAGTTGTACCAAAGGTGACCTAAGACTATCGTGGCTGATAGATCTGGGTTTGTGTTAGGAATAAATTCCCAGCTGGTTGAAATCGATTCGAATCGCCGTCTCTCCTGGATAGTGAGAAACTTGGCTAGTCCCAACATCGTAGCAACTATATTATGAAACATGATGGTTCAAATGAATATGGAATTACAATACCTGCTATGGTTACTATTGTATGATTCTAAATAATATACCACATGTTTGGCATAGGATAGTTGCTAATCTAGAAATGGATAGTTATAATTAACTTGATAAAAGAATCACAATTGTACAATGGTTAATTGCCTTTTTCGCAAAATGTTGTCAAGTTACGTCCACTTATACAGCCTTGCATAATCCTTGGAGTCATTTTATTTCTGGTTCATGACGAGTAAGTCTAGCTGAGTACCTTCTCGTACTCAGGGTTTATTTTCCCATTGTTGCAGATGGCACTGTGTATCATGGTTATTGCAAGAGTTGCTTCTATCCCGCTGTGGATGAGGAGTAAGCCTTGGGCAGGCTTCTTTAGTAATTCCTATCTTTGCTTTTGTGGACCGTGATCTGGTTTGGCACTGTATCAAACTATGTTGGAAACTTTATCTTCGAACTTATTTGCTTCCGCTTTGTTTACCAAACTCAGTTTGTAATAACTTTTTATTCGTACTCTGATAATGAAAAGTATCTGCGAACCGTATGTAATATGTGGCATGTATGTTGAATCCTGTACGATCTTGGTTGTTGTAAATCGTTCATCAAGACCCGTCGTGGTACTCGACGGAATACCGGGTTTATATGGATTCAAGTATGACAGTGCGACCGCTTGCGGATTGCCATTATACTTGTATTCTTATAAATTGGTCGGTTCCGCGACAGCTGGTATCAGAGCAGGATTCAACGTTAATTATCACAAGTGTATTTAAAACAAAAGTTTTTGAGTTCCAAAACCCTTTTCTAGCAACTAATAGTAATTAATAGGTATTTGAAATCTAAAGTGTGCAATGATCACTTTCCTTATGCCCAGATTAAGGACTATTAGGTGGCTATTTAAGTACTAACATGGGGTTTTTACTTCGTCGTCCATACGGCGTGCTATAGTATGGATGCCATTCACTTGAGTGGTAATGTATGGATCAAATGCCTCTACGCCAAGGTAAGATGAGTGTATGACCGCAAGATGTGAGCGTGCGGTTGGGAAGAGTTAGCTTTGGTACGGCTATGTATGCGTGCTTGCATGTGTACATGGTACGTATTTAATTGTGGGTTTAAATTATTGTTGGGTAGATTGATACGGAAGTATATGTATGGGGATACATATATGAAAGTATTTACAATTACATTCGGCATATTTCATTATGGGTTTAGGGCTGAAATGAAATTTTATGCAGGTACACTAACAACGAAACGTGTAGTTCGACTAGTTGCGATCTATATGAGAGAACATATGTATGCCACCGTGTCTACCGTTAGAAACAAATTTTTCCTAAGTTTGTAAGGACGTACGGAACGAGCATGCATCATGTTAAATTACCATTCACAAAACTACATGGTTCCTCCCCTTATAAAATTCTTACTCGGTTATGTAACTCTTATCCATTATGGCATTGTCTCACAAAAGGGTACATGTTGATGGTGCAGATGGCACGCACCAAGCAGACTACTCGCAAGTCCACCGGAGGCAGAGCTCCTAGCCGTCAGCTTGCTCCACGTACCCATCAACGTCACACGTTCCTTAGAGAGTTTGGGATGCCTACACTCTTGTGGAGAGTGCTCAGCTATGTAGGTTATCCCGATGGAATGGAACCCCGCTACTTCTGGGCAAATGAGCGATTGGGAGAAGGTCTCTTAGTTACAGTGGAGGCCATTGTCCATCCCTGAGGTGACGATTCTGAGTGGATAGGTTGGTGTTATGAGTCGACTGGCAGGACTGCTGAAGAAGCAGCTGGCAGGGCAGCCTTTGGGATCCTGAGGGATATCATGGATCGTTTTCCTCAGGAGCTGGCAGCCGCTATGGTTGGAGTCTTTCCAAGAGGTAATCCCTCCACTGACTCATGGCAGTAGGCAAGAGGAAGATCTTTGGAGATTGGTGCAGCAGAAGGGCAGAACAGCGATAACTCTGCCATGAGCGCCATGTTCGCAGTGATGAGAGTGTTAGAGGGAGTTGAAGGTAGCCTCAGACGTGTGTCTGGTGCTCTTGGTCATGCCCACAAAGACCAACGTCAGCTTCAGAGGGAGCACGACGCCGAGATTGAGAGGCTCACTGAAGAAATGACTCGGTTAACTCACCAGCGAAATGCAGCTTGGTCCAGTGAAGATGTCCTGAGAGCTCGACAGTTTGAGCTAGGACAGCAGCTGGCCAATGCGGAAGAATACAATGATAATCTGCATGAAGAGGTTCATCTACTGCACAATCAGCTCCACCCTTATGTCCCACCTGGAGCCGCAGAAATGGATCTAGAAGGGTATGAAGAAGAAGAAGTGGCACCTGAAGAAGAAGTAGAACCTGAGGAAGGAGGTGATTCTGCGTCTGACCTCGATAGTGATCATGATGAGGATTAGGTCACTTAGCACTTAGTAGGACTCGTGTATCACCTTCATTCATGTAATGGACCTGTAGTTCCAATTTGGCATTAGTAACCAGACTATCATGTAATGTTAATCACACGTTTGGTTGAACGTCAATGCAATTCCAGTACTTGGTCGGTAATCGCACTTTAAAATTGCGTGCGTTATGAGCACGATAAGTGGTCAAATTGGCGATGCCATGTTGTGAGAATGAATTATTATGCCTCTGTTTTTATTGTGCTTTTGAGAATTTTCTCCAGTAATTTCAGTTTGGCATGAGTACCTAATTCATCTGCAATCTCTTAGCATCGACCAATAATCGCTTATTGTTGCAACTTCGCAGATGACGCGCACCCGTGCTGGAGCTGGTGGTAGCCAGGATGGCAACCAGGATGACTTGCCACCCCCACCGCCACCATCTGCTCAGGAATTCTTTACCCAATTCCTAGGAAGCCAAAGGACAATGGAAGAAGCCTTGCGCCTTATCGCGCAAAACACTGCTCGTGGCTACCCACAGCAACCAGGGGCCGAGCCAAATCAGCACAGTTCATTCAAGGAGTTTATGGACACGAAGCCTCCGATCTTTAAGGTGGCTGAGGAACCACTGCAGGCCGATGAGTGGCTGAATACCATCGAGCAGAAATTTCATCTGCTAAGGGTCACAGAGCACCTGAAAGCTGAATATGCTTCTCATCAGCTGCAAGGACCAGCAGGAATCTGGTGGACGCACTTCCTGTCGTCTCTGCCTGCTGATGCGAGAGTGACCTGGGATCAGTTCAAGCTGGCTTTTAGGGGACACCATATTCCCCCGGGCCTGATGCGCATGAAAGCAGCAGAATTTATGAGGCTCACTCAGGGAACAAAGTCACTCACAGAATATATGCACGCATTCAACAACTTGTCAAGATATGCTCCAAGTTTCGTGGATACTAAAGAGAAAAAGATTGAGAGTTTCAAGCGAGGTCTGGGTACCAAATTAATGAAGACTATGGCAAACTCTCGATGTGCCACGTACAATGAGTTTATTAGTGATGCCTTGACCCAAGAAAACCACAACAACATGCATGCAGTTGCTAAAAGTCGCAAGAGGGCCTATGAGGCCGGTGCATCCGGATCTTTCCAGTCAAAAGCGCCTATCACAGCTAGGCCACAATTCCGTCCACCTGCACCCAAGTTCAGGCCTCCACCACCGAAAGCTCAGAATAACAGGCCACAGAAACCGTTTCGTAAGGCGTTCACTATTGCCTTACCAAAAGGAAATGGCAATCAGGACAGCTCCACCGGATTCAAAAGTAATCAACCTTGTTTCAACTGCAACCAACTGGGTCATTGGTCCAAGGAGTGCCCCCACCCCAAGAGGAATAGCAACTCAAATCAGAACAATCAGAGGCAGGTGAATGCCAGGGCACGTCAGGGACAAGTGCACTATACCGCTGTGGAGGAAGTGCCCGCCGGAGAAGTTGTCATGGCTGGTATGTTTCTTGTCAACAAGCATCCCGCTGTTGTTTTATTTGATTCGGGAGCTTCTCATTCATTTATGAGTCAAGCATTTGCATCTAGACATGATCAAGAAATAATAGAAGTAAGTAAAGGGGGTTTTAACATAAGTTCAGTAGGGGGTACTGTTACTACCAAAAAGATAGTAAAAAATGTACTCATCTTGATACAAGGGAGAGAGTACACAACAGATTTGATAATATTGCCGGGGTTGTCGATAAGTGTAATCTTAGGCATGAATTGGATGAAGGATCATGGTGTTCTTATTGACACTAGCACCCGTACTATTATGTTGAGAGAACCCACGGGGGGGAATGCTTTTCTAGTTCCACTCTCCCGCGATTTCGAACCCCAACATTTAGCCTGTGCTATCCAAACCACCACCATATGTGATATTCCAGTGGTTTGCGAGTTTCCGGATGTATTTCCAGAGGAATTACCAGGTCTACCACCGGATAGGGACGTGGAATTTAAGATTGAATTAGTGCCAGGTACCGCACCCATATCCAGAAGGCCCTATAGAATGCCACCCAATGAGTTAGCAGAACTCAAGGTTCAATTGCAAGATCTATTGGACAAAGGTCTTATCCAACCTAGCTCATCTCCGTGGGGATGCCCAGCATTGTTTGTGAAAAAGAAGGATAAGTCACTAAGAATGTGTGTAGATTACAGATCACTCAATGCTGTGACCATCAAGAACAAATACCCATTGCCCCGCATTGACATCTTGTTCGATCAACTAGCGAAAGCAAAGGTATTCTCCAAAATTGACTTGAGATCAGGGTACCATCAAATAAAGATCAGACCGGAGGATATACCTAAAACCGCTTTCTCTACTAGGTACGGCTTATACGAGTATTTGGTTATGTCTTTCGGACTAACAAATGCCCCAGCCTAATTTATGTACCTAATGAACTCGGTATTCATGCCCGAACTGGATAAGTTCGTGGTCGTGTTTATCGATGACATATTGATTCCACTTGACCCACGTCATCTAGGAGTACCATTGGGTGCGTCCAAAATGATTTCTGAGCGTATGGTATGTTCGGCGCTAACCGTGCACCTATCTTGCACCGACACTGGCTCCCAACAGACCGATACGCGATTCCACTTGACCCACGTCACCTAGGAGTACCATCGGGTGCGTCCAAAATGATTTCTGATCCTACGGTACGTTTGGCGCAAACCATGCACCTATCTTGCATCAAGATTAGCACCACCTCCGAACGGACCAAAACGAGCTTTCGCTTGAGCCTCATCACCTATGGGTACCATTGGGTGCGTTCGAAATGATTTTTGAGCCTATGGTACACTCGGCACAAACCGTGCACCTATCTTGCACCGACACCAACACTGTCTCCAAATGAACCGAAAAGAGGTTCCACATTACCCACGTCACCTTGGAGTTCCATCGCACCTATCTTACACCAACACTGGCTCCCAATGGACCAAAACGAGACTCCACAAGACCCACGTCACCTAGGAGTACCATCAGGTGCGTCCAAAATGATTTCCGAGCCTATGGTATGTTCAGCGCAAACCATGCACCTATCTTGCACCGACACTGGCTCCCAACAGACCAAAACGAGACTCCACAAGACTCACATTACCTAGGAGTACCATCGGGTGCGTCCAAAATGATTTCCGAGCCTATGGTATGTACGGCGCAAATCGTGCACCTATCTTGCACCGACACTGGCTCCCAAAAGACTGAAACAAGATTCCACTTGACCCACGTCACCTTGGAGTACCATCGGGTGCGTCCAAAATGATTTCTGAGCCTATGGTACGTTCGGCGCAAACCGTGCACCTATCTTGCACCGACACTGGGTCCCAACAGACTGAAACGAGATTCCACATGGCCAACATCACCTAGGAGTACCATCGGGTGCGTCCAAAACGATTTCCGAGCCTATGGTGTGTTCAGCGCAAACCGTGCACCAATCTTGCACCGACACTAGCTCCCAATGGATCGAAACAAGACTCCACATGACCTACGTCACCTAGGAGTTCCATCTGGTGTGTCTAAAATGATTTCCGAGCCTATGGTACATTTGGCGCAAACCATGCACCTATCTTGCGTCAAGATTAGCACCACCTCCAAACAGACCGAAACAAGCTTTTGCTTGAGCCTCATCACCTACGAGTACAATTGGGTGCATCCAAAATGATTTTTGAGCCTATGGTAGACTCGGCGCAAACCGTGCACCTATCTTGCACCGACACCAACACTGTCTCCAAATGAACCGAAAAGAGATTCCACATTACCCACATCACCTTGGAGTTCCATCACACCTATCTTTCACCGACACTGGCTCTCAACGGACCAAAACGAGACTCCACATGACCCACGTCACCTAGGAGTACCATCGGGTGTGCCAAAATGATTTACGAGCCTATGGTATGTTCGGCGCAAACCGTGCACCTATCTTGCACTGACACTGGCTCCCAACAGACCAAAACGAGACTCCACATGACCCACGTCACCTAGGAGTACCATCGGGTGCGTCCAAAATGATTTCCAAGCCTATGGAATGTTCGACGTAAACCGTGCACCTATCTTGCACCGACACTGGCTCCCAATAGACCGAAACCAGATTCCACTTGACCCACGTCACCTAGGAGTACCATTGATTGCGTCCAAAACGATTTCTGAGCCTATGGTATGTTCGGCGCAAGCCGTGCACCTATCTTGCACCGACACTGGCTCCCAACAGACCGAAATGAGATTCCACATGACCAACGTCACCTTGGAGTACCATCGGGTGCGTCCAAAACGATTTTGAGCCTATGGTGTGTTCGGCGCAAACAGTGCATCAATCTTGCACCGACACTGGCTCCCAACAGACCGAAACAAGACTCCACATGACCCACATCTCCTAGGAGTTCCATCTGGTGTGTCCAAAATGATTTCTGAGCCTATGGTATGTTCGGCGCTAACCGTGCACCTATCTTGCACCGACACTGGCACCCAACAGACCGATACGAGATTCCACTTGACCCATGTCACCTAGGAGTACCATCGGGTGCGTCCAAAATGATTTTCCGAGCCTATGGTATGTACGGCGCAAACCGTGCACCTATCTTGCACCGACACTGGCTCCCAAAAGACCGAAACAAGATTCCACTTGACCCACGTCACCTAGGAGTACCATCGGGTGCGTCCAAAACGATTTCTAAGCCTATGGTATGTTCGGCGCAAACCGTGCACCTATCTTGCACCGACACTGGGTCCCAACAGACTGAAACGAGATTCCACATGGCCAACATCACCTAGGAGTACCATCAGGTGCGTCCAAAACGATTTCTGAGCCTATGGTGTGTTCGGCGCAAACCGTGCACCTATCTTGCACCGACACTGGGTCCCAACAGACTGAAACGAGATTCCACATGGCCAACATCACCTAGGAGTACCATCGGGTGCGTCCAAAACGATTTCCGAGCCTATGGTGTGTTCAGCGCAAACCGTGCACCAATCTTGCACCGACACTAGCTCCCAATGGATCGAAACAAGACTCCACATGACCTACGTCACCTAGGAGCTCCATCTGGTGTGTCTAAAATGATTTCCGAGCCTATGGTACATTTGGCGCAAACCATGCACCTATCTTGCGTCAAGATTAGCACCACCTCCAAACAGACCGAAACAAGCTTTTGCTTGAGCCTCATCACCTACGAGTACAATTGGGTGCATCCAAAATGATTTTTGAGCCTATGGTAGACTCGGCGCAAACCGTGCACCTATCTTGCACCGACACCAACACTGTCTCCAAATGAACCGAAAAGAGATTCCACATTACCCACATCACCTTGGAGTTCCATCACACCTATCTTTCACCGACACTGGCTCTCAACGGACCAAAACGAGACTCCACATGACCCACGTCACCTAGGAGTACCATCGGGTGTGCCAAAATGATTTACGAGCCTATGGTATGTTCGGCGCAAACCGTGCACCTATCTTGCACTGACACTGGCTCCCAACAGACCAAAACGAGACTCCACATGACCCACGTCACCTAGGAGTACCATCGGGTGCGTCCAAAATGATTTCCAAGCCTATGGAATGTTCGACGTAAACCGTGCACCTATCTTGCACCGACACTGGCTCCCAACAGACCGAAACCAGATTCCACTTGACCCACGTCACCTAGGAGTACCATTGATTGCGTCCAAAACGATTTCTGAGCCTATGGTATGTTCGGCGCAAGCCGTGCACCTATCTTGCACCGACACTGGCTCCCAACAGACCGAAATGAGATTCCACATGACCAACGTCACCTTGGAGTACCATCGTTGCGTCCAAAACGATTTTGAGCCTATGGTGTGTTCGGCGCAAACAGTGCATCAATCTTGCACCGACACTGGCTCCCAACAGACCGAAACAAGACTCCACATGACCCACATCTCCTAGGAGTTCCATCTGGTGTGTCCAAAATGATTTCTGAGCCTATGGTATGTTCGGCGCTAACCGTGCACCTATCTTGCACCGACACTGGCACCCAACAGACCGATACGAGATTCCACTTGACCCATGTCACCTAGGAGTACCATCGGGTGCGTCCAAAATGATTTTCCGAGCCTATGGTATGTACGGCGCAAACCGTGCACCTATCTTGCACCGACACTGGCTCCCAAAAGACCGAAACAAGATTCCACTTGACCCACGTCACCTAGGAGTACCATCGGGTGCGTCCAAAACGATTTCTAAGCCTATGGTATGTTCGGCGCAAACCGTGCACCTATCTTGCACCGACACTGGGTCCCAACAGACTGAAACGAGATTCCACATGGCCAACATCACCTAGGAGTACCATCAGGTGCATCCAAAACGATTTCTGAGCCTATGGTGTGTTCGGCGCAAACCGTGCACCTATCTTGCACCGACACTGGGTCCCAACAGACTGAAACGAGATTCCACATGGCCAACATCACCTAGGAGTACCATCGGGTGCGTCCAAAACGATTTCCGAGCCTATGGTGTGTTCAGCGCAAACCGTGCACCAATCTTGCACCGACACTAGCTCCCAATGGATCGAAACAAGACTCCACATGACCTACGTCACCTAGGAGTTCCATCTGGTGTGTCTAAAATGATTTCCGAGCCTATGGTACATTTGGCGCAAACCATGCACCTATCTTGCGTCAAGATTAGCACCACCTCCAAACAGACCGAAACAAGCTTTTGCTTGAGCCTCATCACCTACGAGTACAATTGGGTGCATCCAAAATGATTTTTGAGCCTATGGTAGACTCGGCGCAAACCGTGCACCTATCTTGCACCGACACCAACACTGTCTCCAAATGAACCGAAAAGAGATTCCACATTACCCACATCACCTTGGAGTTCCATCACACCTATCTCTCACCGACACTGGCTCTCAACGGACCAAAACGAGACTCCACATGACCCATGTCACCTAGGAGTACCATCGGGTGTGCCAAAATGATTTACGAGCCTATGGTATGTTCGGCGCAAACCGTGCACCTATCTTGCACTGACACTGGCTCCCAACAGACCAAAACGAGACTCCACATGACCCACGTCACCTAGGAGTACCATCGGGTGCGTCCAAAATGATTTCCAAGCCTATGGAATGTTCGACGTAAACCGTGCACCTATCTTGCACCGACACTGGCTCCCAACAGACTGAAACCAGATTCCACTTGACCCACGTCACCTAGGAGTACCATTGATTGCGTCCAAAACGATTTCTGAGCCTATGGTATGTTCGGCGCAAGCCGTGCACCTATCTTGCACCGACACTGGCTCCCAACAGACCGAAATGAGATTCCACATGACCAACGTCACCTTGGAGTACCATCGGGTGCGTCCAAAACGATTTTGAGCCTATGGTGTGTTCGGCGCAAACAGTGCATCAATCTTGCACCGACACTGGCTCCCAACAGACCGAAACAAGACTCCACATGACCCACATCTCCTAGGAGTTCCATCTGGTGTGTCCAAAATGATTTCTGAGCCTATGGTATGTTCGGCGCTAACCGTGCACCTATCTTGCACCGACACTGGCACCCAACAGACCGATACGAGATTCCACTTGACCCACGTCACCTAGGAGTACCATCGGGTGCGTCCAAAATGATTTTCCGAGCCTATGGTATGTTCGGCACAAACCGTGCACCTATCTTGCACCGACACTGGCTCCCAACAGACCATAACTGGACTCCACATGACCCACGTCACCTAGGAGTACCATCAGGTGCGTCCAAACTGATTCCCGAGCCTATGGTATGTTCGGCGCAAACCGTGCACCTATCTTGCACCGACACTGGCTCCCAACAGACCATAACGAGACTCCACATGACCCACGTCACCTAGGAGTACCATCAGGTGCGTCCAAAATGATTTCTGAGCCTATGGTATGTTCGGCACAAACCGTGCACCTATCTTGCACTGACACTGGCTCCCAATAGACCATAACAAGACTCCACATGACCCACGTCACCAAGGAGTACCATCGGGTGCGTCCAAACTAATTCCTGAGCCTATGGTATGTTCGGCGCAAACCGTGCACCTATCTTGCACTGACACTGGCTCCCAACAGACCGAAACGAGATTTCACTTGACCCATGTCACCTAGGAGTACCATCGGGTGCGTCCAAAATGATTTCTGAGCCTATGGTATGTTCGGCACAAACCGTGCACCTATCTTGCACTGACACTGGCTCCCAATAGACCGAAATGAGATTCCACATGACCAACGTCACCTAGGAGTACCATCGGGTGCGTCCAAAACGATTTCTGAGCCTATGGTGTGTTCGGCGCAAACAGTGCACCAATCTTGCACGGACACTGGCTCCCAACGGACCGAAACAAGACTCCACATGACCCATGTCACCTAGGAGCTCCATCTGGTGTGTCCAAAATGATTTCCGAGCCTATGGTATATTCGGCGCTAACCGTGCACCTATCTTGCACTGAAACTGGCTCCCAACAGACCGATACGAGATTCCACTTGACCCACGTCACCTAGGAGTACCATCGGGTGCGTCCAAAACGATTTCTGATCCCACGGTACATTTGGCGCAAACCATGCACCTATCTTGCGTCAATATTAGCACCACCTCTGAACGGACCGAAACGAGCTTTCACTTGAGCCTCATCACCTACGATTACCATTAGGTGCGTCCGAAATGATTTTTGAGCCTATGGTACACTCGGCGCAAACCGTGCACCTATCTTGCACCGACACCAACACTATCTCCAAATGAACCAAAAAGAGATTCCACATTACCCACGTCACCTTGGAGTTCCATCGCACCTATCTTACACCGACACTGGCTCCCAACGGACCAAAACGAGACTCCACATGACCCATGTCACCTAGGAGTACCATCAGGTGCGTCCAAAATGATTTCTGAGCCTATGGTATGTTCGGCGCAAACCGTGCACCTATCTTGCGCCGACACTGGCTCCCAACAGACCAAAATGAGACTCCACATGACCCACGTCACCTAGGAGTACCATCGGGTGCGTCCAAAATGATTTCTGAGCCTATGGAATGTTCGGCGCAAACCGTGCACCTATCTTGCACCGACACTGGCTCCCAAAAGACCGAAACAAGATTCCACTTGACCCACGTCGCCTAGGAGTACCATCGGGTGCATCCAAAATGATTTCTGAGCCTATGGTATGTTCGGCGCAAACCGTGCACCTATCTTGCACCGACACTGGCTCCCAACAGACCAAAACGAGATTCCACATGACTAACGTCACCTAGGAGTACCATCGGGTGCGTCCAAAACGATTTCCGAGCCTATGGTGTGTTCAGGTCAAACCGTGGACCAATCTTGCACCGACACTAGCTCCCAATGGACCGAAACAAGACTCCACATGACCTACGTCACCTAGGAGTTCCATCTGGTGTGTCCAAAATGATTTCTGAGGCTATGGTATGTTCGGCGCTAACCATGCACCAATCTTGCACCGACACTGGCTCCCAACAGACCGATACGAGATTTCAGTTGACCCACGTCACCTAGGAGTACCATTGGGTGTGTCCAAAATGATTTCCGAGCCTATGGTATGTTCGGCGCAAACCGTGCACCTATCTTGCACCGACACTGGCTCCCAACAGTCCGAAATGAGATTCCACATGACCCACGTCACCTAGGAGTACCATCGGTGTGTCCAAAATGATTTCTGATCCTACGGTACATTTGGCGCAAACCATGCACCTATCTTGCGTCAAGATTAGCACCACCTCCAAACAGACCGAAACGAGCTTTCGCTTGAGCCTCATCACCTACGAGTACAATTGGGTGCGTCCGAAATGATTTTTGTGCCTATGGTACACTCGGCACAAACCGTGCACCTATCTTGCACCAACACCAACACTGTCTCCAAATGAACCGAAAAGAGATTCCACATTACCCACATCACCTTGGAGTTCCATCGCACCTATCTTACACCGACACTGGTTCCCAACAGACCAAAATAAGACTCCACATGACCCACGTCACCTAGGAGTACCATCGGGTGCGCCAAAATGATTTCTGAGCCTATGGTATGTTCGGCGCAAACCGTGCACCTATCTTGCACCGACACTGGCTCCCAACAGACCAAAACGAGACTCCACATGACCCACGTCACCTAGGAGTACCATCGCGTGCGTCCAAAATGATTTCCGAGCCTATGGTATGTTCGACGCAAACCGTGCACCTATCTTGCACCAACTCTGGCTCCCAACAGACCGAAACGAGATTCCACTTGACCCACGTCACCTAGGAGTACCATCGGGTGCGTCCAAAATGACTTCTGAGCCTATGGTATGTTCGGCGCAAATCGTGCACCTATCTTGCACCGACACTAGCTCCCAACAGACTGAAACGAGATTCCACATGACCAACGTCACCTAGGAGTACCATTGGGTGCGTCCAAAACGATTTCTGAGCCTATGGTGTGTTCGGCGCAAACAGTGCACCAATCTTGCACCAACACTGGCTCCCAACGGACCGAAACAAGACTCCACATGACCCACGTCACCTAGGAGTTCCATCTGGTGTGTCCAAAATGATTTCCGAGCCTATGGTATGTTTGACGCTAACCATGCACCTATCTTGCACCGACACTGGCTCCCAAAAGACCGAAACAAGATTCCACTTGACCCACATCGCCTAGGAGTACCATCGGGTGCATCCAAAATGATTTCTGAGCCTATGGTATGTTCGGCGCAAACCGTGCACCTATCTTGCACCAACACTGGCTCCCAACAGTCCGAAACAAGATTCCACATGACCCACGTCACCTAGGAGTACCATCGGGGTGTCCAAAATGATTTCTGATCCTACGGTACATTTGGCGCAAACCATGCACCTATCTTGCGTCAAGATTAGCACCACCTCCAAACAGACCGAAACGAGCTTTCGCTTGAGCCTCATCACCTACGAGTACAATTGGATGCGTCCGAAATGATTTTTGTGCCTATGGTACACTCGGCACAAACCGTGCACCTATCTTGCACCGACACCAACACTATCTCCAAATGAACCGAAAAGAGATTCCACATTACCCACATCACCTTGGAGTTCCATCGCACCTATCTTACACCGACACTGGTTCCCAACGGACCAAAATAAGACTCCACATGACCCACGTCACCTAGGAGTACCATCGGGTGCGCCAAAATGATTTCTGAGCCTATGGTATGTTCGGCGCAAACCGTGCACCTATCTTGCACCGACACTGGCTCCCAACAATCCAAAACGAGATTCCACATGACAACGTCACCTAGGAGTACCATCGGGTGCGTCCAAAACGATTTCCGAGCCTATGGTGTGTTCAGTGCAAACCATGCACCAATCTTGCACCGACACTGGCTCCCAATGGACCGAAACAAGACTCCACATGACCTACGTCACCTAGGAGTTCCATCTGGTGTGTCCAAAATGATTTCCGAGCCTATGGTATGTTCGGCGCTAACCGTGCACCTATCTTGCATCGACACTAGCTCCCAACAGACCGATACAAGATTCCACTTGACCCACGTCACCTAGGAGTACCATTGGGTGTGTCCAAAATGATTTTCGAGCCTATGGTATGTTCGGCGCCAACCGTGCACCTATCTTGCACTGACACTGGCTCCGAACAGACCGAAACGAGATTCCACTTGACCCACGTTACCTAAGAGTACCATCAGGTGCGTCCAAAATGATTTCCGAGCCTATGGTATGTTCGGCACAAACTGTGCACCTATCTTGCACCGACACTGGCTCCCAACAGTCCGAAACGAGATTCCACATGACCCACGTCACCTAGGAGTACCATCGGTGTGTCCAAAATGATTTCTGATCCTATGGTACATTTGGCGCAAACCATGCACCTATCTTGCGTCAAGATTAGCACCACCTCCAAACGGACCAAAACGAGCTTTCGCTTGAGCCTCATCACCTACGAGTACAATTGGGTGTGTCCGAAATGATTTTTGTGCCTATGGTACACTCGGCACAAACCGTGCACCTATCTTGCACCGACACCAACACTGTCTCCAAATGAACCGAAAAGAGATTCCACATTACCCACATCACCTTGGAGTTCCATCGCACCTATCTTACAACGACACTGGTTCCCAACGGACCAAAGCAGGACTCCACATCACCCACGTCACCTAGGAGTACCATCGGGTGCGCCAAAATGATTTCTGAGCCTATGGTATGTTCAGCGCAAACCGTGCACCTATCTTGCACCGACACTAGCTCCCAACAGACCAAAACAAGACTCCACATGACCCACGTCACCTAGCAGTACCATCGGGTGCGTCCAAAATGATTTCTGAGCCTATGGTATGTTCGACGCAAACCGTGCACCTATCTTGCACAAACTCTGGCTCCCAACAGACCGAAATGAGATTCCACTTGACCCACGTCACCTAGGAGTTCCATCGGGTGCATCCAAAATGATTTCTGAGCCTATGGTATGTTCGGCGCAAATCGTGCACCTATCTTGCACCGACACTAGCTCCCAACAGACTGAAACGAGATTCCACATGACCAACGTCACCTAGGAGTACCATTGGGTGCGTCCAAAACGATTTCTGAGCCTATGGTGTGTTCGGTGCAAACAGTGCACCAATCTTGCACCGACACTGGCTCCCAATGGACCGAAACAAGACTCCACATGACCCACGTCACCTAGGAGTTCCATCTGGTGTGTCCAAAATGATTTCCGAGCCTATGGTATGTTCGACGCAAACCGTGCACCTATCTTGCACCAACTCTGGCTCCCAACAGACCAAAACGAGATTCCACTTGACCCACGTCACCTAGGAGTACCATCAGGTGCATCCAAAATGATTTCTGAGCCTATGGTATGTTCGGCGCAAATCGTGCACCTATCTTGCACCGACACTAGCTCCCAACAGACTGAAACGAGATTCCACATGACCAACATCACCTAGCAGTACCATTGGGTGCGTCCAAAACAATTTCTGAGCCTATGGTGTGTTTGGCGCAAACAGTGCACCAATGTTGCACCGACACTGGCTCCCAACGGACCGAAACAAGACTCCACATGACCCACGTCACCTAGGAGTTCCATCTGGTGTGTCCAAAATGATTTCTGAGCCTATGGTATGTTTGACGCTAACCGTGCACCTATCTTGCACCGACACTGGCTCCCAACAGACCGATATGAGGTTCCACTTGACCCACGTCACCAAGGAGAACCATTGGGTGCATCCAAAATGATTTCTGAGCCTATGGTATGTTCGGCGCAAAGCATGCACCTATCTTGCACCGACACTGGCTCCCAACAGACCGAAACGAGATTCCACATGACCAACGTCACCTAGGAGTACCATTGGGTGCGTCCAAAATGATTTCTGGGCCTATGGTGTGTTCGGCACAAACAGTGCACCAATCTTGCACCGACATTGGCTCCCAATGGAGCGAAATAAGACTCCACATGACCCATGTCGCCTAGGAGTTCCATCTAGTGTGTCCAAAATGATTTCCGAGCCTATGGTATGTTTGGCGCTAACCGTGCACCTATCTTGCACCGACACTGGCTCCCAACAGACCGATACGAGATTCCACTTGACCCACGTCACCTAGGAGTACCATCGGGTGCGTCCAAAACAATTTCCGATCCTACGGTACGTTTGGCGCAAACCATGCACCTATCTTGCGTCAAGATTAGCACCACCTCCGAACGGACTGAAACGAGCTTTCGCTTGAGCCTCATCACCTACGAGTACCATTGGGTGCGTCCGAAATGATTTTAGAGCCTATAGTACACTCGGCGCAAACCGTGCACCTATCTTGCACCGACACCAACACTGTCTCCAAATGAACCAAAAAGAGATTCCACATTACCCACGTCACCTTGGAGTTCCATCGCACCTATCTTACACCGACACTGGCTCCCAACGGACCAAAACAAGACTCCACATGACCCACGTCACCTAGGAGTACCATCGGGTAAGTCCAAAATGATTTCCGAGCCTACGGTATGTTCGGCGCAAACAGTGCACCTATCTTGCACTGACACTGGCTCCCAACAGACCAAAACAAGACTCCACATGACCCATGTCACCTAGGAGTACCATCGGGTGTGTCCAAAATGATTTCCGAGCCTATGGTATGTTCGACGCAAACCGTGCACCTATCTTGCACCGACACTGGCTCCCAACAGACCAAAACAAGACTCCACATGACCCATGTCACCTAGGAGTACCATCGGGTGTGTCCAAAATGATTTCCGAGCCTATGGTATGTTCGACGCAAACCGTGCACCTATCTTGCACCGACACTGGCTCCCAACAGACCAAAACGAGATTCCACTTGACCCACGTCACCTAGGAGTACCATCGGGTGCATCCAAAATGATTTTTGAGCCTATGGTTTGTTCAGCGCAAACCGTGCACCTATCTTGCACCGACACTGGCTCCCAACAATCCGAAACGAGATTCCACATGACAACATCACCTAGGTGTACCATCGGGTGCGTCCAAAACGATTTCCAAGCCTATGGTGTGTTCAGCGCAAACCGTGCACCAATCTTGCACCGACACTGGCTCCCAATGGACCAAAACAAGACTCCACATGACCTACGTCACCTAGGAGTTCCATCTGGTGTGTCCAAAATGATTTCCGAGCCTATGGTATGTTCGGCGCTAACCGTGCACCTATCTTGCACCGACACTAGCTCCCAACAGACCGATACGAGATTCCACTTGACCCACGTCACCTAGGAGTACCATTGGGTGTGTCCAAAATGATTTCCGAGCCTATGGTATGTTCGGCGCCAACCGTGCACCTATCTTGCACTGACACTGGCTCCAAACAGACCGAAACGAGATTCCACTTGACCCACGTTACCTAAGAGTACCATCAGGTGCGTCCAAAATGATTTCCGAGCCTATGGTATGTTCGGCACAAACCGTGCACCTATCTTGCACCGACACTGGCTCCCAACAGTCCGAAACGAGATTCCACATGACCCACGTCACCTAGGAGTACCATCGGTGTGTCCAAAATGATTTCTGATCCTACGGTACATTTGGCGCAAACCATGCACCTATCTTGCGTCAAGATTAGCACCACCTCCAAACGGACCGAAACGAGCTTTCGCTTGAGCCTCATCACCTACGAGTACAATTGGGTGCGTCCGAAATGATTTTTGTGCCTATGGTACACTCGGCACAAACCGTGCACCTATCTTGCACCGACACCAACACTGTCTCCAAATGAACCGAAAAGAGATTCCACATTACCCACATCACCTTGGAGTTCCATCGCACCTATCTTACACCGACACTGGTTCCCAACGGACCAAAACAGGACTCCACATGACCCACGTCACCTAGGAGTACCATCGGGTGCGCCAAAATGATTTCTGAGCCTATGGTATGTTCGGCGCAAACCGTGCACCTATCTTGCACCGACACTAGCTCCCAACAGACCAAAACGAGACTCCACATGACCCACGTCACCTAGGAGTACCATCGGGTGCGTCCAAAATGATTTCTGAGCCTATGGTATGTTCGACGCAAACCGTGCACCTATCTTGCACCAACTCTGGCTCCCAACAGACCGAAACGAGATTCCACTTGACCCACGTCACCTAGGAGTTCCATCGGGTGCGTCCAAAATGATTTCTGAGCCTATGGTATGTTCGGCGCAAATCGTGCACCTATCTTGCACCGACACTAGCTCCCAACAGACTGAAACGAGATTCCACATGACCAACGTCACCTAGGAGTACCATTGGGTGCGTCCAAAACGATTTTTGAGCCTATGGTGTGTTCGGCGCAAACAGTGCACCAATCTTGCACCGACACTGGCTCCCAACGGACCGAAACAAGACTCCACATGACCCACGTCACCTAAGAGTTCCATCTGGTGTGTCCAAAATGATTTCCGAGCCTATGGTATGTCTGACGCTAACCGTGCACCTATCTTGCACCGACACTGGCTCCCAAAAGATCGAAACAAGATTCCACTTGACCCACGTCGCCTAGGAGTACCATCGGGTGCATTCAAAATGATTTCTGAGCCTATGGTATGTTCGGCGCAAACCATGCACCTATCTTGCACCGACGCTGGCTCCCAACAGACCAAAACGAGATTCCACATGACTAACGTCACCTAGGAGTACCATCGGGTGTGTCCAAAATGATTTCTGAGCCTATGGTGTGTTCAGCACAAACAGTGCACCAATCTTGCACCGACACTAGCTCCCAATGGACCAAAACAAGACTCCACATGACCTACGTCACCTAGCAGTTCCATCTGGTGTGTCCAAAATGATTTCTGAGCCTATGGTATGTTCGGCGCTAACCGTGCACCAATCTTGCGCCGACACTGGCTCCCAACAGACCGATACGAGATTCCACTTGACCCACGTCACCAAGGAGTACCATTGGGTGTGTCCAAAATGATTTCCGAGCCTATGGTATGTTCGGCGCCAACCGTGCACCTATCTTGCACCGACACTAGCTCCGAACAGACCGAAACGAGATTCCACTTGACCCACGTTACCTAAGAGTACCATTATGTGCGTCCAAAATGATTTCCGAGCCTATGGTATGTTCGGCGCAAACCGTGCACCTATCTTGCACCGACACTGGCTCCCAACAGTCCGAAATGAGATTCCACATGACCCACGTCACCTAGGAGTACCATCAGTGTGTCCAAAACGATTTCTGATCCTACGGTACATTTGGCGCAAACCATGCACCTATCTTGCGTCAAGATTAGCACCACCTCCAAACGGACCGAAACGAGCTTTCGCTTGAGCCTCATCACCTACGAGTACAATTGGGTGCGTCCGAAATGATTTTTGTGCCTATGGTACACTCGGCACAAACCGTGCACCTATCTTGCACTGACACCAACACTGTCTCCAAATGAACCGAAAAGAGATTCCACATTACCCACATCACCTTGGAGTTCCATCGCACCTATCTTACACCGACACTGGTTCCCAACGGACCAAAACAAGACTCCACATGACCCACGTCACCTAGGAGTACCATCGGGTGCGCCAAAATGATTTCTGAGCCTATGGTATGTTTGGCGCAAACCATGCACCTATCTTGCACCGACACTGGCTCCCAACAGACCAAAATGAGACTCCACATGACCCACGTCACCTAGGAGTACCATCGGGTGCGTCCAAAATGATTTCCGAGCCTATGGTATGTTCGACGCAAACCGTGCACCTATCTTGCACCAACTCTGGCTCCCAACAGACCGAAACGGGATTCCACTTGACCCACGTCACCTAGGAGTACCATCAAGTGCGTCCAAAATGATTTCTGAGCCTATGGTATGTTCGGCGCAAATCGTGCACCTATCTTGCACCGACACTAGCTCCCAACAGACTGAAACGAGATTCCACATGACCAACGTCACCTAGGAGTACCATTGGGTGCGTCCAAAACGATTTCTGAGCCTATGGTGTGTTCGGCGCAAACAGTGCACCAATCTTGCACCGACACTGGCTCCCAACGGTCCAAAACAAGACTCCACATGACCCACGTCACCTAGGAGTTCCATCTGGTGTGTCCAAAATGATTTCCGAGCCTATGGTATGTTCGACGCTAACCGTGCACCTATCTTGCACCGACACTGGCTCCCAACAGACCGATACGAGATTCCACTTGACCCACGTCACCAAGGAGAACCATTGGGTGCGTCCAAAATGATTTCTGAGCCTATGGTATGTTCGGCGCAAAGCATGCACCTATCTTGCACCGACACTGGCTCCCAACAGACCGAAACGAGATTCCACATGACCAACGTCACCTAGGAGTACCATTGGGTGCGTCCAAAACAATTTCTGAGCCTATGGTGTGTTCGGCGCAAACAGTGCACCAATCTTGCACCGACACTGGCTCCCAATGGACCGAAACAAGACTCCACATGACCCACGTCACCTAGGAGTTCCATCTGGTGTGTCCAAAATGATTTCCGAGCCTATGGTATGTTCGGCGCTAACCGTGCACCTATCTTGCACCGACACTGGCTCCCAACAGACCGATACGAGATTCCACTTGACCCACGTCACCTAGGAGTACCATCGGGTGCGTCCAAAATGATTTTCGATCCTACGGTATGTTTGGCGCAAACCATGCACCTATCTTGCGTCAAGATTAGCACCACCTCCGAACGGACTGAAACGAGCTTTCGCTTGAGCCTCATCACCTGCGAGTACCATTGGGTGCGTCCGAAATGATTTTTGAGCCTATAGTACACTCGGCGCAAACCGTGCACCTATCTTGCACCGACACCAACACTGTCTCCAAATGAACCAAAAAGAGATTCCACATTACCCACGTCACCTTGGAGTTCCATCGCACCTATCTTACACCGACACTGGCTCCCAACGGACCAAAACGAGACTCCACATGACCCACATCACCTAGGAGTACCATCGGGTGCGTCCAAAATGATTTCCGAGCCTATGGTATGTTCGGCGCAAATAGTGCACCTATCTTGCACCGACACTGGCTCCCAACAGACCAAAACAAGACTCCACATGACCCATGTCACCTAGGAGTACCATCGGGTGTGTCCAAAATGATTTCCGAGCCTATGGTATGTTCGACGCAAACCGTGCACCTATCTTGCACCGACACTGGCTCCCAACAGACCAAAACGAGATTCCACTTGACCCACGTCACCTAGGAGTACCATCGGGTGCGTCCAAAATGATTTCTGAGCCTATGGTATGTTCAGCGCAAACCGTGCACCTATCTTGCACCGACACTGGCTCCCAACAATCCAAAACGAGATTCCACATGACAACGTCACCTAGGAGTACCATCGGGTGCGTCCAAAACGATTTCCGAGCCTATGGTGTGTTCAGCGCAAACCGTGCACCAATCTTGCACCGACACTGGCTCCCAATGGACCAAAACAAGACTCCACATGACCTACGTCACCTAGGAGTTCCATCTGGTGTGTCCAAAATGATTTCCGAGCCTATGGTATGTTCGGCGCTAACCGTGCACCTATCTTGCACCGACACTAGCTCCCAACAGACCGATACGAGATTCCACTTGACCCACATCACCTAGGAGTACCATTGGGTGTGTCCAAAATGATTTCCGAGCCTATGGTATGTTCGGCGCCAACCGTGCACCTATCTTGCACCGACACTGGCTCCGAACAGACCGAAACGAGATTCCACTTGACCCACGTTACCTAAGAGGACCATCAGGTGCGTCCAAAATGATTTCTGAGCCTATGGTATGTTCGGCGCAAACCGTGCACCTATCTTGCACCGACACTGGCTCCCAATAGTCCGAAACGAGATTCCACATGACCCACGTCACCTAGGAGTACCATCGGTGTGTCCAAAATGATTTATGATCCTATGGTACATTTGGCGCAAACCATGCACCGATCTTGCGTCAAGATTAGCACCACCTCCAAACGGACCGAAACGAGCTTTCGCTTGAGCCTCATCACCTACGAGTACAATTGGGTGCGTCTGAAATGATTTTTGTGCCTATGGTACACTCGGCACAAACCGTGCACCTATCTTGCACCGACACCAACACTATCTCCAAATGAACCGAAAAGAGATTCCACATTACACACATCACCTTGGAGTTCCATCGCACCTATCTTACACCGACACTGGTTCCCAACAGACCAAAACAAGAGTCCACATGACCCACGTCACCTAGGAGTACCATCGGGTGCGCCAAAATGATTTCTGAGCCTATGGTATGTTCGGCGCAAACTGTGCACCTATCTTGCACCGACACTGGCTCCCAACAGACCAAAACGAGACTCCACATGACCCACGTCACCTAGGAGTACCATCGGGTGCATCCAAAATGATTTCTGAGCCTATGGTATGTTCAACGCAAACCGTGCACCTATCTTGCACCAACTCTGGCTGCCAACAGACCGAAACGAGATTCCACTTGACCCACGCCACCTAGGAGTTCCATCGGGTGCGTCCAAAATGATTTCTGAGCCTATGGTATGTTCGGCGCAAATCGTGCACCTATCTTGCACCGACACTAGCTCCCAACAGACTGAAACGAGATTCCACATGACCAACGTCACCTAGGAGTACCATTGGGTGCGTCCAAAATGATTTCTGAGCCTATGGTGTGTTCGGCGCAAACAGTGCACCAATCTTGCACCGACACTGGCTCCCAACGGACCGAAACAAGACTCCACAAGACCCACGTCACCTAGGAGTTCCATCTGGTGTGTCCAAAATGATTTCCGAGCCTATGGTATGTTCGACGCTAACCGTGCACCTATCTTGCACCGACACTGGCTCCCAACAGACCGATACGAGATTCCACTTGACCCACATCACCAAGGAGAACCATTGGGTGCGTCCAAAATGATTTCTGAGCCTATGGTATGTTCGGCGCAAAGCATGCACCTATCTTGCACCGACACTGGCTCCCAACAGACCGAAACGAGATTCCACATGACCAACGTCACCTAGGAGTACCATTGGGTGCGTCCAAAACGATTTCCGATCCTACGGTACGTTTGGCGCAAACCATGCACCTATCTTGCGTCAAGATTAGCACCACCTCCGAACGGACTGAAACGAGCTTTCGCTTGAGCCTCATCACCTACGAGTACCATTGGGTGCGTCCAAAATGATTTTTGAGCCTATAGTACACTCGGCGCAAACCGTGCACCTATCTTGCACCGACACCAACACTGTCTCCAAATGAACCAAAAAGAGATTCCACATTACCCACGTCACCTTGGAGTTCCATCGCACCGATCTTACACCGACACTGGCTCCCAACGGACCAAAACAAGACTCCACATGACCCACGTCACCTAGGAGTACCATCGGGTGCGTCCAAAATGATTTCCGAGCCTATGGTATGTTCGGCGCAAATAGTGCAACTATCTTGCACCGACACTGGCTCCCAATAGACCAAACAAGACTCCACATGACCCATGTCACCTAGGAGTACCATCGGGTGTGTCCAAAATGATTTCCGAGCCTATGGTATGTTCGATGTAAACCGTGCACCTATCTTGCACCGACACTGGCTCCCAACAGACCAAAACGAGATTCCACTTGACCCACGTCACCAAGGAGTACCATCGGGTGCGTCCAAAATGATTTCTGAGCCTATGGTATGTTCAGCGCAAACCGTGTACCTATCTTGCACCGACATTGGCTCCCAACAATCCGAAATGAGATTCCACATGACAACGTCACCTAGGAGTACCATCGGGTGCGTCCAAAACGATTTCCGAGCCTATGGTGTGTTCAGCGCAAACCGTGCACCAATCTTGCACCGACACTAGCTCCCAATGGACCGAAACAAGACTCCATATGACCTACGTCACCTAGGAGTTCCATCTGGTGTGTCCAAAATGATTTCCGAGCCTATGGTATGTTCGGCGCTAACCGTGCACCTATCTTGCACCGACACTAGCTCCCAACAGACCGATACGAGATTCCACTTGACCCACATCACCTAGGAGTACCATCGGGTGTGTCCAAAATGATTTCCGAGCCTATGGTATGTTTGGCGCCAATCGTGCACCTATCTTGCACCGACACTGGCTCCCAACAGACCGAAACGAGATTCCACTTGACCCACGTTACCTAGGAGTACCATCGGGTGCGTCCAAAATGATTTCTGAGCCTATGGTATGTTCGGCGCAAACCGTGCACCTATCTTGCACCGACACTGGCTCCCAACAGTTCGAAACAAGATTCCACATGACCCACATCACCTAGGAGTACCATCGGGTGCGTCCAAAATGATTTCCGATCCTATCGTACGTTTGGCGCAAACCATGCACCTATCTTGCGTCAAGATTAGCACCACCTCCGAATGGACCAAAATGAGCTTTTGCTTGAGCCTCATCACCTACGAGTACTATTGGGTGCATCGAAATGATTTTTGAGCCTATGGTACACTCGGTGCAAACCGTGCACCTATCTTGCACCGACACCAACACTGTCTCCAAATGAACTGAAAAGAGATTCCACATTACCCATGTCACCTTGGAGTTCCATCGCACCTATCTTGCACCGACACTGGCTCCCAATGGACCAAAACAAGACTCCACATGACCCACGTCCCCTAGGAGTACCATCGGGTGTGTCCAAAATGATTTCCGAGCCTATGGTATGTTCGGCGCAAACCGTGCACCTATCTTGCACCGACACTGGCTCCCAACAGACCGAAACGAGAGTCCACTTGACCCACGTCACCTAGGAGTACCATCGGGTGCGTCCAAAATGATTTCTGAGCCTATGGAATGTTTGGCGCAAACCGTGCACCTATCTTGCACTGACACTGGCTCCCAACAGACCGAAATGAGATTCCATATGACCCATGTCACCTAGGAGTACCATCGGGTGTGTCCAAAATGATTTCCGATCCTACTGTATGTTTGGCGCAAACCATGCACCTATCTTGCGTCAAGATTAGCACCACCTCCAAACGGACCGAAACAAGCTTTCGCTTGAGCCTCATCACCTACGAGCACCATTGGGTGCGTCCGAAATGATTTTTGAGCCTATGGTACACTCGGCGCAAACCGTGCACCTATCCTGCACTGACACCAACACTGTCTCCAAATGAACCAAAAAGAGATTCCACATTACCCATGTCACCTTGGAGTTCCATTGCACCTATCTTACACCGACACTGGCTCCCAACGGACCAAAACGAGACTCCACATGACCAACGTCACCTAGGAGTACCATCGGGTGTGTCCAAAATGATTTCCAAGCCTATGGTATGTTCAGCGCAAACCGTGCACCTATCTTGCACCGACACCAACACTGTCTCCAAATGAACCGAAAAGAGATTCCACATTACCCATGTCACCTTGGAGTTCCATCGCACCTATCTTACACCGACACTGGCTCCCAACGGACCAAAACGAGACTCCACATGACCCACGTCACCTAGGAGTACCATCGGGTGCGTCCAAAACAATTTCCGAGCCTATGGTATGTTCGGCGCAAACCGTGCACCTATCTTGCACCGACACTGGCTCCCAACAGACCAAAACGAGACTCCACATGACCCACGTCACCTAGAAGTACCGTCGGGTGCGTCCAAAATGATTTCCGAGCCTATGGTATGTACAGCGCAAACCATGCACCTATCTTGCACCGACACTGGCTCCCAAAAGACTAAAACGAAATTCCACTTGACCCACGTCACCTAGGAGTACCCTCGGGTGCGTCCAAAATGATTTCTGAGCCTATGGTATGTTTGGTGCAAACCGTGCACCTATCTTGCATCGACACTATCTCCCAACAGACTAAAACGAGATTCCACATGACCAACGTCACCTAGGAGTACCATCGGGTGCGACCAAAATGATTTCTGAGCCTATGGTGTGTTCAGCGCAAACCGTGCACCAATCTTGCACTGACACTGGCTCCCAATGGACCGAAACAAGACTCCACATGACCCACGTCACCTAGGAGTTCCATCTAGTGTGTCCAAAATGATTTCCGAGCCTATGGTATGTTCGGCGCTAACCGTGCACCTATCTTGCACCGACACTGGCTCCCAACAGACCAATACGAGATTCCACTTGACCCACGTCACCTAGGAGTACCATCGGGTGTGTCCAAAATGATTTCCGAGCCTATGGTATGTTCGGCGCCAACCGTGCACCTATCTTGCACCGACACTGGCTCCCAACAGACCGAAACGAGATTTCACTTGACCAACGTCACCTAGGAGTACCCTTAGGTGCGTCCAAAATGATTTCTGAGCCTATGGTTTGTTCGGCGCAAACCGTGCACCTATCTTGCACCGACACTGGCTCCCAACAGACCAAAACGAGATTCCACATGACCAACGTCACCTAGGAGTACCATCGGGTTCGTCCAAAACGATTTCCGAGCCTATGGTGTGTTCAGCGCAAACCGTGCACAATCTTGCACCGACACTAGCTCCCAACGGACCAAAACAAGACTCCACATGACCGACGTCACCTAGGAGTTCCATCTGGTGTGTCCAAAATGATTTCCGAGCCTATGGTGTGTTCAGCGCAAACCGTGCACCAATCTTGCACCGACACTGGCTCCCAATGGACCGAAACAAGACTCCACATGACCTACGTCACCTAGGAGTTCCACCTGGTGTGTCCAAAATGATTTTCGAGCCTATGGTATGTTCGGCGCTAACCGTGCACCTATCTTGCACCGACACTAGCTCCCAACAGACCGATACGAGATTCCACTTGACCCACATCACCTAGGAGTACCATCGGGTGTGTCCAAAATGATTTCCGAGCCTATGGTATGTTTGGCGCCAATCGTGCACCTATCTTGCACCGACACTGGATCCCAACAGACCGAAACAAGATTCCACTTGACCCACGTTACCTAGGAGTACCATCGGGTGCGTCCAAAATGATTTCCGAGCCTATGGTATGTTCGGCGCAAACCGTGCACCTATCTTGCACCGACACTGGCTCCCAACAGTTCAAAACAAGATTCCACATGACCCACATCACCTAGGAGTACCATCGGGTGCGTCCAAAATGATTTCCGATCCTACGGTACATTTGGCGCAAACCATGCACCTATCTTGCGTCAAGATTAGCACCACCTCCAAACGGACCGAAACGAGCTTTCGCTTGAGCCTCATCACCTAGGAGTACAATTGGGTGCGTCCAAAATGATTTTTGAGCCTATGGTACACTCGGCGCAAACCGTGCACATATCTTGCACCGACACCAACACTGTCTCCAAATGAACCAAAAAGAGATTCCACATTACCCACGTCACCTTGGAGTTCCATCGCACCTATCTTACACCGACACTGGCTCCCAATGGACCAAAACGAGACTCCACATTACCCACGTCACCTAGGAGTACCATCGGGTGCGTCCAAAATGATTTCCGAGCCTATGGTATGTTCCGCGCAAACCGTGCACCTATCTTGCACCGACACTGGCTCCCAACATACCAAAACGAGACTCCACATGACCCACGTCACCTAGGAGTACCATCGGGTGCGTCCAAAATGATTTCTGAGCCTATGGTATGTTCGACGCAAGCCGTGCACCTATCTTGCACCGACACTGGCTCCCAACAGATCGAAACGAGATTTCACTTGACCCACGTCACCTAGGAGTACCATCGGGTGCATCCAAAATGATTTATGAGCCTATGGTATGTTCGGCGCGGTGCAAACCATGCACCTATCTTGCACTGACACTGGCTCCCAACAGACCAAAACGAGATTCCACCTGACCAACGTCACCTAGGAGTACCATCGGGTGCGTCCAAAATGACTTCTGAGCCTATGGTGTGTTCGGCGCAAACCGTGCACCAATCTTGCACCGACACTAGCTCCCAACGGACCAAAACAGGACTCCACATGACCCACGTCACCTAGGAGTTCCATCTGGTGTGTCCAAAATGATTTCTGAGCCTATGGTATGTTCGGCGCTAGCCATGCAGCTATCTTGCACCGACACTGGCTCCCAACAGACCAATACGAGATTCCACTTGACCCACAACACCTAGGAGTACCATCGGGTGCGTCCAAAACGATTTTCGATCCTACGGTACGTTTGGCGCAAACCACGCACCTATCTTGCGTCAAGATTAGCACCACCTCCGAACGGACCGAAATGAGCTTTTGCTTGAGCCTCATCACCTACGAGTACTATTGGGTGCATCGAAATGATTTTTGAGCCTATGGTACACTCGGCGCAAACCGTGCACCTATCTTGCACCGACACCAACACTGTCTCCAAATGAACTGAAAAGAGATTCCACATTACCCATGTCACCTTGGAGTTCCATCGCACCTATCTTGCACCGACACTGGCTCCCAATGGACCAAAACGAGACTCCACATGACCCACGTCCCCTAGGAGTACCATCGGGTGTGTCCAAAATGATTTCCGAGCCTATGGTATGTTCGGCGCAAACCGTGCACCTATCTTGCACCGACACTGGCTCCCAACAGACCGAAACGAGAGTCCACTTGACCCACGTCACCTAGGAGTACCATCGGGTGCGTCCAAAATGATTTCTGAGCCTATGAATGTTCGGCGCAAACCGTGCACCTATCTTGCACCGACACTAGCTCCCAACAGACCAAAACGAGATTCCATATGACCCATGTCACCTAGGAGTACCATCGGGTGCGTCCAAAATGATTTCCGATCCTAGTGTATGTTTGGCGCAAATCATGCACCTATCTTGCGTCAAGATTAGCACCACCTCCAAACGGACCGAAACAAGCTTTCGCTTGAGCCTCATCACCTACGAGCACCATTGGGTGCATCCGAAATGATTTTTGAGCCTATGGTACACTCGGCGCAAACCATGCACCTATCTTGCACCGACACCAACACTGTCTCCAAATGAACCGAAAAGAGATTCCACATTACCCATGTCACCTTGGAGTTCCATCGCACCTATCTTACACCGACACTGGCTCCCAACGGACCAAAACAAGACTCCACATGACCCACGTCACCTAGGAGTACCATCGGGTGCGTCCAAAACGATTCCCGAGCCTATGGTATGTTCGGCGCAAACCGTGCACCTATCTTGCACCGACACTGGCTCCCAACAGACCAAAACGAGACTCCACATGACCCACATCACATAGAAGTACCATTGGGTGCGTCCAAAATGATTTCCGAGCCTATGGTATGTATGGCGCAAACCATGCACCTATCTTGCACCGACACTGGCTCCCAAAAGACTGAAACGAAATTCCACTTGACCCACGTCACCTAGGAGTACCCTCGGGTGCGTCCAAAATGATTTCTGAGCCTATGGTATGTTTGGCGCAAACCGTGCACCTATCTTGCACCGACACTAGCTCCCAACAGACTGAAACGAGATTCCACATGACCAACGTCACCTAGGAGTACCATCGGGTGCGTCCAAAATGATTTCTGAGCCTACGGTGTGTTCAGCGCAAACCGTGCACCAATCTTGCACTGACATTGGCTCCCAACGGACCGAAACAAGACTCCACATGACCCACGTCACCTAGGAGTTCCATCTAGTGTGTCCAAAATGATTTCCGAGCCTATGGTATGTTCGGCGCTAACCGTGCACCTATCTTGCACCGACACCGGCTCCCAACAGACCAATACGAGATTCCACTTGACCCACGTCACCTAGGAGTACCATCGGGTGTGTCCAAAATGATTTCCAAGCCTATGGTATATTCGGTGCCAACCGTGCACCTATCTTGCACTGACACTGGCTCCCAACAGACCGAAACGAGATTTCACTTGACCAACGTCACCTAGGAGTACCCTTAGGTGCGTCCAAAATGATTTCTGAGCCTATGGTTTGTTCGGCGCAAACCGTGCACCTATCTTGCACCGACACTGGCTCCCAACAGACCGAAACGAGATTCCACATGACCAACGTCACCTAGGAGTACCATCGGGTGCGTCCAAAATGATTTCCGAGCCTATGGTGTGTTCAGCGCAAACCGTGCACAATCTTGCACCGACACTAGCTCCCAATGGACCAAAACAAGACTCCACATGACCCACGTCACCTAGGAGTTCCATCTGGTGTGTCCAAAATGATTTCCGAGCCTATGGTATGTTCGGCGCTAACCGTGCACCAATCTTGCACCGACACTGGCTCCCAACAGACCGATACGTGATTCCACTTGACCCATGTCACCTAGGAGTACCATCGGGTGTGTCCAAAATGATTTCCAAGCCTATGGTATGTTCGGCGCCAACCGTGCACCTATCTTGCACTGACACTGGCTCCCAACAAAACGAAATGACATTCCACTTGACCCACGTTACCTAGGAGTAACATCAGGTGCGTCCAAAATGATTTCCGAGCCTATGGTATGTTCGGCGCAAACCGTGCACCTATCTTGCACTGACACTGGCTCCCAACAGACCGAAACGAGATTCCACATGACCCACGTCACCTAGGAGTACCATCGGGTGCGTCCAAAACGATTTCTGATCCTACGGTACATTTGGCGCAAACCATGCACCTATCTTGCGTCAAGATTAGCACCACCTCCAAACAGACCAAAACAAGCTTTCGCTTGAGCCTCATCACCTACGAGTATCATTGGGTGCGTCCGAAATGATTTTTGAGCCTATGGTACACTCGGCGCAAACCGTGCACCTATCTTGCACCGACACCAACACTGTCTCCAAATGAACCAAAAAGAGATTCCACATTACCCACGTCACCTTAGAGTTCCATCGCACCTATCTTACACCAACACTGGCTCCCAACGGACCAAAACGAGACTCCGCATGACCCACGTTACCTAGGAGTACCATCGGGTGCGTCCAAAATGATTTCTGAGCCTATCGTATGTTCGGCGCAAACCATGCACCTATCTTGCACCGACACTGGCTCCCAACATACTAAAACGAGACTCCACATGACCCACGTCACCTAGGAGTACCATCGGGTGCGTCCAAATTGATTTCTGAGCCTATGGTATGTTCGACGCAAACCGTGCACCTATCTTGCACCGACACTGGCTCCCAACATACCGAAACGAGATTTCACTTGACCCACGTCACCTAGGAGTACCATCGGGTGTGTCCAAAATGATTTATGAGCCTACGGTATGTTTGGCGCAAACCATGCACCTATCTTGCGTCAAGATTAGCACCACCTCCGAATGGACCAAAATGAGCTTTTGCTTGAGCCTCATCACCTACGAGTACTATTGGGTGCATCGAAATGATTTTTGAGCCTATGGTACACTCGGTGCAAACCGTGCACCTATCTTGCACCGACACCAACACTGTCTCCAAATGAACTGAAAAGAGATTCCACATTACCCATGTCACCTTGGAGTTCCATCGCACCTATCTTGCACCGACACTGGCTCCCAATGGACCAAAACAAGACTCCACATGACCCACGTCCCCTAGGAGTACCATCGGGTGTGTCCAAAATGATTTCCGAGCCTATGGTATGTTCGGCGCAAACCGTGCACCTATCTTGCACCGACACTGGCTCCCAACAGACCGAAACGAGAGTCCACTTGACCCACGTCACCTAGGAGTACCATCGGGTGCGTCCAAAATGATTTCTGAGCCTATGGAATGTTTGGCGCAAACCGTGCACCTATCTTGCACTGACACTGGCTCCCAACAGACCGAAATGAGATTCCATATGACCCATGTCACCTAGGAGTACCATCGGGTGTGTCCAAAATGATTTCCGATCCTACTGTATGTTTGGCGCAAACCATGCACCTATCTTGCGTCCAGATTAGCACCACCTCCAAACGGACCGAAACAAGCTTTCGCTTGAGCCTCATCACCTACGAGCACCATTGGGTGCGTCCGAAATGATTTTTGAGCCTATGGTACACTCGGCGCAAACCGTGCACCTATCCTGCACCGACACCAACACTGTCTCCAAATGAACCAAAAAGAGATTCCACATTACCCATGTCACCTTGGAGTTCCATTGCACCTATCTTACACCGACACTGGCTCCCAACGGACCAAAACGAGACTCCACATGACCAACGTCACCTAGGAGTACCATCGGGTGTGTCCAAAATGATTTCCAAGCCTATGGTATGTTCAGCGCAAACCGTGCACCTATCTTGCACCGACACCAACACTGTCTCCAAATGAACCGAAAAGAGATTCCACATTACCCATGTCACCTTGGAGTTCCATCGCACCTATCTTACACCGACACTGGCTCCCAACGGACCAAAACGAGACTCCACATGACCCACGTCACCTAGGAGTACCATCGGGTGCGTCCAAAACAATTTCCGAGCCTATGGTATGTTCGGCGCAAACCGTGCACCTATCTTGCACCGACACTGGCTCCCAACAGACCAAAACGAGACTCCACATGACCCACGTCACCTAGAAGTACCGTCGGGTGCGTCCAAAATGATTTCCGAGCCTATGGTATGTACAGCGCAAACCATGCACCTATCTTGCACCGACACTGGCTCCCAAAAGACTAAAACGAAATTCCACTTGACCCACGTCACCTAGGAGTACCCTCGGGTGCGTCCAAAATGATTTCTGAGCCTATGGTATGTTTGGCGCAAACCGTGCACCTATCTTGCATCGACACTATCTCCCAACAGACTGAAACGAGATTCCACATGACCAACGTCACCTAGGAGTACCATCGGGTGCGACCAAAATGATTTTTGAGCCTATGGTGTGTTCAGCGCAAACCGTGCACCAATCTTGCACTGACACTGGCTCCCAATGGACCGAAACAAGACTCCACATGACCCACGTCACCTAGGAGTTCCATCTAGTGTGTCCAAAATGATTTCCGAGCCTATGGTATGTTCGGCGCTAACCGTGCACCTATCTTGCACCGACACTGGCTCCCAACAGACCAATACGAGATTCCACTTGACCCACGTCACCTAGGAGTACCATCGGGTGTGTCCAAAATGATTTCCGAGCCTATGGTATGTTCGGCGCCAACCGTGCACCTATCTTGCACCGACACTGGCTCCCAACAGACCGAAACGAGATTTCACTTGACCAACGTCACCTAGGAGTACCCTTAGGTGCGTCCAAAATGATTTCTGAGCCTATGGTTTGTTCGGCGCAAACCGTGCACCTATCTTGCACCGACACTGGCTCCCAACAGACCGAAACGAGATTCCACATGACCAACGTCACCTAGGAGTACCATCGGGTTCGTCCAAAACGATTTCCGAGCCTATGGTGTGTTCAGCGCAAACCGTGCACAATCTTGCACCGACACTAGCTCCCAACGGACCAAAACAAGACTCCACATGACCGACGTCACCTAGGAGTTCCATCTGGTGTGTCCAAAATGATTTCCGAGCCTATGGTGTGTTCAGCGCAAACCGTGCACCAATCTTGCACCGACACTGGCTCCCAATGGACCGAAACAAGACTCCACATGACCTACGTCACCTAGGAGTTCCACCTGGTGTGTCCAAAATGATTTTCGAGCCTATGGTATGTTCGGCGCTAACCGTGCACCTATCTTGCACCGACACTAGCTCCCAACAGACCGATACGAGATTCCACTTGACCCACATCACCTAGGAGTACCATCGGGTGTGTCCAAAATGATTTCCGAGCCTATGGTATGTTTGGCGCCAATCGTGCACCTATCTTGCACCGACACTGGATCCCAACAGACCGAAACAAGATTCCACTTGACCCACGTTACCTAGGAGTACCATCGGGTGCGTCCAAAATGATTTCCGAGCCTATGGTATGTTCGGCGCAAACCGTGCACCTATCTTGCACCGACACTGGCTCCCAACAGTTCAAAACAAGATTCCACATGACCCACATCACCTAGGAGTACCATCGGGTGCGTCCAAAATGATTTCCGATCCTACGGTACATTTGGCGCAAACCATGCACCTATCTTGCGTCAAGATTAGCACCACCTCCAAACGGACCGAAACGAGCTTTCGCTTGAGCCTCATCACCTAGGAGTACAATTGGGTGCGTCCAAAATGATTTTTGAGCCTATGGTACACTCGGCGCAAACCGTGCACATATCTTGCACCGACACCAACACTGTCTCCAAATGAACCAAAAAGAGATTCCACATTACCCACGTCACCTTGGAGTTCCATCGCACCTATCTTACACCGACACTGGCTCCCAATGGACCAAAACGAGACTCCACATTACCCACGTCACCTAGGAGTACCATCGGGTGCGTCCAAAATGATTTCCGAGCCTATGGTATGTTCCGCGCAAACCGTGCACCTATCTTGCACCGACACTGGCTCCCAACATACCAAAACGAGACTCCACATGACCCACGTCACCTAGGAGTACCATCGGGTGCGTCCAAAATGATTTCTGAGCCTATGGTATGTTCGACGCAAGCCGTGCACCTATCTTGCACCGACACTGGCTCCCAACAGATCGAAACGAGATTTCACTTGACCCACGTCACCTAGGAGTACCATCGGGTGCATCCAAAATGATTTATGAGCCTATGGTATGTTCGGCGCGGTGCAAACCATGCACCTATCTTGCACTGACACTGGCTCCCAACAGACCAAAACGAGATTCCACCTGACCAACGTCACCTAGGAGTACCATCGGGTGCGTCCAAAATGACTTCTGAGCCTATGGTGTGTTCGGCGCAAACCGTGCACCAATCTTGCACCGACACTAGCTCCCAACGGACCAAAACAGGACTCCACATGACCCACGTCACCTAGGAGTTCCATCTGGTGTGTCCAAAATGATTTCTGAGCCTATGGTATGTTCGGCGCTAGCCATGCAGCTATCTTGCACCGACACTGGCTCCCAACAGACCAATACGAGATTCCACTTGACCCACAACACCTAGGAGTACCATCGGGTGCGTCCAAAACGATTTTCGATCCTACGGTACGTTTGGCGCAAACCATGCACCTATCTTGCGTCAAGATTAGCACCACCTCCGAACGGACCGAAATGAGCTTTTGCTTGAGCCTCATCACCTACGAGTACTATTGGGTGCATCAAAATGATTTTTGAGCCTATGGTACACTCGGCGCAAACCGTGCACCTATCTTGCACCGACACCAACACTGTCTCCAAATGAACTGAAAAGAGATTCCACATTACCCATGTCACCTTGGAGTTCCATCGCACCTATCTTGCACCGACACTGGCTCCCAATGGACCAAAACGAGACTCCACATGACCCACGTCCCCTAGGAGTACCATCGGGTGTGTCCAAAATGATTTCCGAGCCTATGGTATGTTCGGCGCAAACCGTGCACCTATCTTGCACCGACACTGGCTCCCAACAGACCGAAACGAGAGTCCACTTGACCCACGTCACCTAGGAGTACCATCGGGTGCGTCCAAAATGATTTCTGAGCCTATGGAATGTTCGGCGCAAACCGTGCACCTATCTTGCACCGACACTAGCTCCCAACAGACCAAAATGAGATTCCATATGACCCATGTCACCTAGGAGTACCATCGGGTGCGTCCAAAATGATTTCCGATCCTAGTGTATGTTTGGCGCAAATCATGCACCTATCTTGCGTCAAGATTAGCACCACCTCCAAACGGACCGAAACAAGCTTTCGCTTGAGCCTCATCACCTACGAGCACCATTGGGTGCATCCGAAATGATTTTTGAGCCTATGGTACACTCGGCGCAAACCATGCACCTATCTTGCACCGACACCAACACTGTCTCCAAATGAACCGAAAAGAGATTCCACATTACCCATGTCACCTTGGAGTTCCATCGCACCTATCTTACACCGACACTGGCTCCCAACGGACCAAAACAAGACTCCACATGACCCACGTCACCTAGGAGTACCATCGGGTGCGTCCAAAACGATTCCCGAGCCTATGGTATGTTCGGCGCAAACCGTGCACCTATCTTGCACCGACACTGGCTCCCAACAGACCAAAACGAGACTCCACATGACCCACATCACATAGAAGTACCATTGGGTGCGTCCAAAATGATTTCCGAGCCTATGGTATGTACGGCGCAAACCATGCACCTATCTTGCACCGACACTGGCTCCCAAAAGACTGAAACGAAATTCCACTTGACCCACGTCACCTAGGAGTACCCTCGGGTGCGTCCAAAATGATTTCTGAGCCTATGGTATGTTTGGCGCAAACCGTGCACCTATCTTGCACCGACACTAGCTCCCAACAGACTGAAACGAGATTCCACATGACCAACGTCACCTAGGAGTACCATCGGGTGCGTCCAAAATGATTTCTGAGCCTACGGTGTGTTCAGCGCAAACCGTGCACCAATCTTGCACTGACATTGGCTCCCAACGGACCGAAACAAGACTCCACATGACCCACATCACCTAGGAGTTCCATCTAGTGTGTCCAAAATGATTTCCGAGCCTATGGTATGTTCGGCGCTAACCGTGCACCTATCTTGCACCGACACCGGCTCCCAACAGACCAATACGAGATTCCACTTGACCCACGTCACCTAGGAGTACCATCGGGTGTGTCCAAAATGATTTCCAAGCCTATGGTATATTCGGTGCCAACCGTGCACCTATCTTGCACTGACACTGGCTCCCAACAGACCGAAACGAGATTTCACTTGACCAACGTCACCTAGGAGTACCCTTAGGTGCGTCCAAAATGATTTCTAAGCCTATGGTTTGTTCGGCGCAAACCGTGCACCTATCTTGCACCGACACTGGCTCCCAACAGACCGAAACGAGATTCCACATGACCAACGTCACCTAGGAGTACCATCGGGTGCGTCCAAAATGATTTCCGAGCCTATGGTGTGTTCAGCGCAAACCGTGCACAATCTTGCACCGACACTAGCTCCCAATGGACCAAAACAAGACTCCACATGACCCACGTCACCTAGGAGTTCCATCTGGTGTGTCCAAAATGATTTCCGAGCCTATGGTATGTTCGGCGCTAACCGTGCACCAATCTTGCACCGACACTGGCTCCCAACAGACCGATACGTGATTCCACTTGACCCATGTCACCTAGGAGTACCATCGGGTGTGTCCAAAATGATTTCCAAGCCTATGGTATGTTCGGCGCCAACCGTGCACCTATCTTGCACCGACACTGGCTCCCAACAAAACGAAATGACATTCCACTTGACCCACGTTACCTAGGAGTAACATCAGGTGCGTCCAAAATGATTTCCGAGCCTATGGTATGTTCGGCGCAAACCGTGCACCTATCTTGCACTGACACTGGCTCCCAACAGACCGAAACGAGATTCCACATGACCCACGTCACCTAGGAGTACCATCGGGTGCGTCCAAAACGATTTCTGATCCTACGGTACATTTGGCGCAAACCATGCACCTATCTTGCGTCAAGATTAGCACCACCTCCAAACGGACCAAAACAAGCTTTCGCTTGAGCCTCATCACCTACGAGTATCATTGGGTGCGTCCGAAATGATTTTTGAGCCTATGGTACACTCGGCGCAAACCGTGCACCTATCTTGCACCGACACCAACACTGTCTCCAAATGAACCAAAAAGAGATTCCACATTACCCACGTCACCTTGGAGTTCCATCGCACCTATCTTACACCAACACTGGCTCCCAACGGACCAAAACGAGACTCCGCATGACCCACGTCACCTAGGAGTACCATCGGGTGCGTCCAAAATGATTTCTGAGCCTATCGTATGTTCGGCGCAAACCATGCACCTATCTTGCACCGACACTGGCTCCCAACATACTAAAACGAGACTCCACATGACCCACGTCACCTAGGAGTACCATCGGGTGCGTCCAAATTGATTTCTGAGCCTATGGTATGTTCGACGCAAACCGTGCACCTATCTTGCACCGACACTGGCTCCCAACAGACCGAAACGAGATTTCACTTGACCCACGTCACCTAGGAGTACCATCGGGTGTGTCCAAAATGATTTATGAGCCTACGGTATGTTCGGCGCGGCGCAAACCATGCACCTATCTTGCACTGACACTGGCTCCCAACAGACCTAAACGAGATTCCACCTGACCAACGTCACCTAGGAGTACCATCGGGTGCGTCCAAAATGACTTCTGAGCCTATTGTGTGTTCGGCGCAAACCGTGCACCAATCTTGCATCGACACTGGCTCCACACGGACCAAAAGAGGACTCCAGATGACCCACGTCACCTAGGAGTTCCATCTGGTGTGTCCAAAATGATTTTCTGGGCCTATGGTATGTTCGGCGCTAACCGTGCAGCTATCTTGCACCGACACTGGCTCCCAACAGACTGATACGAGATTCCACATGACCCACATCACCTAGGAGTACCATCGGGTGCGTCCAAAACGATTTCCAATCCTACGGTACTTTTGGCGCAAACCATGCACCTATCTTGCGTCAAGATTAGCACCACCTCCGAACGGACTGAAATGAGCTTTTGCTTGAGCCTCATCACCTACGAGTACCATTGGGTGCGTCTGAAATGATTTTTGAGCCTATGGTACACTCGGCGCAAACCGTGCACCTATCTTGCACCGACACCAACACTGTCTCCAAATGAACCAAAAAGAGATTCCACATTACCCATGTCACCTTGGAGTTCCACCGCATCTATCTTACACCGACACTGGCTCCCAACGGACCAAAACGAGACTCCACATGACCCACGTCACCTAGGAGTACCATCGGGTGTGTCCAAAATGATTTCCGAGCCTATGGTATGTTCGGCGCAAACCATGCACCTATCTTGCACCGACACTGGCTCCCAATAGACCGAAACGAGAGTCCACTTGACCCACGTCACCAAGGAGTACCATCGGGTGCGTCCAAAACGATTTCTGAGCCTATGGAATGTTCGGCGCAAACCATGCACCTATCTTGCTCCGACACTGGCTCCCAACAGACCGAAACAAGATTCCACATGACCCATGTCACCTAGGAGTACCATCGGGTGCGTCCAAAACGATTTCCGATCCTACGGTACGTTTGGCACAAACCATGCACCTATCTTGCATCAAGATTGACACCACCTCCAAACAGACCAAAACAAGCTTTCGCTTGAGCCTCATCACCTATGAGCACCATTGGGTGCGTCCGAAATGATTTTTGAGCCTATGGTACACTCGGCGCAAACCGCGCACCTATCTTGCACCGACACCAACACTGTCTCCAAATGAACCGAAAAGAGATTCCACATTACCCACATCACCTTGGAGTTCCATCGCACCTATCTTACACCGACACTGGTTCCCAACGGACCAAAACAAGACTCCACATGACCCACGTCACCTAGGAGTACCATCGGGTGCGCCAAAATGATTTCTAAGCCTATGGTATGTTCGGCGCAAACCGTGCACCTATCTTGCACCGACACTGGCTCCCAACAGACCAAAACGAGACTCCAGATGACCCACGTCACCTAGGAGTACCATCGGGTGCGTCCAAAATGATTTCCGAGCCTATGGTATGTTTGACGCAAACCGTGCACCTATCTTGCACCAACTCTGGCTCCCAACAGACCGAAACGTGATTCCACTTGACCCACGTCACCTAGGAGTACCATCAGGTGCGTCCAAAATGATTTCTGAGCCTATGGTATGTTCGGCGCAAATCGTGCACCTATCTTGCACCGACACTAGCTCCCAATAGACTGAAATGAGATTCCACATGACCAACGTCACCTAGGAGTACCATTGGGTGCGTCCAAAATGATTTCTGAGCCTATGGTGTGTTCGGCGTAAACAGTGCACCAATCTTGCACCGACACTGGCTCCCAACGGACCGAAACAAGACTCCACATGACCCACGTCACCTAGGAGTTCCATCTGGTGTGTCCAAAATGATTTCCGAGCCTATGGTATGTTCAACGCTAACCGTGCACCTATCTTGCACCGACACTGGCTCCCAATAGACCGATACGAGATTCCACTTGACCCACATCACCAAGGAGAACCATTGGGTGCGTCCAAAATGATTTCTGAGCCTATGGTATGTTCGGCGCAAAGCATGCACCTATCTTGCACCGACACTGGCTCCCAACAATCCGAAACGAGATTCCACATGACAACGTCACCTAGGAGTACCATCGGGCGCGTCCAAAACGATTTTTGAGCCTATGGTGTGTTCAGCGCAAACCGTGCACCAATCTTGCACCGACACTGGCTCCCAATGGACCGAAACAAGACTCCACATGACCTACGTCACCTAGGAGTTCCATCTGGTGTGTCCAAAATGATTTCTGAGCCTATGGTATGTTCGGCGCTAACCGTGCACCTATCTTGCACCGACACTGGCTCCCAACATACCAAAACGAGACTCCACATGACCCACGTCACCTAGGAGTACCATCAGGTGCGTCCAAAATGATTTCCGAGCCTATGGTATGTTCGACGCAAGCCGTGCACCTATCTTGCACCGACACTGGCTCCCAACAGATCGAAACGAGATTTCACTTGACCCACGTCACCTAGGAGTACCATCGGGTGCGTCCAAAATGATTTCCGAGCCTATGGTATGTTTGGCGCAAACCATGCACCTATCTTGCACCGACACTGGCTCCCAACAGTTTGAAACAAGATTCCACATGACCCACGTCACCTAGGAGTACCATCGGGTGCGTCCAAAATGATTTCTGATCCTACGGTACATTTGGCGCAAACCATGCACCTATCTTGCGTCAAGATTAGCACCACCTCCAAACGGACCGAAACGAGCTTTCGCTTGAGCCTCATCACCTAGGAGTACAATTGGGTGCGTCCGAAATGATTTTTGAGCCTATGGTACACTCGGCACAAACCGTGCACCTATCTTGCACCGACACCAACACTGTCTCCAAATGAACCAAAAAGAGATTCCACATTACCCACGTCACCTTGGAGTTCCATCGCTCCTATCTTACACCGACACTGGCTCCCAATGGACCAAAACGAGACTCCACATTACCCACGTCACCTAGGAGTACCATCGGGTGCGTCCAAAATGATTTCCGAGCCTATGGTATGTTCGGCGCAAACCGTGCACCTATCTTGCACCGACACTGGCTCCCAACATACCAAAACGAGACTCCACATGACCCACGTCACCTAGGAGTACCATCGGGTGCGTCCAAAATGATTTCCGAGCCTATGGTATGTTCGACGCAAGCCGTGCACCTATCTTGCACCGACACTGGCTCCCAACAGATCGAAACGAGATTTCACTTGACCCACATCACCTAGGAGTACCATCGGGTGCGTCCAAAATGATTTATGAGCCTATGGTATGTTCGGCGCGGCGCAAACCATGCACCTATCTTGCACTAACACTGGCTCCCAACAGACCAAAACGAGATTCCACCTGACCAACGTCACCTAGGAGTACCATCGGGTGCGTCCAAAATGACTTCTGAGCCTATGGTGTGTTCGGCGCAAACCGTGCACCAATCTTGCACCGACACTAGCTCCCAACGGACCAAAACAGGACTCCACATGACCCACGTCACCTAGGAGTTCCATCTGGTGTGTCCAAAATGATTTCCGAGCCTATGGTATGTTCGGCGCTAACCGTGCAGCTATCTTGCACTGACACTGGCTCCCAACAGACCAATACGAGATTCCACTTGACCCACATCACCTAGGAGTACCATCGGGTGCGTCCAAAACGATTTTCGATCCTACGGTACGTTTGGCGCAAACCATGCACCTATCTTGCGTCAAGATTAGCACCACCTCCGAACGGACCGAAATGAGCTTTTGCTTGAGCCTCATCACCTATGAGTACTATTGGGTGCATCGAAATGATTTTTGAGCCTATGGTACACTCGGCGCAAACCGTGCACCTATCTTGCACCAACACCAACACTATCTCCAAATGAACTGAAAAGAGATTCCACATTACCCACGTCACCTTGGAGTTCCATCGCACCTATCTTGCACCGACACTGGCTCCCAATGGACCAAAACGAGACTCCACATGACCCACGTCCCCTAGGAGTACCATCGGGTGTGTCCAAAATGATTTCCGAGCCTATGGTATGTTCGGCGCAAACCGTGCACCTATCTTGCACCGACACTGGCTCCCAACAGACCGAAATGAGAGTCCACTTGACCCACGTCACCTAGGAGTACCATCGGGTGTGTCCAAAATGATTTCTGAGCCTATGGAATGTTCGGCGCAAACCGTGCACCTATCTTGCTCCGACACTGGCTCCCAACAGACCGAAACAAGGTTCCACATGACCCATGTCACCTAGGAGTACCATCGGGTGCGTCCAAAATGATTTCCGATCCTACGGTACGTTTGGCGCAAACCATGCACCTATCTTACGTCAAGATTGGCACCACCTCCAAACAGACCAAAATGAGCTTTCGCTTGAGCCTCATCACCTACGAGCACCATTGGGTGCGTCCGAAATGATTTTTGAGCCTATGGTACACTCGGCGCAAACCGTGCACCTATCTTGCACCGACACCAACACTGTCTCCAAATGAACCGAAAAGAGATTCCACATTACCCACATCACCTTGGAGTTCCATCGCACCTATCTTACACCGACACTGGTTCCCAACGGACCAAAACAAGACTCCACATGACCCATGTCACCTAGGAGTACCATCGGGTGCGCCAAAATGATTTCTAAGCCTATGGTATGTTCGGCGCAAACCGTGCACCTATCTTGCACCGACACTGGCTCCCAACAGACCAAAACGAGACTCCAGATGACCCACGTCACCTAGGAGTACCATCGGGTGCGTCCAAAATGATTTCCGAGCCTATGGTATGTTCGACGCAAACCGTGCACCTATCTTGCACCAACTCTGGCTCCCAACAGACCGAAACGAGATTCCACTTGACCCATGTCACCTAGGAGTACCATCAGGTGCGTCCAAAATGATTTCTGAGCCTATGGTATGTTCGGCGCAAATCGTGCACCTATCTTGCACCGACACTAGCTCCCAACAGACTGAAACGAGATTCCACATGACCAACGTCACCTAGGAGTACCATTGGGTGCGTCCAAAATGATTTCTGAGCCTATGGTGTGTTCGGCGCAAACAGTGCACCAATCTTGCACCGACACTGGCTCCCAACGGACCGAAACAAGACTCCACATGACCCACGTCACCTAGGAGTTCCATCTGGTGTGTCCAAAATGATTTCCGAGCCTATGGTATGTTCAACGCTAACCGTGCACCTATCTTGCACCGACACTGGCTCCCAACAGACCGATACGAGATTCCACTTGACCCACGTCACCAAGGAGAACCATTGGGTGTGTCCAAAATGATTTCTGAGCCTATGGTATGTTCGGCGCAAAGCATGCACCTATCTTGCACCGACACTGGCTCCCAACAATCCGAAACGAGATTCCACATGACAACATCACCTAGGAGTACCATCGGGTGCGTCCAAAACGATTTCCGAGCCTATGGTGTGTTCAGCGCAAACCGTGCACCAATCTTGCACCAACACTGGCTCCCAATGGACCGAAACAAGACTCCACATGACCTACGTCACCTAGGAGTTCCATCTGGTGTGTCCAAAATGATTTCCGAGCCTATGGTATGTTCGGCGCTAACCGTGCACCTATCTTGCACCGACACTAGCTCCCAACAGACCGATACGAGATTCCACTTGACCCACATCACCTAGGAGTACCATCGGGTGTGTCCAAAATGATTTCCGAGCCTATGGTATGTTTGGCGCCAATCATGCACCTATCTTGCACCGACACTGGCTCCCAACAGACCGAAACAAGATTCCACTTGACCCACGTTACCTAGGAGTACCATCGGGTGCGTCCAAAATGATTTCCGAGCCTATGGTATGTTCGGTGCAAACCATGCACCTATCTTGCACTGACACTGGCTCCCAACAGTTTGAAACAAGATTCCACATGACCCACGTCACCTAGGAGTACCATCGGGTGCGTCCAAAATGATTTCCGATCCAACGGTACATTTGGCGCAAACCATGCACCTATCTTGCGTCAAGATTAGCACCACCTCCAAACGGACCGAAACGAGCTTTCGCTTGAGCCTCATCACCTAGGAGTACAATTGGGAGCGTCCGAAATGATTTTTGAGCCTATGGTACACTCGGCATAAACCGTGCACCTATCTTGCACCGACACTAACACTGTCTCCAAATGAACCAAAAAGAGATTCCACATTACCCACGTCACCTTGGAGTTCCATCGCACCTATCTTACACCGACACTGGCTCCCAATGGACCAAAACGAGACTCCACATTACCCACGTCACCTAGGAGTACCATCGGGTGCGTCCAAAATGATTTTCCGAGCCTATGGTATGTTCGGCGCAAACCATGCACCTATCTTGCACCGACACTGGCTCCCAACATACCAAAACGAGACTCCACATGACCCACGTCACCTAGGAGTACCATCGGGTGCGTCCAAAATGATTTCCGAGCCTATGGTATGTTCGACGCAAGCCGTGCACCTATCTTGCACCGACACTGGCTCCCAACAGATCGAAACGAGATTTCACTTGACCTACATCACCTAGGAGTACCATCAGGTGCATCCAAAATGATTTATGAGCCTATGGTATGTTCGGCGCGGCGCAAACCATGCACCTATCTTGCACTAACACTGGCTCCCAACAGACCAAAACGAGATTCCACCTGACCAACGTCACCTAGGAGTACCATCGGGTGTGTCCAAAATGACTTCTGAGCCTATGGTGTGTTCGGCGCAAACCGTGCACCAATCTTGCACCGACACTAGCTCCCAACGGACCAAAACAGGACTCCACATGACCCACGTCACCTAGGAGTTCCATCTGGTGTGTCCAAAATGATTTCCGAGCCTATGGTATGTTCGGCGCTAACCGTGCAGCTATCTTGCGCCGACACTGGCTCCCAACAGACCAATACGAGATTCCACTTGACCCACATCACCTAGGAGTACCATCGGGTGCGTCCAAAACGATTTTCGATCCTACGGTACGTTTGGCGCAAACCATGCACCTATCTTGCGTCAAGATTAGCACCACCTCCGAATGGACCAAAATGAGCTTTTGCTTGAGCCTCATCACCTATGAGTACTATTGGGTGCATCGAAATGATTTTTGAGCCTATGGTACACTCGGCGCAAACCGTGCACCTATCTTGCACCGACACCAACACTGTCTCCAAATGAACTGAAAAGAGATTCCACATTACCCACGTCACCTTGGAGTTCCATCGCACCTATCTTGCACCGACACTGGCTCCCAATGGACCAAAACGAGACTCCACATGACCCACGTCCCGTAGGAGTACCATCGGGTGTGTCCAAAATGATTTTCGAGCCTATGGTATGTTCAGCGCAAACCGTGCACCTATCTTGCACCGACACTGGCTCCCAACAGACCGAAACGAGAGTCCACTTGACCCACGTCACCTAGGAGTACCATCGGGTGTGTCCAAAATGATTTCTGAGCCTATGGAATGTTCGGCGCAAACCGTGCACCTATCTTGCACCGACACTGGCTCCCAACAGACCGAAACGAGATTCCATATGACCCATGTCACCTAGGAGTACCATCGGGTGCGTCCAAAATGATTTCTGATCCTACTGTATGTTTGGCGCAAACCATGCACCTATCTTGCGTCAAGATTAGCACCACCTCCAAACGGACCGAAACGAGCTTTCGCTTGAGCCTCATCACCTACGAGCACCATTGGGTGCGTCCGAAATGATTTTTGAGCCTATGGTACACTCGGCGCAAACCGTGCACCTATCTTGCACCGACACCAACACTGTCTCCAAATGAACCGAAAAGAGATTCCACATTACCCATGTCACCTTGGAGTTCCATCGCACCTATCTTACACCGACACTGGCTCCCAACGGACCAAAACGAGACTCCACATGACCCACGTCACCTAGGAGTACCATCGGGTGCGTCCAAAACAATTTCTGAGCCTATGGTATGTTCGGCGCAAACCGTGCACCTATCTTGCACCGACACTGGCTCCCAACAGACCAAAACAAGACTGCACATGACCCACGTCACCTAGGAGTACCATCGGGGGCGTCCAAAATGATTTCCGAGCCTATGGTATGTACGGCGCAAACCATGCACCTATCTTGCACCGACACTGGCTCCCAAAAGACTGAAATGAAATTCCACTTGACCCACGTCACCTAGGAGTACCCTCGGGTGCGTCCAAAATGATTTCTAAGCCTATGGTATGTTTGGCGCAAACCGTGCACCTATCTTGCACCGACACTAGCTCCCAACAGACTGAAACGAGATTCCACATGACCAGCGTCACCTAGGAGTACCATCAGGTGTGTCCAAAATGATTTCTGAGCCTATGGTGTGTTCAGCGCAAACCGTGCACCAATCTTGCACTGACACTGGCTCCCAATGGACCGAAACAAGACTCCACATGACCCACGTCACCTAGGAGTTCCATCTAGAGTGTCCAAAATGATTTCTGAGCCTATGGTATGTTCGGCGCTAACCGTGCACCTATCTTGCACCGACACTGGCTCCCAATAGACCAATACGAGATTCCACTTGACCCACATCACCTAGGAGTACCATCGGGTGTGTCCAAAATGATTTCCGAGCCTATGGTATGTTCAGCGCCAACCGTGCACCTATCTTGCACCGACACTGGCTCCCAACAGACCGAAATGAGATTTCACTTGACCAACGTCACCTAGGAGTACCCTTAGGTGCGTCCAAAATGATTTCTGAGCCTATGGTTTGTTCGGCGCAAACCGTGCACCTATCTTGCACCGACACTGGCTCCCAACAGACCGAAATGAGATTCCACATGACCAACGTCACCTAGGAGTACCATCGGGTGCGTCCAAAACGATTTCCGAGCCTATGGTGTGTTCAGCGCAAACCGTGCACAATCTTGCACCGACACTAGCTCCCAACGGACCAAAACAAGACTCCACATGACCCACGTCACCTAGGAGTTCCATCTGGTGTGTCCAAAACGATTTCTGAGCCTATGGTATGTTCGGCGCTAACCGTGCACCAATCTTGCACCGACACTGGCTCCCAACAGACCGATACGAGATTCCACTTGACCCACGTCACCTAGGAGTACCATCGGGTGTGTCTAAAATGATTTCCAAGCATATGGTATGTTCGACGCAAACCATGCACCTATCTTGCACCGACACTGGCTCCCAACAGACCAAAACGAGATTTCACTTGACCCACGTCACCTAGGAGTACCATCGGGTGCGTCCAAAATGATTTATGAGCCTACGGTATGTTCGGCGCGGCGCAAACCATGCACCTATCTTGCACTGACACTGGCTCCCACCAGACCGAAACGAGATTCCACCTGACCAACGTCACCTAGGAGTACCATCAGGTGCGTCCAAAATGACTTCTGAGCCTATGGTGTGTTCGGCGCAAACCGTGCACCAATCTTGCATCGACACTGGCTCGCAACGGACCAAAACAGGACTCCACATGACCCACGTCACCTAGGAGTTCCATCTGGTGTGTGCAAAATGATTTCCGAGCCTATGGTATGTTCGGCGCTAACTGTGCAGCTATCTTGCACCGACACTGGCTCCCAACAGACTGATACGAGATTCCACTTGACCCACATCACCTAGGAGTACCATCGGGTGCGTCCAAAACGATTTCCGATCCTACGGTACGTTTGGCGCAAACCATGCACCTATCTTGCATCAAGATTAGCACCACCTCCGAATGGACTGAAATGAGCTTTTGCTTGAGCCTCATCACCTACGAGTACCATTGGGTGCGTCTGAAATGATTTTTGAGCCTATGGTACACTCGGCGCAAACCGTGCACCTATCTTGCACCAACACCAACACTGTCTCCAAATGAACCGAAAAGAGATTCCACATTACCCATGTCACCTTGGAGTTCCACCGCACCTATCTTACACCGACACTGGCTCCCAACGGACCAAAACGAGACTCCACATGACCCACGTCACCTAGGAGTACCATCGGGTGTGTCCAAAATGATTTCCGAGCCTATGGTATGTTCGGCGCAAACCGTGCACCTATCTTGCACCGACACTGGCTCCCAACAGACCAAAACGAGAGTCCACTTGACCCACGTCACCAAGGAGTACCATCGGGTGCGTCCAAAACAATTTCTGAGCCTATGGAATGTTCGGCGCAAACCATGCACCTATCTTGCTCTGACACTGGCTCCCAACAGACCGAAACGAGATTCCACATGACCCATGTCACCTAGGAGTACCATCGGGTGCGTCCAAAACGATTTCCGATCCTACGGTACGTTTGGCGCAAACCATGCACCTATCTTGCGTCAAGATTGGCACCACCTCCAAACAGACCAAAACGAGCTTTCGCTTGAGCCTCATCACCTACGAGCACCATTGGGTGCGTCCGAAATGATTTTTGAGCCTATGGTACACTCGGCGCAAACCGTGCACCTATCTTGCACCGACACCAACACTGTCTCCAAATGAACCAAAAAGAGATTCCACATTACCCACGTCACCTTGGAGTTCCATCACACCTATCTTACACCGACACTGGCTCCCAACGGACCAAAACGAGACTCCACATGACCCACGTCACCTAGGAGTACCATCGGGTGCGTCCAAAATGATTTCTGAGCCTATGGTATGTTCGGCGCAAACCGTGCACCTATCTTGCACCGACACTGGCTCCCAACAGACCAAAACGAGACTCCACATGACCCACATCACCTAGGAGTACCATCGGGTGCGTCCAAAATGATTTCCGAGCCTATGGTATGTACGACGCAAACCATGCACCTATCTTGCACCAACACTGGCTCCCAAAAGACCGAAACAAAATTCCACTTGACCCATGTCACCTAGGAGTACCCTCGGGTGCGTCCAAAATGATTTCTAAGCCTATGGCATGTTCGGCGCAAACCGTGCACCTATCTTGCACCGACACTGGCTCCCAACAGACCGAAACGAGGTTCCACATGACCAACGTCACCTAGGAGTACCATCGGGTGCGTCCAAAACAATTTCTGATCCTATGGTGTGTTCAGCGCAAACCGTGCACCAATCTTACACCGACACTGGCTCCCAACGGACCGAAACAAGACTCCACATGACCCACATCACCTAGGAGTTCCATCTAGTGTGTCCAAAACGATTTCCGAGCCTATGGTATGTTTGGCACTAACCGTGCACCTATCTTGCACCGACACTGGCTCCCAACAGACTGATACGAGATTCCACTTGACCCACGTCACCTAGGAGTACCATCGGGTGTGTCCAAAATGATTTCCGAGCCTATGGTATGTTCGGCGCCAACCGTGCCCCTATCTTGCACCGACACTGGCTCCCAACAGACCGAAACGAGATTTCACTTGACCAACGTCACCTAGGAGTACCCTTAGGTGCGTCCAAAACGATTTCTTAGCCTATGGTATGTTCGGCGCAAACCGTGCACCTATCTTGCACCGACACTGGCTCCCAACAGACCGAAACGAGATTCCACATGACCAACATCACCTAGGAGTACCATCGGGTGCGTCCAAATCGATTTCCGAGCCTATGGTGTGTTCAGCGCAAACCGTGCACCAATCTTGCACCGACACTGGCTCCCAACGGACCGAAACAAGACTCCACATGACCCACGTCACCTAGGAGTTCCATCTGGTGTGTCCAAAATGATTTCTGAGCCTATGGTATGTTCGGCGCTAACCGTGCACCTATCTTGCAGCGACACTGGCTCCCAACAGACCGATACGAGATTCCACTTGACCCACGTCACCTAGGAGTACCATCAGGTGTGTCCAAAATGATTTCTGAGCCTATGGTTTGTTCGGCGCCAACCGTGCACCTATCTTGCACCGACACTGGCTCCCAACAGAACAAAACGACATTCCACTTGACCAACGTCACCTAGGAGTAACATCTGGTGCGTCCAAAATGATTTCCGAGCCTATGGTATGTTCGGCGCAAACCGTGCACCTATCTTGCACCGACACTAGCTCCCAATAGACCGAAACGAGATTCCACATGACCCACGTCACCTAGGAGTACCATCGGGTGCGTCCAAAATGATTTCCGATCCTACGATACATTTGGCGCAAACCATGCACCTATCTTGCGTCAACATTAGCACCACCTCCAAACGGACCGAAACGAGCTTTCGCTTAAGCCTCATCACCTATGAGTACAATTGCGTGCGTCCAAAATGATTTTTGAGCCTATGGTACACTCGGCGCAAACCGTGCGCCTATCTTGCACCGACACCAACGCTATCTCCAAATGAACCGAAAAGAGATTCCACATTACCCACGTCACCTTGGAGTTCCATCGCACCTATCTTACATCGACACTGGCTCCCAATGGACCAAAACGAGACTCCACATGACCCACGTCACCTAGGAGTACCATCGGGTGCGTCCAAAATGATTTTCCGAGCCTATGGTATGTTCGGCGCAAACCGTGCACCTATCTTGCACCGACACTGGCTCCCAACATACCAAAACGAGACTCCACATGACCCACGTCACCTAGGAGTACCATCGGGTGCGTCCAAAATGATTTCCGAGCCTATGGTATGTTCGACGCAAGCCGTGCACCTATCTTGCACCGACACTGGCTCCCAACAGATCGAAACGAGATTTCACTTGACCTACATCACCTAGGAGTACCATCAGGTGCATCCAAAATGATTTATGAGCCTATGGTATGTTCGGCGCGGCGCAAACCATGCACCTATCTTGCACTAACACTGGCTCCCAACAGACCAAAACGAGATTCCACCTGACCAACGTCACCTAGGAGTACCATCGGGTGTGTCCAAAATGACTTCTGAGCCTATGGTGTGTTCGGCGCAAACCGTGCACCAATCTTGCACCGACACTAGCTCCCAACGGACCAAAACAGGACTCCACATGACCCACGTCACCTAGGAGTTCCATCTGGTGTGTCCAAAATGATTTCCGAGCCTATGGTATGTTCGGCGCTAACCGTGCAGCTATCTTGCACCGACACTGGCTCCCAACAGACCAATACGAGATTCCACTTGACCCACATCACCTAGGAGTACCATCGGGTGCGTCCAAAACGATTTTCGATCCTACGGTACGTTTGGCGCAAACCATGCACCTATCTTGCGTCAAGATTAGCACCACCTCCGAACGGACCAAAATGAGCTTTTGCTTGAGCCTCATCACCTATGAGTACTATTGGGTGCATCGAAATGATTTTTGAGCCTATGGTACACTCGGCGCAAACCGTGCACCTATCTTGCACCGACACCAACACTGTCTCCAAATGAACTGAAAAGAGATTCCACATTACCCACGTCACCTTGGAGTTCCATCGCACCTATCTTGCACCGACACTGGCTCCCAATGGACCAAAACGAGACTCCACATGACCCACGTCCCCTAGGAGTACCATCGGGTGTGTCTAAAATGATTTTCGAGCCTATGGTATGTTCAGCGCAAACCGTGCACCTATCTTGCACCGACACTGGCTCCCAACAGGCCGAAACGAGAGTCCACTTGACCCACGTCACCTAGGAGTACCATCGGGTGTGTCCAAAATGATTTCTGAGCCTATGGAATGTTCGGCGCAAACCGTGCACCTATCTTGCACCGACACTGGCTCCCAACAGACCGAAACGAGATTCCATATGACCCATGTCACCTAGGAGTACCATCGGGTGCGTCCAAAATGATTTCTGATCCTACTGTATGTTTGGCGCAAACCATGCACCTATCTTGCGTCAAGATTAGCACCACCTCCAAACGGACCGAAACGAGCTTTCGCTTGAGCCTCATCACCTACGAGCACCATTGGGTGCGTCCGAAATGATTTTTGAGCCTATGGTACACTCGGCGCAAACCGTGCACCTATCTTGCACCGACACCAACACTGTCTCCAAATGAACCGAAAAGAGATTCCACATTACCCATGTCACCTTGGAGTTCCATCGCACCTATCTTACACCGACACTGGCTCCCAACGGACCAAAACGAGACTCCACATGACCCACGTCACCTAGGAGTACCATCGGGTGCGTCCAAAACAATTTCCGAGCCTATGGTATGTTCGGCGCAAACCGTGCACCTATCTTGCACCGACACTGGCTCCCAACAGACCAAAACGAGACTGCACATGACCCACGTCACCTAGGAGTACCATCGGGGGCGTCCAAAATGATTTCCGAGCCTATGGTATGTACGGCGCAAACCATGCACCTATCTTGCACCGACACTGGCTCCCAAAAGACTGAAACGAAATTCCACTTGACCCACGTCACCTAGGAGTACCCTCGGGTGCGTCCAAAATGATTTCTAAGCCTATGGTATGTTTGGCGCAAACCGTGCACCTATCTTGCACCGACACTAGCTCCCAACAGACTGAAACGAGATTCCACATGACCAGCGTCACCTAGGAGTACCATCAGGTGTGTCCAAAATGATTTCTGAGCCTATGGTGTGTTCAGCGCAAACCGTGCACCAATCTTGCACTGACACTGGCTCCCAATGGACCGAAACAAGACTCCACATGACCCACATCACCTAGGAGTTCCATCTAGAGTGTCCAAAATGATTTCCGAGCCTATGGTATGTTCGGCGCTAACCGTGCACCTATCTTGCACCGACACTGGCTCCCAATAGACCAATACGAGATTCCACTTGACCCACATCACCTAGGAGTACCATCGGGTGTGTCCAAAATGATTTCCGAGCCTATGGTATGTTCAGCGCCAACCGTGCACCTATCTTGCACCGACACTGGCTCCCAACAGACCGAAATGAGATTTCACTTGACCAACGTCACCTAGGAGTACCCTTAGGTGCGTCCAAAATGATTTCTGAGCCTATGGTTTGTTCGGCGCAAACCGTGCACCTATCTTGCACCGACACTGGCTCCCAACAGACCGAAATGAGATTCCACATGACCAACGTCACCTAGGAGTACCATCGGGTGCGTCCAAAACGATTTTCGAGCCTATGGTGTGTTCAGCGCAAACCATGCACAATCTTGCACCGACACTAGCTCCCAACGGACCAAAACAAGACTCCACATGACCCACGTCACCTAGGAGTTCCATCTGGTGTGTCCAAAACGATTTCTGAGCCTATGGTATGTTCGGCGCTAACCGTGCACCAATCTTGCACCGACACTGGCTCCCAATAGACCGATACGAGATTCCACTTGACCCACGTCACCTAGGAGTACCATCGGGTGTGTCCAAAATGATTTCCAAGCATATGGTATGTTCGACGCAAACCATGCACCTATCTTGCACCGACACTGGCTCCCAACAGACCAAAACGAGATTTCACTTGACCCACGTCACCTAGGAGTACCATCGGGTGCGTCCAAAATGATTTATGAGCCTACGGTATGTTCGGCGCGGCGCAAACCATGCACCTATCTTGCACTGACACTGGCTCCCACCAGACCGAAACGAGATTCCACCTGACCAACGTCACCTAGGAGTACCATCAGGTGCGTCCAAAATGACTTCTGAGCCTATGGTGTGTTCGGCGCAAACCGTGCACCAATCTTGCATCGACACTGGCTCGCAACGGACCAAAACAGGACTCCACATGACCCACGTCACCTAGGAGTTCCATCTGGTGTGTGCAAAATGATTTCCGAGCCTATGGTATGTTCGGCGCTAACTGTGCAGCTATCTTGCACCGACACTGGCTCCCAACAGACTGATACGAGATTCCACTTGACCCACATCACCTAGGAGTACCATCGGGTGCGTCCAAAACGATTTCCGATCCTACGGTACGTTTGGCGCAAACCATGCACCTATCTTGCGTCAAGATTAGCACCACCTCCGAATGGACTGAAATGAGCTTTTGCTTGAGCCTCATCACCTACGAGTACCATTGGGTGCGTCTGAAATGATTTTTGAGCCTATGGTACACTCGGCGCAAACCGTGCACCTATCTTGCACCGACACCAACACTGTCTCCAAATGAACCGAAAAGAGATTCCACATTACCCATGTCACCTTGGAGTTCCACCGCACCTATCTTACACCGACACTGGCTCCCAACGGACCAAAACGAGACTCCACATGACCCACGTCACCTAGGAGTACCATTGGGTGTGTCCAAAATGATTTCCGAGCCTATGGTATGTTCGGCGCAAACCGTGCACCTATCTTGCACCGACACTGGCTCCCAACAGACCAAAACGAGAGTCCACTTGACCCACGTCACCAAGGAGTACCATCGGGTGCGTCCAAAACGATTTCTGAGCCTATGGAATGTTCGGCGCAAACCATGCACCTATCTTGCTCTGACACTGGCTCCCAACAGACCGAAACGAGATTCCACATGACCCATGTCACCTAGGAGTACCATCGGGTGCGTCCAAAATGATTTCCGATCCTACGGTACGTTTGGCGCAAACCATGCACCTATCTTGCGTCAAGATTGGCACCACCTCCAAACAGACCAAAACGAGCTTTCGCTTGAGCCTCATCACCTACGAGCACCATTGGGTGCGTCCGAAATGATTTTTGAGCCTATGGTACACTCGGCGCAAACCGTGCACCTATCTTGCACCGACACCAACACTGTCTCCAAATGAACCAAAAAGAGATTCCACATTACCCACGTCACCTTGGAGTTCCATCACACCTATCTTACACCGACACTGGCTCCCAACGGACCAAAACGAGACTCCACATGACCCACGTCACCTAGGAGTACCATCGGGTGCGTCCAAAATGATTTCTGAGCCTATGGTATGTTCGGCGCAAACCGTGCACCTATCTTGCTCCGACACTGGCTCCCAACAGACCAAAACGAGACTCCACATGACCCACATCACCTAGGAGTACCATCGGGTGCGTCCAAAATGATTTCCGAGCCTATGGTATGTACGGCGCAAACCATGCACCTATCTTGCACCAACACTGGCTCCCAAAAGACCGAAACGAAATTCCACTTGACCCATGTCACCTAGGAGTACCCTCGGGTGCGTCCAAAATGATTTCTAAGCCTATGGTATGTTCGGCGCAAACCGTGCACCTATCTTGCACCGACACTGGCTCCCAACAGACCGAAACGAGGTTCCACATGACCAACGTCACCTAGGAGTACCATCGGGTGCGTCCAAAACAATTTCTGATCCTATGGTGTGTTCAGCGCAAACCGTGCACCAATCTTACACCGACACTGGCTCCCAACGGACCGAAACAAGACTCCACATGACCCACATCACCTAGGAGTTCCATCTAGTGTGTCCAAAACGATTTCCGAGCCTATGGTATGTTTGGCACTAACCGTGCACCTATCTTGCACCGACACTGGCTCCCAACAGACTGATACGAGATTCCACTTGACCCACGTCACCTAGGAGTACCATCGGGTGTGTCCAAAATGATTTCCGAGCCTATGGTATGTTCGGCGCCAACCGTGCCCCTATCTTGCACCGACACTGGCTCCCAACAGACCGAAACGAGATTTCACTTGACCAACGTCACCTAGGAGTACCCTTAGGTGCGTCCAAAACGATTTCTTAGCCTATGGTATGTTCGGCGCAAACCGTGCACCTATCTTGCACCGACACTGGCTCCCAACAGACCGAAACGAGATTCCACATGACCAACGTCACCTAGGAGTACCATCGGGTGCGTCCAAATCGATTTCCGAGCCTATGGTGTGTTCAGCGCAAACCGTGCACCAATCTTGCACCGACACTGGCTCCCAACGGACCGAAACAAGACTCCACATGACCCACGTCACCTAGGAGTTCCATCTGGTGTGTCCAAAATGATTTCCGAGCCTATGGTATGTTCGGCGCTAACCGTGCACCTATCTTGCAGCGACACTGGCTCCCAACAGACCGATACGAGATTCCACTTGACCCACGTCACCTAGGAGTACCATCGGGTGTGTCCAAAATGATTTCTGAGCCTATGGTTTGTTCGGCGCCAACCGTGCACCTATCTTGCACCGACACTGGCTCCCAACAGAACAAAACGACATTCCACTTGACCAACGTCACCTAGGAGTAACATCTGGTGCGTCCAAAATGATTTCCGAGCCTATGGTATGTTCGGCGCAAACCGTGCACCTATCTTGCACCGACACTAGCTCCCAATAGACCGAAACGAGATTCCACATGACCCACGTCACCTAGGAGTACCATCGGGTGCGTCCAAAATGATTTCCGATCCTACGATACATTTGGCGCAAACCATGCACCTATCTTGCGTCAACATTAGCACCACCTCCAAACGGACCGAAACGAGCTTTCGCTTGAGCCTCATCACCTATGAGTACAATTGCGTGCGTCCGAAATGATTTTTGAGCCTATGGTACACTCGGCGCAAACCGTGCGCCTATCTTGCACCGACACCAACGCTATCTCCAAATGAACCGAAAAGAGATTCCACATTACCCACGTCACCTTGGAGTTCCATCGCACCTATCTTACATCGACACTGGCTCCCAATGGACCAAAACGAGACTCCACATGACCCACGTCACCTAGGAGTACCATCGGGTGCGTCCAAAATGATTTCCGAGCCTATGGTATGTTCGGCGCAAACTATGCACCTATCTTGCACTGACACTGGCTCCCAACAGATCAAAATGAGATTCCACTTGACCCACGTCACCTAGGAGTACCATCGGGTGCATCCAAAATGATTTCTGAGCCTATGGAATGTTCAGCGCAAACTGTGCACCTATCTTGCACCGAAACTGGCTCCCAACAGACCAAAACGAGATTCCACATGACCCACGTCACCATGGAGTACCATCGGGTGCGTCCAAAATGATTTCCGATCCTACGGTACGTTTGGCGCAAACCATGAACCTATTTTGCGTCAAGATTAGCACCACCTCCAAATGGACCAAAATGAGCTTTCGCTTGAGCCTCATCACCTACGAGTACCATTGGGTGCGTTCGAAATGATTTTTGAGCCTATGGTACACTCGGCGCAAACCGTGCACCTATCTTGCACCGACACCAACACTGTCTCCAAATGAACCGAAAAGAGATTCCACATTACCCACGTCACCTTGGAGTTCCATCGCTCCTATCTTACATCGACAATGGCTCCCAACGGACCAAAACAAGACTCCACATGACCCACGTCACCTAGGAGTACCATCGGGTGCATCCAAAATGATTTCCGAGCCTATGGTATGTTCGGTGCAAACCATGCACCTATCTTGCACTGACACTGGCTCCCAACATACCAAAATGAAACTCCACATGACCCACGTCACCTAGGAGTACCATCGGGTGCATCCAAAATGATTTCCGAGCCTATGGTATGTTCGACGCAAACCGTGCACCTATCTTGCACCGACACTGGCTCCCAATAGACCGAAACGAGATTTCACTTGACCCACGTCACCTAGGAGTACCATTGGGTGCGTCCAAAATGATTTATGAGCCTATGGTATGTTCGACGCGACGCAAACCATGCACCTATCTTGCACTGACACTGGCTCCCAACAGACCGAAACGAGATTCCACCTGACCAACGTCACCTAGGAGTACCATCGGGTGCGTCCAAAATGACTTCTGAGCCTATGGTGTGTTCGGCGCAAACCGTGCACCAATCTTGCACCGACACTGGCTCCCAACGGACCGAAATAGGACTCCACATGACCCACGTCACCTAGGAGTTCCATCTGGTGTGTCCAAAATGATTTTCGAGCCTATGGTATGTTCGGCGCTAACCGTGCACCTATCTTGCACCGACACTGGCTCCCAACAGACCGAAACGAGATTCCACATGACCCACGTCACCTAGGAGTACCATCAGGTGCGTCCAAAATGATTTCCGATCCTACGGTACATTTGGCGCAAACCATGCACCTATCTTGCGTCAAGATTAGCACCACCTCCGAACGGACCGAAATGAGCTTTTGCTTGAGCCTCATCACCTACGAGTACCATTGGGTGCGTCTGAAATGATTTTTGAGCCTATGGTACACTCGGCGCAAACCGTGCACCTATCTTGCACCGACACCAACACTATCTCCAAATGAACCGAAAAGAGATTCCACATTACCCACGTCACCTTGGAGTTCCACCGCACCTATCTTACACCGACACTGGCTCCCAACGGACCAAAACGAGACTCCACAATGACCCACGTCACCTAGGAGTACCATCGGGTGTGTCCAAAATGATTTCCGAGCCTATGGTATGTTCGGCGCAAACCGTGCTCCTATCTTGCACCGACACTGGCTCCCAACAGACCGAAACAAGATTCCATATGACCCATGTCACCTAGGAGTACCATCGGGTGCGTCCAAAACGATTTCTGAGCCTATGGAATGTTCGGCGCAAACCATGCACCTATCTTGCTCCGACACTGGCTCCCAACAGACCAAAACGAGATTCCACATGACCCATGTCACCTAGGAGTACCATCGGGTGCATCCAAAATGATTTCTGATCCTACGGTACGTTTGGCGCAAACCATGCACCTATCTTGCGTCAAGATTGGCACCACCTCCAAACAGACCAAAACGAGCTTTCGCTTGAGCCTCATCACCTACGAGCACCATTGGGTGCGTCCGAAATGATTTTTGAGCCAATGGTACACTCGGCGCAAACCGTGCACCTATCTTGCACCGACACCAACACTGTCTCCAAATGAACCAAAAAGAGATTCCACATTACCCACGTCACCTTGGAGTTCCATCACACCAATCTTACACCGACACTGGCTCCCAACGGACCAAAACGAGACTCCACATGACCCACGTCACCTAGGAGTACCATCGGGTGCGTCCAAAATGATTTCCGAGCCTATGGTATGTTCGGCGCAAACTATGCACCTATCTTGCACTGACACTGGCTCCCAACAGATCAAAATGAGATTCCACTTGACCCACGTCACCTAGGAGTACCATCGGGTGCATCCAAAATGATTTCTGAGCCTATGGAATGTTCAGCGCAAACTGTGCACCTATCTTGCACCGAAACTGGCTCCCAACAGACCAAAACGAGATTCCACATGACCCACGTCACCATGGAGTACCATCGGGTGCGTCCAAAATGATTTCCGATCCTACGGTACGTTTGGCGCAAACCATGAACCTATTTTGCGTCAAGATTAGCACCACCTCCAAATGGACCAAAATGAGCTTTCGCTTGAGCCTCATCACCTACGAGTACCATTGGGTGCGTTCGAAATGATTTTTGAGCCTATGGTACACTCGGCGCAAACCGTGCACCTATCTTGCACCGACACCAACACTGTCTCCAAATGAACCGAAAAGAGATTCCACATTACCCACGTCACCTTGGAGTTCCATCGCTCCTATCTTACATCGACAATGGCTCCCAACGGACCAAAACAAGACTCCACATGACCCACGTCACCTAGGAGTACCATCGGGTGCATCCAAAATGATTTCCGAGCCTATGGTATGTTCGGTGCAAACCATGCACCTATCTTGCACTGACACTGGCTCCCAACATACCAAAATGAAACTCCACATGACCCACGTCACCTAGGAGTACCATCGGGTGCATCCAAAATGATTTCCGAGCCTATGGTATGTTCGACGCAAACCGTGCACCTATCTTGCACCGACACTGGCTCCCAATAGACCGAAACGAGATTTCACTTGACCCACGTCACCTAGGAGTACCATTGGGTGCGTCCAAAATGATTTATGAGCCTATGGTATGTTCGACGCGACGCAAACCATGCACCTATCTTGCACTGACACTGGCTCCCAACAGACCGAAACGAGATTCCACCTGACCAACGTCACCTAGGAGTACCATCGGGTGCGTCCAAAATGACTTCTGAGCCTATGGTGTGTTCGGCGCAAACCGTGCACCAATCTTGCACCGACACTGGCTCCCAACGGACCGAAATAGGACTCCACATGACCCACGTCACCTAGGAGTTCCATCTGGTGTGTCCAAAATGATTTTCGAGCCTATGGTATGTTCGGCGCTAACCGTGCACCTATCTTGCACCGACACTGGCTCCCAACAGACCGAAACGAGATTCCACATGACCCACGTCACCTAGGAGTACCATCAGGTGCGTCCAAAATGATTTCCGATCCTACGGTACATTTGGCGCAAACCATGCACCTATCTTGCGTCAAGATTAGCACCACCTCCGAACGGACCGAAATGAGCTTTTGCTTGAGCCTCATCACCTACGAGTACCATTGGGTGCGTCTGAAATGATTTTTGAGCCTATGGTACACTCGGCGCAAACCGTGCACCTATCTTGCACCGACACCAACACTATCTCCAAATGAACCGAAAAGAGATTCCACATTACCCACGTCACCTTGGAGTTCCACCGCACCTATCTTACACCGACACTGGCTCCCAACGGACCAAAACGAGACTCCACAATGACCCACGTCACCTAGGAGTACCATCGGGTGTGTCCAAAATGATTTCCGAGCCTATGGTATGTTCGGCGCAAACCGTGCTCCTATCTTGCACCGACACTGGCTCCCAACAGACCGAAACAAGATTCCATATGACCCATGTCACCTAGGAGTACCATCGGGTGCGTCCAAAACGATTTCTGAGCCTATGGAATGTTCGGCGCAAACCATGCACCTATCTTGCTCCGACACTGGCTCCCAACAGACCAAAACGAGATTCCACATGACCCATGTCACCTAGGAGTACCATCGGGTGCATCCAAAATGATTTCTGATCCTACGGTACGTTTGGCGCAAACCATGCACCTATCTTGCGTCAAGATTGGCACCACCTCCAAACAGACCAAAACGAGCTTTCGCTTGAGCCTCATCACCTACGAGCACCATTGGGTGCGTCCGAAATGATTTTTGAGCCAATGGTACACTCGGCGCAAACCGTGCACCTATCTTGCACCGACACCAACACTGTCTCCAAATGAACCAAAAAGAGATTCCACATTACCCACGTCACCTTGGAGTTCCATCACACCAATCTTACACCGACACTGGCTCCCAACGGACCAAAACAAGACTCCACATGACCCACGTCACCTAGGAGTACCATCGGGTGCGTCCAAAATGATTTCTGAGCCTATGGTATGTACGGCGCAAACCATGCACCAGTCTTGCACTAACACTGGCTCCCAAAAGACCGAAACGAAATTCCACTTGACCCACGTCACCTAGGAGTACCCTCGGGTGCGTCCAAAATGATTTCTGAGCCTATGGTATGTTCAGCGCAAACCGTGCAGCTATCTTGCACCGACACTGGCTCCCAATAGACCGAAACGAGATTCCACATGACCAACGTCACCTAGGAGTACCATCGGGTGCGTCCAAAATAATTTCTGATCCTATGGTGTGTTCAGCGCAAACCGTGCACCAATCTTGCACCGACACTGGCTCCCAACGGACCGAAACAAGACTCCACATGACCCACGTCACCTAGGAGTTCCATCTAGTGTGTCCAAAATGATTTCCGAGCCTATGGTATGTTCGGCACTAACCGTGCACCTATCTTGCACCGACACAGGCTCCCAACAGACTGATACGACATTCCACTTGACCCACGTCACCTAGGAGTACCATCGGGTGTGTCCAAAATGATTTCCGAGCCTATGGTATGTTTGGCGCCAACCGTGCCCCTATCTTGCACCGACACTAGCTCCCAACAGACCGAAACGAGATTTCACTTGACCAACGTCACCTAGGAGTACCCTTAGGTGCGTCCAAAATGATTTCTGAGCCTATGGTATGTTCGGTGCAAACCGTGCACCCATCTTGCACCGACACTGGCTCCCAACAGACCGAAACGAGATTCCACATGACCAACATCACCTAGGAGTACCATCGGGTGCGTCCAAATCGATTTCCGAGCCTATGGTGTGTTCAGCGCAAACCGTGCACCAATCTTGCACCGACACTGGCTCCCAACGGACCGAAACAAGACTCCACATGACCCACGTCACCTAGGAGTTCCATCTAGTGTGTCCAAAACGATTTCCGAGCCTATGGTATGTTCGGCGCTAACCGTGCACCTATCTTGCAGCGACACTGGCTCCCAACAGACCGATACGAGATTCCACTTGAGCCACGTCACCTAGGAGTACCATCGGGTGTGTCCAAAATGATTTCTGAGCCTATGGTTTGTTTGGCGCCAACCGTGCACCTATCTTGCACCGACATTGGCTCCCAACAGAACTAAACGACATTCCACTTGACCAACGTCACCTAGGAGTAACATCTGGTGCGTCCAAAATGATTTCCGAGCCTATGGTATGTTCGGCGCAAACTGTGCACCTATCTTGCAGCGACACTAGCTCCCAATAGACCGAAACAAGATTCCACATGACCCACGTCACCTAGGAGTACCATCGGGTGCGTCCAAAATGATTTCCGATCCTACGGTACATTTGGCACAAACCATGCACCTATCTTGCGTCAACATTAGCACCACCTCCAAACAGACCGAAATGAGCTTTCGCTTGAGCCTCATCACCTATGAGTACAATTGCGTGCGTCCAAAATGATTTTTGAGCCTATGGTACACTCGGCGCAAACCGTGCACCTATCTTGCACCGACACCAACACTATCTCCAAATGAACCGAAAAGAGATTCCACATTACCCACGTCACCTTGGAGTTCCATCGCACCTATCTTACATCGACACTGGCTCCCAACGGACCAAAACGAGACTCCACATGACCCACGTCACCTAGGAGTACCATCGGGTGCGTCCAAAATGATTTCTGAGCCTATGGTATGTTTGGCGCAAACTATGCACCTATCTTGCACTGACACTGGCTCCCAATAGATCAAAATGAGATTCCACTTGACCCACGTCACCTAGGAGTACCATCGGGTGCATCCAAAATGATTTCTGAGCCTATGGAATGTTCAGCGCAAACTGTGCACCTATCTTGCACCGACACTGGCTCCCAACAGACCAAAACGAGATTCCACATGACCCACGTCACCATGGAGTACCATCGGGTGCGTCCAAAATGATTTCCGATCCTACGGTACGTTTGGCGCAAACCATGCACCTATCTTGCGTCAAGATTAGCACCACCTCCGAACGGACCGAAATGAGCTTTTGCTTGAGCCTCATCACCTACGAGTACCATTGGGTGCGTCTGAAATGATTTTTGAGCCTATGGTACACTCGGCGCAAACCGTGCACCTATCTTGCACCGACACCAACACTATCTCCAAATGAACCGAAAAGAGATTCCACATTACCCACGTCACCTTGGAGTTCCACCGCACCTATCTTACACCGACACTGGCTCCCAACGGACCAAAACGAGACTCCACATGACCCACGTCACCTAGGAGTACCATCGGGTGTGTCCAAAATGATTTCCGAGCCTATGGTATGTTCGGCGCAAACCGTGCTCCTATCTTGCACCAACACTAGCTCCCAACAGACCGAAACGAGATTCCATATGACCCATGTCACCTAGGAGTACCATCGGGTGCGTCCAAAATGATTTCTGAGCCTATGGAATGTTCGGCGCAAACCATGCACCTATCTTGCTCCGACACTGGCTCCCAACAGACCGAAACGAGATTCCACATGACCCATGTCACCTAGGAGTACCATCGGGTGCATCCAAAATGATTTCTGATCCTACGGTACGTTTGGCGCAAACCATGCACCTATCTTGCGTCAAGATTGGCACCACCTCCAAACAGACCAAAACGAGCTTTCGCTTGAGCCTCATCACCTACGAGCACCATTGGGTGCGTCCGAAATGATTTTTGAGCCTATGGTACACTCGGCGCAAACCGTGCACCTATCTTGCACCGACACCAACACTGTCTCCAAATGAACCAAAAAGAGATTCCACATTACCCATGTCACCTTGGAGTTCCATCACACCAATCTTACACCGACACTGGCTCCCAACAGACCAAAACAAGACTCCACATGACCCACGTCACCTAGGAGTACCATCGGGTGCGTCCAAAATGATTTCTGAGCCTATGGTATGTACGGCGCAAACCATGCACCTATCTTGCACTAACACTGGCTCCCAAAAGACCGAAACGAAATTCCACTTGACCCACGTCACCTAGGAGTACCCTCGGGTGCATCCAAAATGATTTCTGAGCCTATGGTATGTTCAGCGCAAACCGTGCACCTATCTTGCACCGACACTGGCTCCCAATAGACCAAAACGAGATTCCACATGACCAACGTCACCTAGGAGTACCATCGGGTGCGTCCAAAATAATTTCTGATCCTATGGTGTGTTCAGCGCAAACCGTGCACCAATCTTGCACCGACACTGGCTCCCAACGGACCGAAACAAGACTCCACATGACCCACGTCACCTAGGAGTTCCATCTAGTGTGTCCAAAATGATTTCCGAGCCTATGGTATGTTCGGCACTAACCGTGCACCTATCTTGCACCGACACTGGCTCCCAACAGACTGATACGAGATTCCACTTGACCCACGTCACCTAGGAGTACCATCGGGTGTGTCCAAAATGATTTCCGAGCCTATGGTATGTTTGGCGCCAACCGTGCCCCTATCTTGCACCGACACTAGCTCCCAACAGACCGAAACGAGATTTCACTTGACCAACGTCACCTAGGAGTACCCTTAGGTGCGTCCAAAATGATTTCTGAGCCTATGGTATGTTCGGTGCAAACCGTGCACCTATCTTGCACCGACACTAGCTCCCAACAGACCGAAACAAGACTCCACATGACCAACGTCACCTAGGAGTACCATCGGGTGCGTCCAAAACGATTTCCGAGCCTATGGTGTGTTCAGCGCAAACCGTGCACCAGTCTTGCACCGACACTGGCTCCCAACGGACCGAAACAAGACTCCACATGACCCACGTCACCTAGGAGTTCCATCTCGTGTGTCCAAAATGATTTCTGAGCCTATGGTATGTTCGGCGCTAACCGTGCACCTATCTTGCAGCGACACTGGCTCCCAACAGACCGATATGAGATTCCACTTGACCCACGTCACCTAGGAGTACCATCGGGTGTGTCCAAAATGATTTTCGAGCCTATGGTTTGTTCGGCGCCAACCGTGCACCTATCTTGCACCGACATTGGCTCCCAACAGAACAAAACGACATTCCACTTGACCAACATCACCTAGGAGTAACATCTGGTGCGTCCAAAATGATTTCCGAGCCTATGGTATGTTCGGCGCAAACCGTGCATCTATCTTGCACTGACACTAGCTCCCAATAGACCAAAACGAGATTCCACATGACCCATGTCACCTAGGTGTACCATCGGGTGCGTCCAAAATGATTTCCGATCCTACGGTACATTTGGCGCAAACCATGCACCTATCTTGCGTCAACTTTAGCACCACCTCCAAACGGACCGAAATGAGCTTTCGCTTGAGCCTCATCACCTATGAGTACAATTGCGTGCGTCCGAAATGATTTTTGAGCCTATGGTACACTCGGCGCAAACCGTGCACCTATCTTGCACCAACACCAACACTGTCTCCAAATGAACCAAAAAGAGATTCCACATTACCCACGTCACCTTGGAGTTCTATCGCACCTATCTTACATCGACACTGGCTCCCAATGGACCAAAACGAGACTCCACATGACCCACGTCACCTAGGAGTACCATTGGGTGCGTCCAAAATGATTTCCGAGCCTATGGTATGTTCGGCGCAAACTATGCACCTATCTTACACCGACACTGGCTCCCAACAGATCAAAACGAGATTCCACTTGACCCACGTCACCTAGGAGTACCATCGGGTGCATCCAAAATGATTTCTGAGCCTATGGAATGTTCAGCGCAAACTGTGCACCTATCTTGCACCGACACTGGCTCCCAACAGACCAAAACGAGATTCCACATGACCCACGTCACCATGGAGTACCATCGGGTGCGTCCAAAACGATTTCCGATCCTATGGTACGTTTGGCGCAAACCATGCACCTATTTTGCGTCAAGATTAGCACCACCTCCAAATGGACAAAAACGAGCTTTCGCTTGAGCCTCATCACCTACGAGTACCATTGGGTGCGTCCGAAATGATTTTTGAGCCTATGGTACACTCGGCGCAAACCGTGCACCTATCTTGCACCGACACCAACACTGTCTCCAAATGAACCGAAAAGAGAATCCACATTACCCACGTCACCTTGGAGTTCCATCGCACCTATCTTACATCGACACTGGCTCCCAACGGACCAAAACAAGACTCCACATGACCCACGTCACCTAGGAGTACCATCGGGTGCATCCAAAATGATTTCCGAGCCTATGGTATGTTCGGCGCAAACCGTGCACCTATCTTGCACTAACACTGGCTCCCAACATACCAAAATGAAACTCCACATGACCCACGTCACCTAGGAGTACCATCGGGTGCGTCCAAAATGATTTCTGAGCCTATGGTATGTTCGACGCAAACCGTGCACCTATCTTGCACCGACACTGGCTCCCAACAGACCGAAACGAGATTTCACTTGACCCACGTCACCTAGGAGTACCATTGGGTGCGTCCAAAATGATTTATGAGCCTATGGTATGTTTGACGCGACGCAAACCATGCACCTATCTTGCAGCGACACTGGCTCCCAACAGACCGATACGAGATTCCACTTGACCCACGTCACCTAGGACTACCATCGGGTGTGTCCAAAATGATTTCTGAGCCTATGGTTTGTTCGACGCCAACCGTGCACCTATCTTGCACCGACACTGGCTCCCAACAGAACAAAACGACATTCCACTTGACCAACGTCACCTAGGAGTAACATCTGGTGCGTCCAAAATGATTTTCGAGCCTATGGTATGTTCGGCGCAAACCGTGCACCTATCTTGCACCGACACTAGCTCCCAATAGACCGAAACGAGATTCCACATGACCCACGTCACCTAGGAGTACCATCGGGTGCGTCCAAAATGATTTCCAAGCCTATGGTATGTTCGACGCAAACCGTGCACCTATCTTGCACCGACACTGGCTCCCAACAGACCGAAATGAGATTCCACATGACCAACGTCACCTAGGAGAACCATCGGGTGCGTCCAAAACGATTTCCGAGCCTATGGTGTGTTCAGCGCAAACCGTGCACAATCTTGCACCGACACTAGCTCCCAACGGACCGAAACAAGACTCCACATGACCCACGTCACCTAGGAGTTCCATCTGGTGTGTCCAAAATGATTTCCGAGCCTATGGTATGTTCAACGCTAACCGTGCACCTATCTTGCGTCAACATTAGCACCACCTCCAAACGGACCGAAACGAGCTTTCGCTTGAGCCTCATCACCTATGAGTACAATTGCGTGCGTCCAAAATGATTTTTGAGCCTATGGTACACTCGGCGCAAACCGTGCACCTATCTTGCACCGACACCAACACTGTCTCCAAATGAACCGAAAAGAGATTCCAGATTACCCACGTCACCTTGGAGTTCCACCGCACCTATCTTACACCGACACTGGCTCCCAACGGACCAAAATGAGACTCCACATGACCCACGTCACCTAGGAGTACCATCGGGTGTGTCCAAAATGATTTCCGAGCCTATGGTATGTTCGGCGCAAACCGTGCACCTATCTTGCACCGACACTGGCTCCCAACAGACTGAAACGAGATTCCATATGACCCATGTCACCTAGGAGTACCATCGGGTGCGTCCAAAACGATTTCTGAGCCTATGGAACGTTCGGCGCAAACCATGCACCTATCTTGCTCCGACACTGGCTCCCAACAGACCGAAACGATATTCCACATGACCCATGTCACCTAGGAGTACCATCGGGTGCATCCAAAATGATTTCCGATCCTACGGTACGTTTGGCGCAAACCATGCACCTATCTTGCGTCAAGATTGGCACCACCTCCAAACAGACCAAAACGAGCTTTCGCTTGAGCCTCATCACCTACGAGCACCATTGGGTGCGTTCGAAATGATTTTTGAGCCTATGGTACACTCGGCGCAAACCATGCACCTATCTTGCACCGACACCAACACTATCTCAAAATGAACCAAAAAGAGATTCCACATTACCCACGTCACCTTGGAGTTCCATCACACCTATCTTACACTGACACTGGCTCCCAACGGACCAAAACGAGACTCCACATGACAAACGTCACCTAGGAGTACCATCGGGTGCGTCCAAAATGATTTCTGAGCCTATGGTATGTACGGCGCAAACCATGCACCTATCTTGCACCAACACTGCCTCCCAAAAGACCGAAATGAAATTCCACTTGACCCACGTCACCTAGGAGTACCCTCGGGTGCGTCCAAAATGATTTCTGAGCCTATGGTATGTTCAGCGCAAACCGAGCACCTATCTTGCACCGACACTGGCTCCCAACAGACTGAAACAAGATTCCACATGACCAACGTCACCTAGGAGTACCATCGGGTGCGTCCAAAACGATTTCTGAGCCTATGGAATGTTCAGCGCAAACTGTGCACCTATCTTGCACCGACACTGGCTCCCAACAGACCAAAACGAGATTCCACATGACCCACGTCACCATGGAGTACCATCGGGTGCGTCCAAAATGATTTCCGATCCTACGGTACATTTGGCGCAAACCATGCACCTATCTTGCGTCAACTTTTGCACCACCTCCAAACGGACCGAAACGAGCTTTCGCTTGAGCCTCATCACCTATGAGTACAATTGCGTGCGTCCGAAATGATTTTTGAGCCTATGGTACACTCGGCGCAAACCGTGCACCTATCTTGCACCGACACCAACACTGTCTCCAAATGAACCGAAAAGAGATTCCAGATTACCCACGTCACCTTGGAGTTCCACCGCACCTATCTTACACCGACACTGGCTCCCAACGGACCAAAATGAGACTCCACATGACCCACGTCACCTAGGAGTACCATCGGGTGTGTCCAAAATGATTTCCGAGCCTATGGTATGTTCGGCGCAAACCGTGCACCTATCTTGCACCGACACTGGCTCCCAACAGACTGAAACGAGATTCCATATGACCCATGTCACCTAGGAGTACCATCGGGTGCGTCCAAAACGATTTCTGAGCCTATGGAACGTTCGGCGCAAACCATGCACCTATCTTGCTCCGACACTGGCTCCCAACAGACCGAAACGATATTCCACATGACCCATGTCACCTAGGAGTACCATCGGGTGCATCCAAAATGATTTCCGATCCTACGGTACGTTTGGCGCAAACCATGCACCTATCTTGCGTCAAGATTGGCACCACCTCCAAACAGACCAAAACGAGCTTTCGCTTGAGCCTCATCACCTACGAGCACCATTGGGTGCGTTCGAAATGATTTTTGAGCCTATGGTACACTCGGCGCAAACTGTGCACCTATCTTGCACCGACACCAACACTATCTCAAAATGAACCAAAAAGAGATTCCACATTACCCACGTCACCTTGGAGTTCCATCACACCTATCTTACACTGACACTGGCTCCCAACGGACCAAAACGAGACTCCACATGACAAACGTCACCTAGGAGTACCATCGGGTGCGTCCAAAATGATTTCTGAGCCTATGGTATGTACGGCGCAAACCATGCACCTATCTTGCACCAACACTGCCTCCCAAAAGACCGAAATGAAATTCCACTTGACCCACGTCACCTAGGAGTACCCTCGGGTGCGTCCAAAATGATTTCTGAGCCTATGGTATGTTCAGCGCAAACCGAGCACCTATCTTGCACCGACACTGGCTCCCAACAGACTGAAACAAGATTCCACATGACCAACGTCACCTAGGAGTACCATCGGGTGCGTCCAAAACGATTTCTGAGCCTATGGAATGTTCAGCGCAAACTGTGCACCTATCTTGCACCGACACTGGCTCCCAACAGACCAAAACGAGATTCCACATGACCCACGTCACCATGGAGTACCATCGGGTGCGTCCAAAATGATTTCCGATCCTACGGTACATTTGGCGCAAACCATGCACCTATCTTGCGTCAACTTTTGCACCACCTCCAAACGGACCGAAACGAGCTTTCGCTTGAGCCTCATCACCTATGAGTACAATTGCGTGCGTCCGAAATGATTTTTGAGCCTATGGTACACTCGGCGCAAACCGTGCACCTATCTTGCACCGACACCAACACTGTCTCCAAATGAACCGAAAAGAGATTCCACATTACCCACATCACCTTGGAGTTCTATCGCACCTATCTTACATCGACACTGGCTCCCAACGGACCAAAACGAGACTCCACATGACCCACGTCACCTAGGAGTACCATTGGGTGCGTCCAAAATGATTTCCGAGCCTATGGTATGTTCGGCGCAAACTATGCACCTATCTTACACTAACACTGGCTCCCAACAGATCAAAACGAGATTCCACTTGACCCACGTCACCTAGGAGTACCATCGGGTGCATCCAAAATGATTTCTGAGCCTATGGAATGTTCAGCGCAAACTGTGCACCTATCTTGCACCGACACTGGCTCCCAACAGACCAAAACGAGATTCCACATGACCCACGTCACCATGGAGTACCATCGGGTGCGTCCAAAACGATTTCCGATCCTACGGTACGTTTGGCGCAAACCATGCACCTATTTTGCGTCAAGATTAGCACCACCTCCAAATGGACCAAAACGAGCTTTCGCTTGAGCCTCATCACCTACGAGTACCATTGGGTGCGTCCGAAATGATTTTTGAGCCTATGGTACACTCGGCGCAAACCGTGCACCTATCTTGCACCGACACCAACACTGTCTCCAAATGAACCGAAAAGAGATTCCACATTACCCACGTCACCTTGGAGTTCCATCGCACCTATCTTACATCGACACTGGCTCCCAACGGACCAAAACAAGACTCCACATGACCCACGTCACCTAGGAGTACCATCGGGTGCATCCAAAATGATTTCCGAGCCTATGGTATGTTCGGCGCAAACCGTGCACCTATCTTGCACTGACACTGGCTCCCAACATACCAAAATGAAACTCCACATGACCCACGTCACCTAGGAGTACCATCGGGTGCGTCCAAAATGATTTCCGAGCCTATGGTATGTTCGACGCAAACCGTGCACCTATCTGGCACCGACACTGGCTCCCAACAGACCGAAACGAGATTTCACTTGACCCACGTCACCTAGGAGTACCATTGGGAGCGTCCAAAATGATTTATGAGCCTATGGTATGTTCGACGCGACGCAAACCATGCACCTATCTTGCACTGACACTGGCTCCCAACAGACCGAAACGAGATTCCACCTGACCAACGTCACCTAGGAGTACCATCGGGTGCGTCCAAAATGACTTCTGAGCCTATGGTGTGTTCGGCGCAAACCGTGCACCAATCTTGCACCGACACTGGCTCCCAACGGACCGAAATAGGACTCCACATGACCCACATCACCTAGGAGTTCCATCTGGTGTGTCCAAAATGATATTCGAGCCTATGGTATGTTCGGCGCTAACCGTGCACCTATCTTGCACCGACACTGGCTCCCAACAGACCGAAACGAGATTCCACATGACCCACGTCACCTAGGAGTACCATCAGGTGCGTCCAAAACGATTTCCGATCCTACGATACATTTGGCGCAAACCATGCACCTATCTTGCGTCAAGATTAGCACCACCTCCAAACGGACCAAAACGAGCTTTCGCTTGAGCCTCATCACCTACTAGTACCATTGGGTGCGTCCAAAATGATTTTTGAGCCTATGGTACACTCGGTGCAAACCGTGCACCTATCTTGCACCGACACCAACACTGTCTCCAAATGAATCGAAAAGAGATTCCACATTACCCACGTCACCTTGGAGTTCCATCGCACCTATCTTACACCGACACTGGCTCCCAACGGACCAAAACGAGACTCCACATGACCCACGTCACCTAGGAGTACCATCAGGTGTGTCCAAAATGATTTCCGAGCCTATGGTATGTTCGGCGCAAACCGTGCACCTATCTTGCACCGACACTGGCTCCCAACAGACCGAAACGAGAGTCCACTTGACCCACGTCACCTAGGAGTACCATCGGGTGCGTCCAAAACGATTTCTGAGCCTATGGAATGTTCGGCGCAAACCGTGCACCTATCTTGCACCGACACTGGCTCCCAACAGACCGAAACGAGATTCCACATGACCCATGTCACGTAGGAGTACCATCGGGTGCGTCCAAAATGATTTCCGATCCTATGGTATGTTTGGCGCAAACCATGCACCTATCTTGCGTCAAGATTAGCACCACCTCCAAACGGACCGAAACGAGCTTTCCCTTGAGCCTCATCACTTAAGAGCACCACTGGGTGCGTCCGAAATGATTTTTGAGCCTATGGTACACTCGGCGCAAACCGTGCACCTATCTTGCACCGACACCAACACTGTCTCGAAATGAACCGAAAAGAGATTCCACATTACCCACATCACCTTGGAGTCCCATCGCACCTATCTTACGCCGACACTGGCTCCCAACGGACCAAAACAAGACTCCACATGACCCACGTCACCTAGGAGTACCATCGGGTGCGTCCAAAATGATTTCCGAGCCTATGGTGTGTACGGCGCAAACCATGCACCTATCTTGCACCGACACTGGCTCCCAAAAGATCGAAACAAAATTCCGCTTGACCCACGTCACCTAGGAGTACCCTCGGGTGCGTCCAAAATGATTTCTGAGCCTATGGTATGTTCGGCGTAAACTGTGCACCTATCTTGCATCGACACTGGCTCCCAATAGACCAAAACGAGATTCCACATGACCAACATCACCTAGGAGTACCATCGGGTGCGTCCAAAATGATTTTCGAGCCTATGGTGTGTTCAGCGCAAACCGTGCACCAATCTTGCACCGACACTGGCTCCCAACAGACCAAAACAAGGCTCCACATGACCCACGTCACCTAGGAGTTCCATCTGGTGTGTCCAAAACGATTTCCGAGCCTATGGTATGTTCGGCGCTAACCATGCACCAATCTTGCACCGACACTGGCTCCCAACAGACCGATATGAGATTCCACTTGACCCATGTCACCTAGGAGTACCATCGGGTGTGTCCAAAATGATTTCCGAGCCTATGGTATGTTCGGCGCCAACCGTGCACCTATCTTGCACCGACACTGGCTCCCAACAAAACGAAACGACAATCCACTTGACCCATGTTACCTAGGAGTAACATCAGGTGCGTCCAAAATGATTTCTAAGCCTATGGTATGTTCGGCGCAAACCGTGCTCCTATCTTGCACCGACACTGGCTCCCAATAGACCAAAACAAGATTCCACATGACCCACGTCACCTAGGAGTACCATCGGGTGCGTCCAAAATGATTTCCGATCCTACGGTACATTTGGCGCAAACCATGCACCTATCTTGCGTCAAGATCAGCACCACCTCCAAATGGACCAAAACAAGCTTTCGCTTGAGCCTCATCACCTACGAGTAACATTGGGTGCGTCCGAAATGATTTTTGAGCCTATGGTACACTCGGCGCAAACCGTGCACCTATCTTGCACCGACACCAACACTGTCTCCAAATGAACCAAAAAGAGATTCCACATTACCCATGTCACCTTGGAGTTCCATCGCACCTATCTTACACCAACACTGGCTCCCAACGGACCAAAACGAGACTCCACATGACCCATGTCACCTAGGAGTACCATCGGGTGCGTCCAAAATGATTTCCGAGCCTATGGTATGTTCGGTGCAAACCATGCACATATCTTGCACCGACACTGGCTCCCAATATACCAAAACGAGACTCCACATGACCCATGTCACCTGGGAGTACCATCGGGTGCGTCAATAATGATTTCTGAGCCTATGGTATGTTCGACGCAAACCGTGCACCTAACTTGCACCGACACTGGCTCCCAACAAACCGAAACGAGATTTCACTTGAACCACGTCACCTAGGAGTACCATCGGGTGCGTCCAAAATGATTTATGAGCCTATGGTATGTTCGGCGCGGCGCAAACCATGCACCTATTTTGCACTGACACTGGCTTCCAACAGACCGAAACGAGATTCCACCTTACCAACGTCACCTAGGAGTACCATCGGGTGCGTCCAAAATGACTTCTGAGCCTATGGTGTGTTCGGCGCAAACCGTGCACCAATCTTGCATCGACACTGGCTCCCAACGGACCGAAACAGGACTCCACATGACCCACGTCACCTAGGAGTTCCATCTGGTGTGTCCAAAATGATTTCCGAGCCTATGGTATGTTCGGCGCTAACCGTACAGCTATCTTGCACCGACACTGGCTCCCAACAGACCGATACGTGATTCCACTTGACCCACATCACCTAGGAGTACCATCGGGTGCGTCCAAAACGATTTTCGATCCTACGGTACGTTTGGCGCAAACCATGCAACTATCTTGCGTCAAGATTAGCACCACCTCCGAACGGACCGAAATGAGCTTTTGCTTGAGCCTCATCACCTACGAGTACCATTGGGTGCGTCTGAAATGATTTTTGAGCCTATGGTACACTCGGCGCAAACCATGCACCTATCTTGCACCGACACCAACACTGTCTCCAAATGAACCGAAAAGAGATTCCACATTACCCACGTCACCTTGGAGTTCCACCGCACCTATCTTACACCGACACTGGCTCCCAACGGACCAAAACGAGACTCCACATGACCCATGTCACCTAGGAGTACCATCGGGTGTGTCCAAAATGATTTCCGAGCCTATGGTATGTTCGGCGCAAACCGTGCACCTATCTTGCACCGACACTGGCTCCCAATAGACCGAAACGAGAGTCCACTTGACCCACGTCACCAAGGAGTACCATCGGGTGCGTCCAAAACGATTCCTAAGCCTATGGAATGTTCGGCGCAAACAATGCACCTATCTTGCACCGACACTGGCTCCCAACAGACCAAAACAAGATTCCACATGACCCATGTCACCTAGGAGTACCATCGGGTGCATCCAAAATGATTTCCGATCCTAAGGTACGTTTGGCGCAAACCATGCACCTATCTTGCGTCAAGATTGGCACCACCTCCAAACAGACCGAAACGAGCTTTCGCTTGAGCCTCATCACCTACGAGCACCATTGGGTGCGTCCAAAATGATTTTCGAGCCTATGGTACACTCGGCGCAAACCGTGCACCTATCTTGCACCGACACCAACACTGTCTCCAAATGAACCAAAAAGAGATTCCACATTACCCACGTCACCTTAGAGTTCCATCGCACCTATCTTACACCAACACTGGCTCCCAACGGACCAAAACGAGACTCCACATGACCCATGTCACCTAGGAGTACCATCAGGTGTGTCCAAAATGATTTCTGAGCCTATGGTATGTTTGGCGCAAACCGTGCACCTATCTTGCACTGACACTGGCTCCCAACATACCAAAATGAAACTCCGCATGACCCACGTCACCTAGGAGTACCATCGGGTGCGTCCAAAATGATTTCCGATCCTACGGTACGTTTGGCGCCAACCATGCACCTATTTTGCGTCAAGATTAGCACCACCTCCAAATGGACCAAAACAAGCTTTCGCTAGAGCCTCATCACCTACGAGTACCATTGGGTGCATCCGAAATGATTTTTGAGCCTATGGTACACTCGGCGCAAACCGTGCACCTATCTTGCACCGACACCAACACTGTCTCCAAATGAACCGAAAAGAGATTCCACATTACCCACGTCACCTTGGAGTTCCATCGCACCCATCTTACATCGACACTGGCTCCCAACGGACCAAAACAAGACTCCACATGACCCACGTCACCTAGGAGTACCATCGGGTGCATCCAAAATGATTTCCGAGCCTATGGTATGTTCGGCGCAAACTGTGCACCTATCTTGCACTGACACTGGCTCCCAACAGACCGAAACGAGAGTCCACTTGACCCATGTCACCTAGGAGTACCATCGGGTGCGTCCAAAATGATTTCTGAGCCTATGGAATGTTCGGCGCAAACCGTGCACCTATCTTGCACCGACACTGGCTCCCAACAGACCGAAACGAGATTCCACATGACCCATGTCACCTAGGAGTACCATCGGGTGCGTCCAAAATGATTTCCGATCCTATGGTACGTTTGGCGCAAACCATGCACCTATCTTGCGTCAAGATTAGCACCACCTCCAAACGGACCAAAACGAGCTTTCGCTTGAGCCTCATCACCTACGAGTACCATTGGGTGCGTCCAAAATGATTTTTGAGCCTATGGTACACTCGGTGCAAACCGTGCACCTATCTTGCACCGACACCAACACTGTCTCCAAATGAACCGAAAAGAGATTCCACATTACCCACGTCACCTTGGAGTTCCATCGCACCTATCTTACACCGACACTGGCTCCCAACGGACCAAAACGAGACTCCACATGACCCACGTCACCTAGGAGTACCATCAGGTGTGTCCAAAATGATTTCCGAGCCTATGGTATGTTCGGCGCAAACCGTGCACCTATCTTGCACCGACACTGGCTCCCAACAGACCGAAACGAGAGTCCACTTGACCCACGTCACCTAGGAGTACCATCGGGTGCATCCAAAACGATTTCTGAGCCTATGGAATGTTCGGCGCAAACCGTGCACCTATCTTGCACCGACACTGGCTCCCAACAGACCGAAACGTGATTCCACATGACCCATGTCACCTAGGAGTACCATCGGGTGCGTCCAAAATGATTTCCGATCCTATGGTACGTTTGGCGCAAACCATGCACCTATCTTGCGTCAAGATTAGCACCACCTCCAAACGGACCGAAACGAGCTTTCGCTTGAGCCTCATCACCTAAGAGCACCACTGGGTGCGTCCGAAATGATTTTTGAGCCTATGGTACACTCGGCGCAAACCGTGCACCTATCTTGCACCGACACCAACACTGTCTCCAAATGAACCGAAAAGAGATTCCACATTACCCACGTCACCTTGGAGTCCCATCGCACCTATCTTACACCGACACTGGCTCCCAATGGACCAAAACGAGACTCCACATGACCCACGTCACCTAGGAGTACCATCGGGTGCGTCCAAAATGATTTCCGAGCCTATGGTATGTACGGCGCAAACCATGCACCTATCTTGCACCGACACTGGCTCCCAAAAGATCGAAACAAAATTCCACTTGACCCACGTCACCTAGGAGTACTCTCGGGTGCGTCCAAAATGATTTCTGAGCCTATGGTATGTTCGGCGCAAACCGTGCACCTATCTTGCACTGACACTGGCTCCCAACATACCAAAATGAAACTCCACATGACCCACGTCACCTAGGAGTACCATCGGGTGCGTCCAAAATGATTTCCGAGCCTATGGTATGTTCGACGCAAACCGTGCACCTATCTTGCACCGACACTGGCTCCCAACAGACCGAAACGAGATTTCACTTGACCCACGTCACCTAGGAGTACCATTGGGTGCGTCCAAAATGATTTATGAGCCTATGGTATGTTCGACGCGACGCAAACCATGCACCTATCTTGCACTGACACTGGCTCCCAACAGACCGAAACAAGATTCCACCTTACCAACGTCACCTAGGAGTACCATCGGGTGCGTCCAAAATGACTTCTGAGCCTATGGTGTGTTCGGCGCAAACCGTGCACCAATCTTGCATCGACACTGGCTCCCAACGGACCGAAACAGGACTCCACATGACCCACGTCACCTAGGAGTTCCATCTGGTGTGTCCAAAATGATTTCCGAGCCTATGGTATGTTCGGCGCTAACCGTACAGCTATCTTGCACCGACACTGGCTCCCAACAGACCGATACGTGATTCCACTTGACCCACATCACCTAGGAGTACCATCGGGTGCGTCCAAAACGATTTTCGATCCTACGGTATGTTTGGCGCAAACCATGCAACAATCTTGCGTCAAGATTAGCACCACCTCCGAACGGACCGAAATGAGCTTTTGCTTGAGCCTCATCACCTACGAGTACCATTGGGTGCGTCTGAAATGATTTTTGAGCCTATGGTACACTCGGCGCAAACCATGCACCTATCTTGCACCGACACCAACACTGTCTCCAAATGAACCGAAAAGAGATTCCACATTACCCACGTCACCTTGGAGTTCCACCGCACCTATCTTACACCGACACTGGCTCCCAACGGACCAAAACGAGACTCCACATGACCCATGTCACCTAGGAGTACCATCGGGTGTGTCCAAAATGATTTCCGAGCCTATGGTATGTTCGGCGCAAACCGTGCACCTATCTTGCACCGACACTGGCTCCCAATAGACCGAAACGAGAGTCCACTTGACCCACGTCACCAAGGAGTACCATCGGGTGCGTCCAAAACGATTCCTAAGCCTATGGAATGTTCGGCGCAAACAATGCACCTATCTTGCACCGACACTGGCTCCCAACAGACCGAAACAAGATTCCACATGACCCATGTCACCTAGGAGTACCATCGGGTGCATCCAAAATGATTTCCGATCCTAAGGTACGTTTGGCGCAAACCATGCACCTATCTTGCGTCAAGATTGGCACCACCTCCAAACAGACCGAAACGAGCTTTCGCTTGAGCCTCATCACCTACGAGCACCATTGGGTGCGTCCAAAATGATTTTTGAGCCTATGGTACACTCGGCGCAAACCGTGCACCTATCTTGCACCGACACCAACACTGTCTCCAAATGAACCAAAAAGAGATTCCACATTACCCACGTCACCTTAGAGTTCCATCGCACCTATCTTACACCAACACTGGCTCCCAACGGACCAAAACGAGACTCCACATGACCCACATCACCTAGGAGTACCATCAGGTGTGTCCAAAATGATTTCCGAGCCTATGGTATGTTCGGCGCAAACCGTGCACCTATCTTGCACTGACACTGGCTCCCAACATACCAAAATGAAACTCCGCATGACCCACGTCACCTAGGAGTACCATCGGGTGCGTCCAAAATGATTTCCGATCCTACGGTACGTTTGGCGCAAACCATGCACCTATTTTGCGTCAAGATTAGCACCACCTCCAAATGGACCTAAACAAGCTTTCGCTTGAGCCTCATCACCTACGAGTACCATTGGGTGCATCCGAAATGATTTTTGAGCCTATGGTACACTCGGCGCAAACCGTGCACCTATCTTGCACCGACACCAACACTGTCTCCAAATGAACCGAAAAGAGATTCCACATTACCCACGTCACCTTGGAGTTCCATCGCACCCATCTTACATCGACACTGGCTCCCAACGGACCAAAACAAGACTCCACATGACCCACGTCACCTAGGAGTACCATCGGGTGCATCCAAAATGATTTCCGAGCCTATGGTATGTTCGGCGCAAACTGTGCACCTATCTTGCACTGACACTGGCTCCCAACAGACCGAAACGAGAGTCCACTTGACCCATGTCACCTAGGAGTACCATCGGGTGCGTCCAAAATGATTTCTGAGCCTATGGAATGTTCGGCGCAAACCGTGCACCTATCTTGCACCGACACTGGCTCCCAACAGACCGAAACGAGATTCCACATGACCCATGTCACCTAGGAGTACCATCGGGTGCGTCCAAAATGATTTCCGATCCTATGGTACGTTTGGCGCAAACCATGCACCTATCTTGCGTCAAGATTAGCACCACCTCCAAACGGACCAAAACGAGCTTTCGCTTGAGCCTCATCACCTACGAGTACCATTGGGTGCGTCCAAAATGATTTTTGAGCCTATGGTACACTCGGTGCAAACCGTGCACCTATCTTGCACCGACACCAACACTGTCTCCAAATGAACCGAAAAGAGATTCCACATTACCCACGTCACCTTGGAGTTCCATCGCACCTATCTTACACCGACACTGGCTCCCAACGGACCAAAACGAGACTCCACATGACCCACGTCACCTAGGAGTACCATCAGGTGTGTCCAAAATGATTTCCGAGCCTATGGTATGTTCGGCGCAAACCGTGCACCTATCTTGCACCGACACTGGCTTCCAACAGACCGAAACGAGAGTCCACTTGACCCACGTCACCTAGGAGTACCATCGGGTGCATCCAAAACGATTTCTGAGCCTATGGAATGTTCGGCGCAAACCGTGCACCTATCTTGCACCGACACTGGCTCCCAACAGACCGAAACGTGATTCCACATGACCCATGTCACCTAGGAGTACCATCGGGTGCGTCCAAAATGATTTCCGATCCTATGGTACGTTTAGCGCAAACCATGCACCTATCTTGCGTCAAGATTAGCACCACCTCCAAACGGACCGAAACGAGCTTTCGCTTGAGCCTCATCACCTAAGAGCACCACTGGGTGCGTCCGAAATGATTTTTGAGCCTATGGTACACTCGGCGCAAACCGTGCACCTATCTTGCACCGACACCAACACTGTCTCCAAATGAACCGAAAAGAGATTCCACATTACCCACATCACCTTGGAGTCCCATCGCACCTATCTTACACCGACACTGGCTCCCAATGGACCAAAACGAGACTCCACATGACCCACGTCACCTAGGAGTACCATCGGGTGTGTCCAAAATGATTTCCGAGCCTATGGTATGTACGGCGCAAACCATGCACCTATCTTGCACCGACACTAGCTCCCAAAAGATCGAAACAAAATTCCACTTGACCCACGTCACCTAGGAGTACCCTCGGGTGCGTCCAAAATGATTTCTGAGCCTATGGTATGTTCGGCGCAAACCGTGCACCTATCTTGCACTGACACTGGCTCCCAACATACCAAAATGAAACTCCACATGACCCACGTCACCTAGGAGTACCATCGGGTGCGTCCAAAATGATTTCCGAGCCTATGGTATCTTCGACGCAAACCGTGCACCTATCTTGCACCGACACTGGCTCCCAACAGACCGAAACGAGATTTCACTTGACCCACGTCACCTAGGAGTACCATTGGGTGCGTCCAAAATGATTTATGAGCCTATGGTATGTTCGACGCGACGCAAACCATGCACCTATCTTGCACTGACACTGGCTCCCAACAGACCGAAACAAGATTCCACCTGACCAACGTCACCTAGGAGTACCATCGGGTGCGTCCAAAATGACTTCTGAGCCTATGGTGTGTTCGGCGCAAACCGTGCACCAATCTTGCACCGACACTGGCTCCCAACGAACCGAAATAGGACTCCACATGACCCACATCACCTAGGAGTTCCATCTGGTGTGTCCAAAATGATTTTCGAGCCTATGGTATGTTCGGCGCTAACCGTGCACCTATCTTGCCCCGACACTGGCTCCCAACAGACCGAAATGAGATTCCACATGACCCACGTCACCTAGGAGTACCATCAGGTGCGTCCAAAACGATTTCCGATCCTACGATACATTTGGCGCAAACCATGCACCTATCTTGCGTCAAGATTAGCACCACCTCCAAACGGACCAAAACGATCTTTCGCTTGAGCCTCATCACCTACGAGTACCATTGGGTGCGTCCAAAATGATTTTTGAGCCTATGGTACACTCAGTGCAAACCGTGCACCTATCTTGCACCGACACCAACACTGTCTCCAAATGAACCAAAAAGAGATTCCACATTACCCACGTCACCTTGGAGTTCCATCGCACCTATCTTACACCGACACTGGCTCCCAACGGACCAAAACGAGACTCCACATGACCCACGTCACCTAGGAGTACCATCAGGTGTGTCCAAAATGATTTCCGAGCCTATGGTATGTTCGGTGCAAACCGTGCACCTATCTTGCACCGACACTGGCTCCCAACAGACCGAAACGAGAGTCCACTTGACCCACGTCACCTAGGAGTACCATCGGGTGCGTCCAAAACGAATTCTGAGCCTATGGAATGTTCGGCGCAAACCGTGCACCTATCTTGCACCGACACTGGCTCCCAACAGACCGAAACGAGATTCCACATGACCCATGTCACCTAGGAGTACCATCGGGTGCGTCCAAAATGATTTCCGATCCTATGGTATGTTTGGCGCAAACCATGCACCTATCTTGCGTCAAGATTAGCACCACCTCCAAACGGACCGAAATGAGCTTTCGCTTGAGCCTCATCACCTAAGAGCACCACTCGGTGCGTCCGAAATGGTTTTTGAGCCTATGGTACACTCGGCGCAAACCGTGCACCTATCTTGCACCGACACCAACACTGTCTCCAAATGAACCGAAAAGAGATTCCACATTACCCACATCACCTTGGAGTCCCATCGCACCTATCTTACGCCGACACTGGCTCCCAATGGACCAAAACGAGACTCCACATGACCCACGTCACCTAGGAGTACCATCGGGTGCGTCCAAAATGATTTCCGAGCCTATGGTGTGTACGGCGCAAACCATGCACCTATCTTGCACCGACACTGGCTCCCAAAAGATCGAAACAAAATTCTGCTTGACCCACGTCACCTAGGAGTACCCTCGGGTGCGTCCAAAATGATTTCTGAGCCTATGGTATGTTCGGCGTAAACTGTGCACCTATCTTGCATCGACACTGGCTCCCAACAGACCAAAACGAGATTCCACATGACCAACATCACCTAGGAGTACCATCGGGTGCGTCCAAAATGATTTTCGAGCCTATGGTGTGTTCAGCGCAAACCGTGCACCAATCTTGCACCGACACTGGCTCCCAACAGACCAAAACAAGACTCCACATGACCCACGTCACCTAGGAGTTCCATCTGGTGTGTCCAAAACGATTTCTGAGCCTATGGTATGTTCGGCGCTAACCGTGCACCAATCTTGCACCGACACTGGCTCCCAACAGACCGATACGAGATTCCACTTGACCCATGTCACCTAGGAGTACCATCGGGTGTGTCCAAAATGATTTCCGAGCCTATGGTATGTTCGGCACCAACCGTGCACCTATCTTGCACCGACACTGGCTCCCAACAAAACGAAACGACAATCCACTTGACCCATGTTACCTAGGAGTAACATCAGGTGCGTCCAAAATGATTTCTGAGCCTATGGTATGTTCGGCGCAAACCGTGCTCCTATCTTGCACCGACACTGGCTCCCAACAGACCAAAACAAGATTCCACATGACCCACGTCACCTAGGAGTACCATCGGGTGCGTCCAAAATGATTTCCGATCCTACGGTACATTTGGCGCAAACCATGCACCTATCTTGCGTCAAGATCAGCACCACCTCCAAACGGACCAAAACAAGCTTTCGCTTGAGCCGCATCACCTACGAGTAACATTGGGTGCGTCCGAAATGATTTTTGAGCCTATGGTACACTCGGCGCAAACCGTGCACCTATCTTGCACCGACACCAACACTGTCTCTAAATGAACCAAAAAGAGATTCCACATTACCCATGTCACCTTGGAGTTCCATCGCACCTATCTTACACCAACACTGGCTCCCAACGGACCAAAACGAGACTCCACATGACCCACGTCACCTAGGAGTACCATCGGGTGCGTCCAAAATGATTTCCGAGCCTATGGTATGTTCGGCGCAAACCATGCACATATCTTGCACCGACACTGGCTCCCAACATACCAAAACGAGACTCCACATGACCCACGTCACCTGGGAGTACCATCGGGTGCGTCAATAATGATTTCTGAGCCTATGGTATGTTCGACGCAAACCGTGCACCTATCTTGCACCGACACTAGCTCCCAACAGACCGAAACGAGATTTCACTTGAACCACGTCACCTAGGAGTACCATCGGGTGCATCCAAAATGATTTATGAGCCTATGGTATGTTCGGCGCGGCGCAAACCATGCACCTATTTTGCACTGACACTGGCTTCCAACAGACCGAAACGAGATTCCACCTTACCAACGTCACCTAGGAGTACCATCGGGTGCGTCCAAAATGACTTCTGAGCCTATGGTGTGTTTGGCGCAAACCGTGCACCAATCTTGCATCGACACTGGCTCCCAACGGACCGAAACAGGACTCCACATGACCCACGTCACCTAGGAGTTCCATCTGGTGTGTCCAAAATGATTTCCGAGCCTATGGTATGTTCGGCGCTAACCATACAGCTATCTTGCACCGACACTGGCTCCCAACAGACCGATACGAGATTCCACTTGACCCACATCACCTAGGAGTACCATCGGGTGCATCCAAAACGATTTTCGATCCTACGGTACGTTTGGCGCAAACCATGCAACTATCTTGCGTCAAGATTAGCACCACCTCCGAACGGACCGAAATGAGCTTTTGCTTGAGCCTCATCACCTACGAGTACCATTGGGTGCGTCTGAAATGATTTTTGAGCCTATGGTACACTCGGCGCAAACCATGCACCTATCTTGCACCGACACCAACACTGTCTCCAAATGAACCGAAAAGAGATTCCACATTACCCACGTCACCTTGGAGTTCCACCGCACCTATCTTACACCGACACTGGCTCCCAACGGACCAAAACGAGACTCCACATGACCCATGTCACCTAGGAGTACCATCGGGTGTGTCCAAAATGATTTCCGAGCCTATGGTATGTTCGGCGCAAACCGTGAACCTATCTTGCACCGACACTGGCTCCCAATAGACCGAAACGAGAGTCCACTTGACCCACGTCACTAAGGAGTACCATCGGGTGCGTCCAAAACGATTTCTAAGCCTATGGAATGTTCAGCGCAAACAATGCACCTATCTTGCACCGACACTGGCTCCCAATAGACCAAAACAAGATTCCACATGACCCATGTCACCTAGGAGTACCATCGGGTGCATCCAAAATGATTTCCGATCCTACGGTACGTTTGGCGCAAACCATGCACCTATCTTATGTCAAGATTGGCACCACCTCCAAACAGACCGAAACGAGCTTTCGCTTGAGCCTCATCACCTACGAGCACCATTGGGTGCGTCCGAAATGATTTTTGAGCCTATGGTACACTCGGCGCAAACCGTGCACCTATCTTGCACCGACACCAACACTGTCTCCAAATGAACCAAAAAGAGATTCCACATTACCCACGTCACCTTAGAGTTCCATCGCACCTATCTTACACCAACACTGGCTCCCAACGGACCAAAACGAGACTCCACATGACCCACGTCACCAAGGAGTACCATCAGGTGTGTCCAAAATGATTTCCGAGCCTATGGTATGTTCGGCGCAAACCGTGCACCTATCTTGCACTGACACTGGCTCCCAACATACCAAAATGAAACTCCACATGACCCACGTCACCTAGGAGTACCATCGGGTGCGTCCAAAATGATTTCCGATCCTACGGTACGTTTGGCGCAAACCATGCACCTATTTTGCGTCAAGATTAGCACCACCTCCAAATGGACCAAAACGAGCTTTCGCTTGAGCCTCATCACCTACGAGTACCATTGGGTGCATCCGAAATGATTTTTGAGCCTATGGTACACTCGGCACAAACCGTGCACCTATCTTGCACCGACACCAACACTGTCTCCAAATGAACCGAAAAGAGATTCCACATTACCCACGTCACCTTGGAGTTCCATCGCACCTATCTTACATCGACACTGGCTCCCAACGGACCAAAACAAGACTCCACATGACCCACGTCGCCTAGGAGTACCATCGGGTGCATCCAAAATGATTTCCGAGCCTATGGTATGTTCGGCGCAAACTGTGCACCTATCTTGCACTGACACTGGCTCCCAACATACCAAAATGAAACTCCACATGACCCACGTCACCTAGGAGTACCATCGGGTGCGTCCAAAATGATTTCCGAGCCTATGGTATGTTCGACGCAAACCGTGCACCTATCTTGCACCGACACTGGCTCCCAACAGACCGAAACGAGATTTCACATGACCCACGTCACCTAGGAGTACCATTGGGTGCGTCCAAAATGATTTATGAGCCTATGGTATGTTCGACGCGATGCAAACCATGCACCTATCTTGCACTGACACTGGCTCCCAACAGACCGAAACGAGATTCCACCTGACCAACGTCACCTAGGAGTACCATCGGGTGCGTCCAAAATGACTTCTGAGCCTATGGTGTGTTCGGCGCAAACTGTGCACCAATCTTGCACCGACACTGGCTCCCAACAGACTGAAATAGGACTCCACATGACCCACGTCACCTAGGAGTTCCATCTGGTGTGTCCAAAATGATTTTCGAGCCTATGGTATGTTCGGCGCTAACCGTGCACCTATCTTGCACCGACACTGGCTCCCAACAGACCGAAACGAGATTCCACATGACCCACGTCACCTAGGAGTACCATCAGGTGCGTCCAAAACGATTTCCGATCCTACGATACATTTGGCGCAAACCATGCACCTATCTTGCGTCAAGATTAGCACCACCTCCGAACGGACCGAAATGAGCTTTTGCTTGAGCCTCATCACCTACGAGTACCATTGGGTGCGTCTGAAATGATTTTTGAGCCTATGGTACACTCGGCGCAAACCGTGCACCTATCTTGCACCGACACCAACACTGTCTCCAAATGAACCGAAAAGAGATTCCAGATTACCCATGTCACCTTGGAGTTCCACCGCACCTATCTTACACCGACACTGGCTCCCAACGGACCAAAATGAGACTCCACATGACCCACGTCACCTAGGAGTACCATCGGGTGTGTCCAAAATGATTTCTGAGCCTATGGTATGTTTCGCGCAAACCGTGCACCTATCTTGCACCGACACTGGCTCCCAACAGACCGAAACAAGATTCCATATGACCCATGTCACCTAGGAGTACCATCGGGTGCGTCCAAAACGATTTTTGAGCCTATGGAATGTTCGGCGCAAACCATGCACCTATCTTGCTCCGACACTGGCTCCCAACAGACCGAAACGATATTCCACATGACCCATGTCACCTAGGAGTACCATCGGGTGCATCTAAAACGATTTCCGATCCTACGGTACGTTTGGCGCAAACCATGCACCTATCTTGCGTCAAGATTGGCACCACCTCCAAACAGACCAAAACGAGCTTTCGCTTGAGCCTCATCACCTACGAGCACCATTGGGTGCGTCCGAAATGATTTTTGAGCCTATGGTACACTCGGCGCAAACCGTGCACCTATCTTGCACCGACACCAACGCTATCTCAAAATGAACCAAAAAGAGATTCCACATTACCCACGTCACCTTGGAGTTCCATCACACCTATCTTACACCGACACTGGCTCCCAACGGACCAAAACGAGACTCCACATGACCCACGTCACCTAGGAGTACCATCGGGTGCGTCCAAAATGATTTCTGAGCCTATGGTATGTACGGCGCAAACCATGCACCTATCTTGCACCAACACTGCCTCCCAAAAGACCGAAATGAAATTCCACTTAACCCACATCACCTAGGAGTACCCTCGGGTGCGTCCAAAATGATTTCTGAGCCTATGGTATGTTCAGCGCAAACCGAGCACCTATCTTGCACCAACACTGGCTCCAAACAGACCGAAACGAGATTCCACATGACCAACGTCACCTAGGAGTACCATCGGGTGCGTCCAAAACAATTTCTGATCCTATGCTGTGTTCAGCGCAAACCGTGCACCAATCTTGCACCGACACTGGCTCCCAATGGACCGAAACAAGAATCCACATGACCCACGTCACCTAGGAGTTCCATCTAGTGTGTCCAAAATGATTTCCGAACCTATGGTATGTTCGGCACTAACCATGCACCTATCTTGCACCGACACTGGCTCCCAACAGACTGATACGAGATTCCACTTGACCCACGTCACCTAGGAGTACCATCGGGTGTGTCCAAAATGATTTCCGAGCCTATGGTATGTTTGGCGCCAACCGTGCCCCTATCTTGCACCGACACTGGCTCCCAACAGACCGAAATGAGATTTCACTTGACCAACGTCACCTAGGAGTACCCTTAGGTGCGTCCAAAATGATTTCTGAGCCTATGGTATGTTCGGTGCAAACCGTGCACCCATCTTGCACCGACACTGGCTCCCAACAGACCGAAACGAGATTCCACATGACCAACGTCACCTAGGAGTACCATCGGGTGCGTCCAAAATGATTTCCGAGCCTATGGTGTGTTCAGCACAAACCGTGCACCAATCTTGCACCGACACTGGCTCCCAACGGACCGAAACAAGACTCCACATGACCCACGTCACCTAGGAGTTCCATCTGGTGTGTCCAAAATGATTTCCGAGCCTATGGTATGTTCGGCGCTAACCGTGCACCTATCTTGCAGCGACACTGGCTCCCAACAGACCGATATGAGATTCCACTTGACCCACGTCACCTAGGAGTACCATCGGGTGTGTCCAAAATGATTTCCGAGCCTATGGTATGTTCGGCGCAAACCGTGCACCTATCTTGCACCGACACTAGCTCCCAATAGACCAAAACGAGATTCCACATGACCCATGTCACCTAGGAGTACCATCGGGTGCGTCCAAAATGATTTCCGATCCTACGGTACATTTGGCGCAAACCATGCACCTATCTTGCGTCAACTTTAGCACCACCTCCAAACGGACCGAAACGAGCTTTCGCTTGAGCCTCATCACCTATGAGTACAATTGCGTGCGTCCGAAATGATTTTTGAGCCTATGGTACACTCGGCGCAAACCGTGCACCTATCTTGCACCGACACCAACACTGTCTCCAAATGAACCGAAAAGAGATTCCACATTACCCACATCACCTTGGAGTTCTATCGCACCTATCTTACATCGACACTGGCTCCCAACGGACCAAAATGAGACTCCACATGACCCACGTCACCTAGGAGTACCATTGGGTGCGTCCAAAATGATTTCCGAGCCTATGGTATGTTCGGCGCAAACTATGCACCTATCTTACACTGACACTGGCTCCCAACAGATCAAAACGAGATTCCACTTGACCCACGTCACCTAGGAGTACCATCGGGTGCATCCAAAATGATTTCTGAGCCTATGGAATGTTCAGCGCAAACTGTGCACCTATCTTGCACCGACACTGGCTCCCAACAGACCAAAATGAGATTCCACATGACCCACGTCACCATGGAGTACCATCGGGTGCGTCCAAAACGATTTCCGATCCTATGGTACGTTTGGCGCAAACCATGCACCTATTTTGCGTCAATATTAGCACCACCTCCAAATGGACCAAAACGAGCTTTCGCTTGAGCCTCATCACCTACGAGTACCATTGGGTGCGTCCGAAATGATTTTTGAGCCTATGGTACACTCGGCGCAAACCGTGCACCTATCGTGCACCGACACCAACACTGTCTCCAAATGAACCGAAAAGAGATTCCACATTACCCACGTCACCTTGGAGTTCCATCGCACTTATCTTACATCGACACTGGCTCCCAACGGACCAAAACAAGACTCCACATGACCCACGTCACCTAGGAGTACCATCAGGTGCATCCAAAATGATTTCCGAGCCTATGGTATGTTCGGCGCAAACCGTGCACCTATCTTGCACTGACACTGGCTCCCAACATACCAAAATGAAACTCCACATGACCCACGTCACCTAGGAGTACCATCGGGTGCGTCCAAAATGATTTCCGAGCCTATGGTATGTTCGACGCAAACCGTGCACCTATCTTGCACCGACACTGGCTCCCAACAGACCGAAACAAGATTTCACTTGACCCATGTCACCTAGGAGTACCATTGGGTGCGTCCAAAATGATTTATGAGCCTATGGTATGTTTGACGCGACGCAAACCATGCACCTATCTTGCACTGACACTGGCTCCCAACAGACCGAAATGAGATTCCACCTGACCAACGTCACCTAGGAGTACCATCGGGTGCGTCCAAAATGACTTCTGAGCCTATGGTGTGTTCGGCGCAAACCGTGCACCAATCTTGCACCGACACTGGCTCCCAACGGACCGAAATAGGACTCCACATGACCCACGTCACCTAGGAGTTCCATCTGGTGTGTCCAAAATGATTTTCGAGCCTATGGTATGTTCGGCGCTAACCGTGCACCTATCTTGCACCGACACTGGCTCCCAACAGACCGAAACGAGATTCCACATGACCCACGTCACCTAGGAGTACCATCAGTTGCGTCCAAAACGATTTCCGATCCTACGATACATTTGGCGCAAACCATGCACCTATCTTGCGTCAAGATTAGCACCACCTCCAAACGGACCAAAATGAGCTTTTGCTTGAGCCTCATCACCTACGAGTACCATTGGGTGCGTCCAAAATGATTTTTGAGCCTATGGTACACTCGGTGCAAACCGTGCACCTATCTTGCACCGACACCAACACTGTCTCCAAATGAACCGAAAAGAGATTCCACATTACCCACGTCACCTTGGAGTTCCATCGCACCTATCTTACACCGACACTGGCTCCCAACGGACCAAAACGAGACTCCACATGACCCACGTCACCTAGGAGTACCATCAGGTATGTCCAAAATGATTTCCGAGCCTATGGTATGTTCGGCGCAAACCGTGCACCTATCTTGCACTGACACTGGCTCCCAACAGACCAAAACGAGAGTCCACTTGACCCACGTCACCTAGGAGTACCATCGGGTGCGTCCAAAACGATTTCTGAGCCTATGGAATGTTCGGCGCAAACCGTGCACCTATCTTGCACCGACACTGGCTCCCAACAGACCGAAACGAGATTCCACATGACCCATGTCACCTAGGAGTACCATCGGGTGCGTCCAAAATGATTTTCGATCCTATGGTACGTTTGGCGCAAACCATGCACCTATCTTGCGTCAAGATTAGCACCACCTCCAAACGGACCGAAACGAGCTTTCGCTTGAGCCTCATCACCTAAGAGCACCACTGGGTGCGTCCGAAATGATTTTTGAGCCTATGGTACACTCGGCGCAAACCATGCACCTATCTTGCACCGACACCAACACTGTCTCCAAATGAACCGAAAAGAGATTCCACATTACCCACGTCACCTTGGAGTCCCATCGCACCTATCTTACACCGACACCGGCTCCCAATGGACCAAAACGAGACTCCACATGACCCACGTCACCTAGGAGTACCATCGGGTGCGTCCAAAATGATTTCCGAGCCTATGGTATGTACGGCGCAAACCATGCACCTATCTTGCACCGACACTGGCTCCCAAAAGATCGAAACAAAATTCCACTTGACCCACGTCACCTAGGAGTACCCTCGGGTGCGTCCAAAATGATTTCTGAGCCTATGGTATGTTCGGCGTAAACTGTGCACCTATCTTGCATCGACACTGGCTCCCAACAGACCAAAACGAGATTCCACATGACCAACATCACCTAGGAGTACCATCGGGTGCGTCCAAAACGATTTCCGAGCCTATGGTGTGTTCAGCGCAAACCGTGCACCAATCTTGCACCGACACTGGCTCCCAATGGACCAAAACAAGACTCCACATGACCCACATCACCTAGGAGTTCCATCTGGTGTGTCCAAAACGATTTCCGAGCCTATGGTATGTTCGGCGCTAACCGTGCACCAATCTTGCACCGACACTGGCTCCCAACAGACCGATACGAGATTCCACTTGACCCACGTCACCTAGGAGTACCATCGGGTGTGTCCAAAATGATTTCCGAGCCTATGGTATGTTCAGCGCCAACCGTGCACCTATCTTGCATCGACACTGGCTCCCAACAAAATGAAACGACAATCCACTTGACCCATGTTACCTAGGACTAACATCAGGTGCGTCCAAAATGATTTCTGAGCCTATGGTATGTTCGACGCAAACCGTGCTCCTATCTTGCACCGACACTGGCTCCCAACAGACCAAAACAAGATTCCACATGACCCACGTCACCTAGGAGTACCATCGGGTGCGTCCAAAATGATTTCCGATCCTACGATACATTTGGCGCAAACCATGCACCTATCTTGCGTCAAGATTAGCACCACCTCCAAACGGACCAAAACAAGCTTTCGCTTGAGCCTCATCACCTACGAGTAACATTGGGTGCGTCCGAAATGATTTTTGAGCCTATGGTACACTCGGCGCAAACCGTGCACCTATCTTGCACCGACACCAACACTGTCTCCAAATGAACCAAAAAGAGATTCCACATTACCCATGTCACCTTGGAGTTCCATCGCACCTATCTTACACCAACACTGGCTCCCAACGGACCAAAACGAGACTCCACACGACCCACGTCACCTAGGAGTACCATCGGGTGCGTCCAAAATGATTTCCGAGCCTATGGTATGTTCGGCGCAAACCATGCACATATCTTGCACCGACACTGGCTCCCAACATACCAAAACGAGACTCCACATGACCCACGTCACCTGGGAGTACCATCGGGTGCGTCAATAATGATTTCTGAGCCTATGGTATGTTCGACGCAAACCGTGCACCTATCTTGCACCGACACTGGCTCCCAACAGACCGAAACGAGATTTCACTTGACCCACGTCACCTAGGAGTACCATTGGGTGCGTCCAAAATGATTTATGAGCCTATGGTATGTTCGGCGTGGCGCAAACCATGCACCTATTTTGCACTGACACTGGCTTCCAACAGACCGAAACGAGATTCCACCTGACCAACGTCACCTAGGAGTACCATCGGGTGCGTCCAAAATGACTTCTGAGCCTATGGTGTGTTCGGCGCAAACCGTGCACCAATCTTGCATCGACACTGGCTCCCAACGGACCGAAACAGGTCTCCACATGACCCACGTCACCTAGGAGTTCCATCTGGTGTGTCCAAAATGATTTCCGAGCCTAGGGTATGTTCAGCGCTAACCGTACAGCTATCTTGCACCGACACTGGCTCCCAACAGACCGATACGAGATTCCACTTGACCCACATCACCTAGGAGTACCATCGGGTGCGTCCAAAACGATTTTCGATCCTACGGTACGTTTGGCGCAAACCATGCAACTATCTTGCGTCAAGATTAGCACCACCTCCGAACGGACCGAAATGAGCTTTTGCTTGAGCCTCATCACCTACGAGTACCATTGGGTGCATCTGAAATGATTTTTGAGCCTATGGTACACTCGGCGCAAACCATGCACCTATCTTGCACCGACACCAACACTGTCTCCAAATGAACCGAAAAGAGATTCCACATTACCCACGTCACCTTGGAGCTCCACCGCACCTATCTTACACCGACACTGGCTCCCAATGGACCAAAACGAGACTCCACATGACCCACGTCACCTAGGAGTACCATCGGGTGTGTCCAAAATGATTTCTGAGCCTATGGTATGTTCAGCGCAAACCATGCACCTATCTTGCACCGACACTGGCTCCCAATAGACCGAAACGAGAGTCCACTTGACCCACGTCACCAAGGAGTACCATCGGGTGCGTCCAAAACGATTTCTAAGCCTATGGAATGTTCGGCGCAAACCATGCACCTATCTTGCACCGACACTGGCTCCCAACAGACCGAAACAAGATTCCACATGACCCATGTCACCTAGGAGTACCATCGGGTGCGTCCAAAATGATTTCCGATCCTACGGTACGTTTGGCGCAAACCATGCACCTATCTTGCGTCAAGATTGGCACCACCTCCAAACAGACCGAAACAAGCTTTCGCTTGAGCCTCATCTCCTACGAGCACCATTGGGTGCGTCCGAAATGATTTTTGAGCCTATGGTACACTCGGCGCAAACCGTGCACCTATCTTGCACCGACACCAACACTATCTCAAAATGAACCAAAAAGAGATTCCACATTACCCACGTCACCTTGGAGTTCCATCACACCTATCTTACACCGACACTGGCTCCCAACGGACCAAAACGAGACTCCACATGACCCACGTCACCTAGGAGTACCATCGGGTGCGTCCAAAATGATTTCTGAGCCTATGGTATGTACGGCGCAAACCATGCACCTATCTTGCACCAACACTGCCTCCCAAAAGACCGAAATGAAATTCCACTTGACCCACGTCACCTAGGAGTACCCTCGGGTGCGTCCAAAATGATTTCTGAGCCTATGGTATGTTCAGCGCAAACCGAGCACCTATCTTGCACCAACACCAACACTGTCTCCAAATGAACCAAAAAGAGATTCCACATTACCCACGTCACCTTGGAGTTCCATCGCACCTATCTTACACCGACACTGGCTCCCAACGGACCAAAACGAGACTCCACATAACCCACGTCACCTAGGAGTACCATCGGGTGCGTCCAAAATGATTTATGAGATTATGGTATATTCGTCGCAAACCATGCACCTATCTTGCACTGACATTGGCTCCCAACAGACCAAAATGAGACTCCACATGACCCACATCACCTAGGAGTACCATCGGGTGCGTCCAAAATGATTTCCGAGCCTATGGTATGTACGGCACAAACCATGCTCCTATCTTGCACCAACACTGGCTCCCAAAAGACCGAAACGAAATTCCACTTGACCCACGTCACCTAGGAGTACCCTCAGGTGCGTCCAAAATGATTTCTGAGCCTATGGTATGTTCGGCGCAAACCGTGCACCTATCTTGCACCGACACTGGCTCCCAACAGACCAAAACGAGATTCCACATGACCAACGTCACCTAGGAGTACCATCGGGTGCGTCCAAAATGATTTCCAAGCCTATGGTATGTTCGACGCAAACCGTGCACCTATCTTGCACCGACACTGGCTCCCAACAGACCGAAACGAGATTTCACTTGACCCACGTCACCTAGGAGTACCATTGGGTGCGTCCAAAATGATTTATGAGCCTATGGTATGTTTGACGCGACGCAAACCATGCACCTATCTTGCACTGACACTGGCTCCCAACAGACCGAAACGAGATTCCACCTGACCAACGTCACCTAGGAGTACCATCGGGTGCGTCCAAAATGACTTCTGAGCCTATGGTGTGTTCGGCGCAAACCGTGCACCAATCTTGCACCGACACTGGCTCCCAACGGACCGAAATAGGACTCCACATGACCCACGTCACCTAGGAGTTCCATCTGGTGTGTCCAAAATGATTTTCGAGCCTATGGTATGTTCGGCGCCAACCGTGCACCTATCTTGCACCGACACTGGCTCCCAACAGACCGAAACGAGATTCCACATGACCCACGTCACCTAGGAGTACCATCAGGTGCATCCAAAACGATTTCCGATCCTACGATACATTTGGCGCAAACCATGCACCTATCTTGCGTCAAGATTAGCACCACCTCCAAACGGACCAAAACGAGCTTTCGCTTGAGCCTCATCACCTACGAGTACCATTGGGTGCGTCCAAAATGATTTTTGAGCCTATGGTACACTCGGTGCAAACCGTGCACCTATCTTGCACCGACACCAACACTGTCTCCAAATGAACCGAAAAGAGATTCCACATTACCCACGTCACCTTGGAGTTCCATCGCACCTATCTTACACTGACACTGGCTCCCAACGGACCAAAACGAGACTCCACATGACCCACGTCACCTAGGAGTACCATCAGGTGTGTCCAAAATGATTTCCGAGCCTATGGTATGTTCGGCGCAAACCGTGCACCTATCTTGCACCGACACTGGCTCCCAATAGACCGAAACGAGAGTCCACTTGACCCACGTCACCTAGGAGTACCATCGGGTGCGTCCAAAACGATTTCTGAGCCTATGGAATGTTCGGCGCAAACCTTGCACCTATCTTGCACCGACACTGGCTCCCAACAGACCGAAATGAGATTCCACATGACCCATGTCACCTAGGAGTACCATCGGGTGCGTCCAAAATGATTTCCGATCCTATGGTACGTTTGGCGCAAACCATGCACCTATCTTGCGTCAAGATTAGCACCACCTCCAAACGGACCGAAACGAGCTTTCGCTTGAGCCTCATCACCTAAGAGCACCACTGGGTGCGTCCGAAATGATTTTTGAGCCTATGGTACACTCGGCGCAAACCGTGCACCTATCTTGCACCGACACCAACACTGTCTCCAAATGAACCGAAAAGAGATTCCACATTACCCATGTCACCTTGGAGTTCCACCGCACCTATCTTACACCGACACTGACTCCCAATGGACCAAAACGAGACTCCACATGACCCACGTCACCTAGGAGTACCATCGGGTGTGTCCAAAATGATTTCTGAGCCTATGGTATGTTCAGCGCAAACCATGCACCTATCTTGCACCGACACTGGCTCCCAATAGATCGAAACGAGAGTCCACTTGACCCACGTCACCAAGGAGTACCATCGGGTGCGTCCAAAACGATTTCTAAGCCTATGGAATGTTTGGCGCAAACCATGCACCTATCTTGCACCGACACTGGCTCCCAACAGACCGAAACAAGATTCCACATGACCCATGTCACCTAGGAGTACCATCGGGTGCGTCCAAAATGATTTCCGATCCTACGGTACGTTTGGCGCAAACCATGCACCTATCTTGCGTCAAGATTGGCACCACCTCCAAACAGACCGAAACAAGCTTTCGCTTGAGCCTCATCTCCTACGAGCACCATTGGGTGCGTCCGAAATGATTTTTGAGCCTATGGTACACTCGGCGCAAACCGTGCACCTATCTTGCACCGACACCAACACTATCTCAAAATGAACCAAAAAGAGATTCCACATTACCCACGTCACCTTGGAGTTCCATCACACCTATCTTACACCGACACTGGCTCCCAATGGACCAAAACGAGACTCCACATGACCCACGTCACCTAGGAGTACCATCGGGTGCGTCCAAAATGATTTCTGAGCCTATGGTATGTACGGCGCAAACCATGCACCTATCTTGCACCAACACTGCCTCCCAAAAGACCGAAATGAAATTCCACTTGACCCACGTCACCTAGGAGTACCCTCGGGTGTGTCCAAAATGATTTCTGAGCCTATGGTATGTTCAGCGCAAACCGAGCACCTATCTTGCACCAACACCAACACTGTCTCCAAATGAACCAAAAAGAGATTCCACATTACCCACGTCACCTTGGAGTTCCATCGCACCTATCTTACACCGACACTGGCTCCCAACGGACCAAATCGAGACTCCACATAACCCACGTCACCTAGGAGTACCATCAGGTGCGTCCAAAATGATTTATGAGCCTATGGTATATTCGTCGCAAACCATGCACCTATCTTGCACTGACATTGGCTCCCAATAGACCAAAATGAGACTCCACATGACCCACATCACCTAGGAGTACCATCGGGTGTGTCCAAAATGATTTCCGAGCCTATGGTATGTACGGCGCAAACCATGCTCCTATCTTGCACCAACACTGGCTCCCAAAAGACCGAAACGAAATTCCACTTGACCCACGTCACCTAGGAGTACCCTCAGGTGCGTCCAAAATGATTTCTGAGCCTATGGTATGTTTGGCGCAAACCGTGCACCTATCTTGCACCGACACTGGCTCCCAACAGACCAAAATGAGATTCCACATGACCAACGTCACCTAGGAGTACCATCGGGTGCGTCCAAAATGATTTCCAAGCCTATGGTATGTTCGACGCAAACCGTGCACCTATCTTGCACCGACACTGGCTCCCAACAGACCGAAACGAGATTTCACTTGACCCACGTCACCTAGGAGTACCATTGGGTGTGTCCAAAATGATTTATGAGCCTATGGTATGTTCGACGCGACGCAAACCATGCACCTATCTTGCACTGACACTGGCTCCCAACAGACCGAAACGAGATTCCACCTGACCAACGTCACCTAGGAGTACCATCGGGTGCGTCCAAAATGACTTCTGAGCCTATGGTGTGTTCGGCGCAAACCGTGCACCAATCTTGCACCGACACTGGCTCCCAACGGACCGAAATAGGACTCCACATGACCCACGTCACCTAGGAGTTCCATCTGGTGTGTCCAAAATGATTTTCGAGCCTATGGTATGTTCGGCGCTAACCGTGCACCTATCTTGCACCGACACTGGCTCCCAACAGACCGAAACGAGATTCCACATGACCCACGTCACCTAGGAGTACCATCAGGTGCATCCAAAACGATTCCGATCCTACGATACATTTGGCGCAAACCATGCACCTATGTTGCGTCAAGATTAGCACCACCTCCAAACGGACCAAAACGAGCTTTCGCTTGAGCCTCATCACCTACGAGTACCATTGGGTGCGTCCAAAATGATTTTTGAGCCTATGGTACACTCGGTGCAAACCGTGTACCTATCTTGCACCGACACCAACACTGTCTCCAAATGAACCGAAAAGAGATTCCACATTACCCACGTCACCTTGGAGTTCCATCGCACCTATCTTACACCGACACTGGCTCCCAACGGACCAAAACGAGACTCCACATGACCCACGTCACCTAGGAGTACCATCAGGTGTGTCCAAAATGATTTCCGAGCCTATGGTATGTTCGGCGCAAACCGTGCACCTATCTTGCACCGACACTGGCTCCCAATAGACCGAAACGAGAGTCCACTTGACCCACGTCACCTAGGAGTACCATCGGGTGCGTCCAAAACGATTTCTGAGCCTATGGAATGTTCGGCGCAAACCTTGCACCTATCTTGCACCGACACTGGCTCCCAACAGACCGAAATGAGATTCCACATGACCCATGTCACCTAGGAGTACCATCGGGTGCGTCCAAAATGATTTCCGATCCTATGGTACGTTTGGCGCAAACCATGCACCTATCTTGCGTCAAGATTAGCACCACCTCCAAACGGACCGAAACGAGCTTTCGCTTGAGCCTCATCACCTAAGAGCACCACTGGGTGCGTCCGAAATGATTTTTGAGCCTATGGTACACTCGGCGCAAACCGTGCACCTATCTTGCACCGACACCAACACTGTCTCCAAATGAACCGAAAAGAGATTCCACATTACCCACATCACCTTGGAGTCCCATCGCACCTATCTTACACCGACACTGGCTCCCAATGGACCAAAACGAGACTCCACATGACCCACGTCACCTAGGAGTACCATCGGGTGCGTCCAAAATGATTTCCGAGCCTATGGTATGTACGGCGCAAACCATGCACCTATCTTGCACCGACACTGGCTCCCAAAAGATCGAAACAAAATTCCACTTGACCCACGTCACCTAGGAGTACCCTCGGGTGCGTCCAAAATGATTTATGAGCCTATGGTATGTTCGGCGTAAACTGTGCACCTATCTTGCATCGACACTGGCTCCCAACAGACCAAAACGAGATTCCACATGACCAACATCACCTAGGAGTACCATCGGGTGCGTCCAAAACGATTTCCGAGCCTATGGTGTGTTCAGCGCAAACCGTGCACCAATCTTGCACCGACACTGGCTCCCAACGGACCAAAACAAGACTCCACATGACCCACGTCACCTAGGAGTTCCATCTGGTGTGTCCAAAACGATTTCCGAGCCTATGGTATGTTCGGCGCTAACCGTGCACCAATCTTGCACCGACACTGGCTCCCAACAGACCGATACGAGATTCCACTTGACCCACGTCACCTAGGAGTTCCATCGCACCTATCTTGCACCGACACTGGCTCCCAACAGACCGATACGAGATTCCACATTACCCACGTCACCTTGGAGTTCCATCGCACCTATCTTACACCGACACTGGCTCCCAACGGACCAAATCGAGACTCCACATAACCCACGTCACCTAGGAGTACCATCGGGTGCGTCCAAAATGATTTATGAGCCTATGGTATATTCGTCGCAAACCATGCACCTATCTTGCACTGACATTGGCTCCCAACAGACCAAAATGAGACTCCACATGACCCACATCACCTAGGAGTACCATCGGGTGTGTCCAAAATGATTTCCGAGCCTATGGTATGTACGGCGCAAACCATGCTCCTATCTTGCACCAACACTGGCTCCCAAAAGACCGAAACGAAATTCCACTTGACCCACGTCACCTAGGAGTACCCTCAGGTGCGTCCAAAATGATTTCTGAGCCTATGGTATGTTCGGCGCAAACCGTGCACCTATCTTGCACCGACACTGGCTCCCAACAGACCAAAACGAGATTCCACATGACCAACGTCACCTAGGAGTACCATCGGGTGCGTCCAAAATGATTTCCAAGCCTATGGTATGTTCGACGCAAACCGTGCACCTATCTTGCACCGACACTGGCTCCCAACAGACCGAAACGAGATTTCACTTGACCCACGTCACCTAGGAGTACCATCAGGTGCGTCCAAAATGATTTATGAGCCTATGGTATGTTCGACGCGACGCAAACCATGAACCTATCTTGCACTGACACTGGCTCCCAACAGACCGAAACGAGATTCCACATGACCCACGTCACCTAGGAGTACCATCAGGTGCGTCCAAAACGATTTCCGATCCTACGATACATTTGGCGCAAACCATGCACCTATCTTGCGTCAAGATTAGCACCACCTCCAAACGGACCAAAACGAGCTTTCGCTTGAGCCTCATCACCTACGAGTACCATTGGGTGCGTCCAAAATGATTTTTGAGCCTATGGTACACTCGGTGCAAACCGTGCACCTATCTTGCACCGACACCAACACTGTCTCCAAATGAACCGAAAAGAGATTCCACATTACCCACGTCACCTTGGAGTTCCATCGCACCTATCTTACACCGACACTGGCTCCCAACGGACCAAAACGAGACTCCACATGACCCACGTCACCTAGGAGTACCATCAGGTGTGTCCAAAATGATTTCCGAGCCTATGGTATGTTCGGCGCAAACCGTGCACCTATCTTGCACCGACACTGGCTCCCAATAGACCGAAACGAGAGTCCACTTGACCCACGTCACCTAGGAGTACCATCGGGTGCGTCCAAAACGATTTCTGAGCCTATGGAATGTTCGGCGCAAACCTTGCACCTATCTTGCACCGACACTGGCTCCCAACAGACCGAAATGAGATTCCACATGACCCATGTCACCTAGGAGTACCATCGGGTGCGTCCAAAATGATTTCCGATCCTATGGTACGTTTGGCGCAAACCATGCACCTATCTTGCGTCAAGATTAGCACCACCTCCAAACGGACCGAAACGAGCTTTCGCTTGAGCCTCATCACCTAAGAGCACCACTGGGTGCGTCCGAAATGATTTTTGAGCCTATGGTACACTCGGCGCAAACCGTGCACCTATCTTGCACCGACACCAACACTGTCTCCAAATGAACCGAAAAGAGATTCCACATTACCCACATCACCTTGGAGTCCCATCGCACCTATCTTACACCGACACTGGCTCCCAATGGACCAAAACGAGACTCCACATGACCCACGTCACCTAGGAGTACCATCGGGTGCGTCCAAAATGATTTCCGAGCCTATGGTATGTACGGCGCAAACCATGCACCTATCTTGCACCGACACTGGCTCCCAAAAGATCGAAACAAAATTCCACTTGACCCACGTCACCTAGGAGTACCCTCGGGTGCGTCCAAAATGATTTATGAGCCTATGGTATGTTCGGCGTAAACTGTGCACCTATCTTGCATCGACACTGGCTCCCAACAGACCAAAACGAGATTCCACATGACCAACATCACCTAGGAGTACCATCGGGTGCGTCCAAAACGATTTCCGAGCCTATGGTGTGTTCAGCGCAAACCGTGCACCAATCTTGCACCGACACTGGCTCCCAACGGACCAAAACAAGACTCCACATGACCCACGTCACCTAGGAGTTCCATCTGGTGTGTCCAAAACGATTTCCGAGCCTATGGTATGTTCGGCGCTAACCGTGCACCAATCTTGCACCGACACTGGCTCCCAACAGACCGATACGAGATTCCACTTGACCCACGTCACCTAGGAGTTCCATCGCACCTATCTTGCACCGACACTGGCTCCCAACAGACCGATACGAGATTCCACATTACCCACGTCACCTTGGAGTTCCATCGCACCTATCTTACACCGACACTGGCTCCCAACGGACCAAATCGAGACTCCACATAACCCACGTCACCTAGGAGTACCATCGGGTGCGTCCAAAATGATTTATGAGCCTATGGTATATTCGTCGCAAACCATGCACCTATCTTGCACTGACATTGGCTCCCAACAGACCAAAATGAGACTCCACATGACCCACATCACCTAGGAGTACCATCGGGTGTGTCCAAAATGATTTCCGAGCCTATGGTATGTACGGCGCAAACCATGCTCCTATCTTGCACCAACACTGGCTCCCAAAAGACCGAAACGAAATTCCACTTGACCCACGTCACCTAGGAGTACCCTCAGGTGCGTCCAAAATGATTTCTGAGCCTATGGTATGTTCGGCGCAAACCGTGCACCTATCTTGCACCGACACTGGCTCCCAACAGACCAAAACGAGATTCCACATGACCAACGTCACCTAGGAGTACCATCGGGTGCGTCCAAAATGATTTCCAAGCCTATGGTATGTTCGACGCAAACCGTGCACCTATCTTGCACCGACACTGGCTCCCAACAGACCAAAACGAGATTTCACTTGACCCACGTCACCTAGGAGTACCATCAGGTGCGTCCAAAATGATTTATGAGCCTATGGTATATTCGACGCGACGCAAACCATGCACCTATCTTGCACTGACACTGGCTCCCAACAGACCGAAACGAGATTCCACATGACCCACGTCACCTAGGAGTACCATCAGGTGCGTCCAAAACGATTTCCGATCCTACGATACATTTGGCGCAAACCATGCACCTATCTTGCGTCAAGATTAGCACCACCTCCAAACGGACCAAAACGAGCTTTCGCTTGAGCCTCATCACCTACGAGTACCATTGGGTGCGTCCAAAATGATTTTTGAGCCTATGGTACACTCGGTGCAAACCGTGCACCTATCTTGCACCGACACCAACACTGTCTCCAAATGAACCGAAAAGAGATTCCACATTACCCACGTCACCTTGGAGTTCCATCGCACCTATCTTACACCGACACTGGCTCCCAACGGACCAAAACGAGACTCCACATGACCCACGTCACCTAGGAGTACCATCAGGTGTGTCCAAAATGATTTCCGAGCCTATGGTATGTTCGGCGCAAACCGTGCACCTATCTTGCACCGACACTGGCTCCCAATAGACCGAAACGAGAGTCCACTTGACCCACGTCACCTAGGAGTACCATCGGGTGCGTCCAAAACGATTTCTGAGCCTATGGAATGTTCGGCGCAAACCTTGCACCTATCTTGCACCGACACTGGCTCCCAACAGACCGAAATGAGATTCCACATGACCCATGTCACCTAGGAGTACCATCGGGTGCGTCCAAAATGATTTCTGATCCTATGGTACGTTTGGCGCAAACCATGCACCTATCTTGCGTCAAGATTAGCACCACCTCCAAACGGACCGAAACGAGCTTTCGCTTGAGCCTCATCACCTAAGAGCACCACTAGGTGCGTCCGAAATGATTTTTGAGCCTATGGTACACTCGGCGCAAACCGTGCACCTATCTTGCACCGACACCAACACTGTCTCCAAATGAACCGAAAAGAGATTCCACATTACCCACATCACCTTGGAGTCCCATCGCACCTATCTTACACCGACACTGGCTCCCAATGGACCAAAACGAGACTCCACATGACCCACGTCACCTAGGAGTACCATCGGGTGCGTCCAAAATGATTTCCGAGCCTATGGTATGTACGGCGCAAACCATGCACCTATCTTGCACCGACACTGGCTCCCAAAAGATCGAAACAAAATTCCACTTGACCCACGTCACCTAGGAGTACCCTCGGGTGCGTCCAAAATGATTTATGAGCCTATGGTATGTTCGGCGTAAACTGTGCACCTATCTTGCATCGACACTGGCTCCCAACAGACCAAAACGAGATTCCACATGACCAACATCACCTAGGAGTACCATCGGGTGCGTCCAAAACGATTTCCGAGCCTATGGTGTGTTCAGCGCAAACCGTGCACCAATCTTGCACCGACACTGGCTCCCAACGGACCAAAACAAGACTCCACATGACCCACGTCACCTAGGAGTTCCATCTGGTGTGTCCAAAACGATTTCCGAGCCTATGGTATGTTCGGCGCTAACCGTGCACCAATCTTGCACCGACACTGGCTCCCAACAGACCGATACGAGATTCCACTTGACCCACGTCACCTAGGAGTTCCATCGCACCTATCTTGCACCGACACTGGCTCCCAACAGACCGATACGAGATTCCACATTACCCACGTCACCTTGGAGTTCCATCGCACCTATCTTACACCGACACTGGCTCCCAACGGACCAAATCGAGACTCCACATAACCCACGTCACCTAGGAGTACCATCGGGTGCGTCCAAAATGATTTATGAGCCTATGGTATATTCGTCGCAAACCATGCACCTATCTTGCACTGACATTGGCTCCCAACAGACCAAAATGAGACTCCACATGACCCACATCACCTAGGAGTACCATCGGGTGTGTCCAAAATGATTTCCGAGCCTATGGTATGTACGGCGCAAACCATGCTCCTATCTTGCACCAACACTGGCTCCCAAAAGACCGAAACGAAATTCCACTTGACCCACGTCACCTAGGAGTACCCTCAGGTGCGTCCAAAATGATTTCTGAGCCTATGGTATGTTCGGCGCAAACCGTGCACCTATCTTGCACCGACACTGGCTCCCAACAGACCAAAACGAGATTCCACATGACCAACGTCACCTAGGAGTACCATCGGGTGCGTCCAAAATGATTTCCAAGCCTATGGTATGTTCGACGCAAACCGTGCACCTATCTTGCACCGACACTGGCTCCCAACAGACCGAAACGAGATTTCACTTGACCCACGTCACCTAGGAGTACCATCAGGTGCGTCCAAAATGATTTATGAGCCTATGGTATGTTCGACGCGACGCAAACCATGCACCTATCTTGCACTGACACTGGCTCCCAACAGACCGAAACGAGATTCCACATGACCCACGTCACCTAGGAGTACCATCAGGTGCGTCCAAAACGATTTCCGATCCTACGATACATTTGGCGCAAACCATGCACCTATCTCGCGTCAAGATTAGCACCACCTCCAAACGGACCAAAACGAGCTTTCGCTTGAGCCTCATCACCTACGAGTACCATTGGGTGCGTCCAAAATGATTTTTGAGCCTATGGTACACTCGGTGCAAACCGTGCACCTATCTTGCACCGACACCAACACTGTCTCCAAATGAACCGAAAAGAGATTCCACATTACCCACGTCACCTTGGAGTTCCATCGCACCTATCTTACACCGACACTGGCTCCCAACGGACCAAAACGAGACTCCACATGACCCACGTCACCTAGGAGTACCATCAGGTGTGTCCAAAATGATTTCCGAGCCTATGGTATGTTCGGCGCAAAACCGTGCACCTATCTTGCACCGACACTGGCTCCCAATAGACCGAAACGAGAGTCCACTTGACCCACGTCACCTAGGAGTACCATCGGGTGCGTCCAAAACGATTTCTGAGCCTATGGAATGTTCGGCGCAAACCTTGCACCTATCTTGCACCGACACTGGCTCCCAACAGACCGAAATGAGATTCCACATGACCCATGTCACCTAGGAGTACCATCGGGTGCGTCCAAAATGATTTCCGATCCTATGGTACGTTTGGCGCAAACCATGCACCTATCTTGCGTCAAGATTAGCACCACCTCCAAACGGACCAAAACGAGCTTTCGCTTGAGCCTCATCACCTACGAGTACCATTGGGTGCGTCCAAAATGATTTTTGAGCCTATGGTACACTCGGTGCAAACCGTGCACCTATCTTGCACCGACACCAACACTGTCTCCAAATGAACCGAAAAGAGATTCCACATTACCCACGTCACCTTGGAGTTCCATCGCACCTATCTTACACCGACACTGGCTCCCAACGGACCAAAACGAGACTCCACATGACCCACGTCACCTAGGAGTACCATCAGGTGTGTCCAAAATGATTTCCGAGCCTATGGTATGTTCGGCGCAAACCGTGCACCTATCTTGCACCGACACTGGCTCCCAATAGACCGAAACGAGAGTCCACTTGACCCACGTCACCTAGGAGTACCATCGGGTGCGTCCAAAACGATTTCTGAGCCTATGGAATGTTCGGCGCAAACCTTGCACCTATCTTGCACCGACACTGGCTCCCAACAGACCGAAATGAGATTCCACATGACCCATGTCACCTAGGAGTACCATCGGGTGCGTCCAAAATGATTTCCGATCCTATGGTACGTTTGGCGCAAACCATGCACCTATCTTGCGTCAAGATTAGCACCACCTCCAAACGGACCGAAACGAGCTTTCGCTTGAGCCTCATCACCTAAGAGCACCACTGGGTGCGTCCGAAATGATTTTTGAGCCTATGGTACACTCGGCGCAAACCGTGCACCTATCTTGCACCGACACCAACACTGTCTCCAAATGAACCGAAAAGAGATTCCACATTACCCACATCACCTTGGAGTCCCATCGCACCTATCTTACACCGACACTGGCTCCCAATGGACCAAAACGAGACTCCACATGACCCACGTCACCTAGGAGTACCATCGGGTGCGTCCAAAATGATTTCCGAGCCTATGGTATGTACGGCGCAAACCATGCACCTATCTTGCACCGACACTGGCTCCCAAAAGATCGAAACAAAATTCCACTTGACCCACGTCACCTAGGAGTACCCTCGGGTGCGTCCAAAATGATTTATGAGCCTATGGTATGTTCGGCGTAAACTGTGCACCTATCTTGCATCGACACTGGCTCCCAACAGACCAAAACGAGATTCCACATGACCAACATCACCTAGGAGTACCATCGGGTGCGTCCAAAACGATTTCCGAGCCTATGGTGTGTTCAGCGCAAACCGTGCACCAATCTTGCACCGACACTGGCTCCCAACGGACCAAAACAAGACTCCACATGACCCACGTCACCTAGGAGTTCCATCTGGTGTGTCCAAAACGATTTCCGAGCCTATGGTATGTTCGGCGCTAACCGTGCACCAATCTTGCACCGACACTGGCTCCCAACAGACCGATACGAGATTCCACTTGACCCACGTCACCTAGGAGTTCCATCGCACCTATCTTGCACCGACACTGGCTCCCAACAGACCGATACGAGATTCCACATTACCCACGTCACCTTGGAGTTCCATCGCACCTATCTTACACCGACACTGGCTCCCAACGGACCAAATCGAGACTCCACATAACCCACGTCACCTAGGAGTACCATCGGGTGCGTCCAAAATGATTTATGAGCCTATGGTATATTCGTCGCAAACCATGCACCTATCTTGCACTGACATTGGCTCCCAACAGACCAAAATGAGACTCCACATGACCCACATCACCTAGGAGTACCATCGGGTGTGTCCAAAATGATTTCCGAGCCTATGGTATGTACGGCGCAAACCATGCTCCTATCTTGCACCAACACTGGCTCCCAAAAGACCGAAACGAAATTCCACTTGACCCACGTCACCTAGGAGTACCCTCAGGTGCGTCCAAAATGATTTCTGAGCCTATGGTATGTTCGGCGCAAACCGTGCACCTATCTTGCACCGACACTGGCTCCCAACAGACCAAAACGAGATTCCACATGACCAACGTCACCTAGGAGTACCATCGGGTGCGTCCAAAATGATTTCCAAGCCTATGGTATGTTCGACGCAAACCGTGCACCTATCTTGCACCGACACTGGCTCCCAACAGACCGAAACGAGATTTCACTTGACCCACGTCACCTAGGAGTACCATCAGGTGCGTCCAAAATGATTTATGAGCCTATGGTATGTTCGACGCGACGCAAACCATGCACCTATCTTGCACTGACACTGGCTCCCAACAGACCGAAACGAGATTCCACATGACCCACGTCACCTAGGAGTACCATCAGGTGCGTCCAAAACGATTTCCGATCCTACGATACATTTGGCGCAAACCATGCACCTATCTTGCGTCAAGATTAGCACCACCTCCAAACGGACCAAAACGAGCTTTCGCTTGAGCCTCATCACCTACGAGTACCATTGGGTGCGTCCAAAATGATTTTTGAGCCTATGGTACACTCGGTGCAAACCGTGCACCTATCTTGCACCGACACCAACACTGTCTCCAAATGAACCGAAAAGAGATTCCACATTACCCACGTCACCTTGGAGTTCCATCGCACCTATCTTACACCGACACTGGCTCCCAACGGACCAAAACGAGACTCCACATGACCCACGTCACCTAGGAGTACCATCAGGTGTGTCCAAAATGATTTCCGAGCCTATGGTATGTTCGGCGCAAACCGTGCACCTATCTTGCACCGACACTGGCTCCCAATAGACCGAAACGAGAGTCCACTTGACCCACGTCACCTAGGAGTACCATCGGGTGCGTCCAAAACGATTTCTGAGCCTATGGAATGTTCGGCGCAAACCTTGCACCTATCTTGCACCGACACTGGCTCCCAACAGACCGAAATGAGATTCCACATGACCCATGTCACCTAGGAGTACCATCGGGTGCGTCCAAAATGATTTCTGATCCTATGGTACGTTTGGCGCAAACCATGCACCTATCTTGCGTCAAGATTAGCACCACCTCCAAACGGACCGAAACGAGCTTTCGCTTGAGCCTCATCACCTAAGAGCACCACTAGGTGCGTCCGAAATGATTTTTGAGCCTATGGTACACTCGGCGCAAACCGTGCACCTATCTTGCACCGACACCAACACTGTCTCCAAATGAACCAAAAAGAGATTCCACATTACCCACATCACCTTGGAGTCCCATCGCACCTATCTTACACCGACACTGGCTCCCAATGGACCAAAACGAGACTCCACATGACCCACGTCACCTAGGAGTACCATCGGGTGCGTCCAAAATGATTTCCGAGCCTATGGTATGTACGGCGCAAACCATGCACCTATCTTGCACCGACACTGGCTCCCAAAAGATCGAAACAAAATTCCACTTGACCCACGTCACCTAGGAGTACCCTCGGGTGCGTCCAAAATGATTTATGAGCCTATGGTATGTTCGGCGTAAACTGTGCACCTATCTTGCATCGACACTGGCTCCCAACAGACCAAAACGAGATTCCACATGACCAACATCACCTAGGAGTACCATCGGGTGCGTCCAAAACGATTTCCGAGCCTATGGTGTGTTCAGCGCAAACCGTGCACCAATCTTGCACCGACACTGGCTCCCAACGGACCAAAACAAGACTCCACATGACCCACGTCACCTAGGAGTTCCATCTGGTGTGTCCAAAACGATTTCCGAGCCTATGGTATGTTCGGCGCTAACCGTGCACCAATCTTGCACCGACACTGGCTCCCAACAGACCGATACGAGATTCCACTTGACCCACGTCACCTAGGAGTTCCATCGCACCTATCTTGCACCGACACTGGCTCCCAACAGACCGATACGAGATTCCACATTACCCACGTCACCTTGGAGTTCCATCGCACCTATCTTACACCGACACTGGCTCCCAACGGACCAAATCGAGACTCCACATAACCCACGTCACCTAGGAGTACCATCGGGTGCGTCCAAAATGATTTATGAGCCTATGGTATATTCGTCGCAAACCATGCACCTATCTTGCACTGACATTGGCTCCCAACAGACCAAAATGAGACTCCACATGACCCACATCACCTAGGAGTACCATCGGGTGTGTCCAAAATGATTTCCGAGCCTATGGTATGTACGGCGCAAACCATGCTCCTATCTTGCACCAACACTGGCTCCCAAAAGACCGAAACGAAATTCCACTTGACCCACGTCACCTAGGAGTACCCTCAGGTGCGTCCAAAATGATTTCTGAGCCTATGGTATGTTCGGCGCAAACCGTGCACCTATCTTGCACCGACACTGGCTCCCAACAGACCAAAACGAGATTCCACATGACCAACGTCACCTAGGAGTACCATCGGGTGCGTCCAAAATGATTTCCAAGCCTATGGTATGTTCGACGCAAACCGTGCACCTATCTTGCACCGACACTGGCTCCCAACAGACCGAAACGAGATTTCACTTGACCCACGTCACCTAGGAGTACCATCAGGTGCGTCCAAAATGATTTATGAGCCTATGGTATGTTCGACGCGACGCAAACCATGCACCTATCTTACACTGACACTGGCTCCCAACAGACCGAAACGAGATTCCACATGACCCACGTCACCTAGGAGTACCATCAGGTGCGTCCAAAACGATTTCCGATCCTACGATACATTTGGCGCAAACCATGCACCTATCTTGCGTCAAGATTAGCACCACCTCCAAACGGACCAAAACGAGCTTTCGCTTGAGCCTCATCACCTACGAGTACCATTGGGTGCGTCCAAAATGATTTTTGAGCCTATGGTACACTCGGTGCAAACCGTGCACCTATCTTGCACCGACACCAACACTGTCTCCAAATGAACCGAAAAGAGATTCCACATTACCCACGTCACCTTGGAGTTCCATCGCACCTATCTTACACCGACACTGGCTCCCAACGGACCAAAACGAGACTCCACATGACCCACGTCACCTAGGAGTACCATCAGGTGTGTCCAAAATGATTTCCGAGCCTATGGTATGTTCGGCGCAAACCGTGCACCTATCTTGCACCGACACTGGCTCCCAATAGACCGAAACGAGAGTCCACTTGACCCACGTCACCTAGGAGTACCATCGGGTGCGTCCAAAACGATTTCTGAGCCTATGGAATGTTCGGCGCAAACCTTGCACCTATCTTGCACCGACACTGGCTCCCAACAGACCGAAATGAGATTCCACATGACCCATGTCACCTAGGAGTACCATCGGGTGCGTCCAAAATGATTTCCGATCCTATGGTACGTTTGGCGCAAACCATGCACCTATCTTGCGTCAAGATTAGCACCACCTCCAAACGGACCGAAACGAGCTTTCGCTTGAGCCTCATCACCTAAGAGCACCACTGGGTGCGTCCGAAATGATTTTTGAGCCTATGGTACACTCGGCGCAAACCGTGCACCTATCTTGCACCGACACCAACACTGTCTCCAAATGAACCGAAAAGAGATTCCACATTACCCACATCACCTTGGAGTCCCATCGCACCTATCTTACACCGACACTGGCTCCCAATGGACCAAAACGAGACTCCACATGACCCACGTCACCTAGGAGTACCATCGGGTGCGTCCAAAATGATTTCCGAGCCTATGGTATGTAGGGCGCAAACCATGCACCTATCTTGCACCGACACTGGCTCCCAAAAGATCGAAACAAAATTCCACTTGACCCACGTCACCTAGGAGTACCCTCGGGTGCGTCCAAAATGATTTATGAGCCTATGGTATGTTCGGCGTAAACTGTGCACCTATCTTGCATCGACACTGGCTCCCAACAGACCAAAACGAGATTCCACATGACCAACATCACCTAGGAGTACCATCGGGTGCGTCCAAAACGATTTCCGAGCCTATGGTGTGTTCAGCGCAAACCGTGCACCAATCTTGCACCGACACTGGCTCCCAACGGACCAAAACAAGACTCCACATGACCCACGTCACCTAGGAGTTCCATCTGGTGTGTCCAAAACGATTTCCGAGCCTATGGTATGTTCGGCGCTAACCGTGCACCAATCTTGCACCGACACTGGCTCCCAACAGACCGATACGAGATTCCACTTGACCCACGTCACCTAGGAGTTCCATCGCACCTATCTTGCACCGACACTGGCTCCCAACAGACCGATACGAGATTCCACATTACCCACGTCACCTTGGAGTTCCATCGCACCTATCTTACACCGACACTGGCTCCCAACGGACCAAATCGAGACTCCACATAACCCACGTCACCTAGGAGTACCATCGGGTGCGTCCAAAATGATTTATGAGCCTATGGTATATTCGTCGCAAACCATGCACCTATCTTGCACTGACATTGGCTCCCAACAGACCAAAATGAGACTCCACATGACCCACATCACCTAGGAGTACCATCGGGTGTGTCCAAAATGATTTCCGAGCCTATGGTATGTACGGCGCAAACCATGCTCCTATCTTGCACCAACACTGGCTCCCAAAAGACCGAAACGAAATTCCACTTGACCCACGTCACCTAGGAGTACCCTCAGGTGCGTCCAAAATGATTTCTGAGCCTATGGTATGTTCGGCGCAAACCGTGCACCTATCTTGCACCGACACTGGCTCCCAACAGACCAAAACGAGATTCCACATGACCAACGTCACCTAGGAGTACCATCGGGTGCGTCCAAAATGATTTCCAAGCCTATGGTATGTTCGACGCAAACCGTGCACCTATCTTGCACCGACACTGGCTCCCAACAGACCGAAACGAGATTTCACTTGACCCACGTCACCTAGGAGTACCATTGGGTGCGTCCAAAATGATTTATGAGCCTATGGTATGTTCGACGCGACGCAAACCATGCACCTATCTTGCACTGACACTGGCTCCCAACAGACCGAAACGAGATTCCACCTGACCAACGTCACCTAGGAGTACCATCGGGTGCGTCCAAAATGACTTCTGAGCCTATGGTGTGTTTGGCGCAAACCGTGCACCAATCTTGCACCGACACTGGCTCCCAACGGACCGAAATAGGACTCCACATGACCCACGTCACCTAGGAGTTCCATCTGGTGTGTCCAAAATGATTTTCGAGCCTATGGTATGTTCGGCGCTAACCGTGCACCTATCTTGCACCGACACTGGCTCCCAACAGACCGAAACGAGATTCCACATGACCCACGTCACCTAGGAGTACCATCAGGTGCATCCAAAACGATTTCCGATCCTACGATACATTTGGCGCAAACCATGCACCTATCTTGCGTCAAGATTAGCACCACCTCCAAACGGACCAAAACGAGCTTTCGCTTGAGCCTCATCACCTACGAGTACCATTGGGTGCGTCCAAAATGAGTTTTGAGCCTATGGTACACTCGGTGCAAACCATGCACCTATCTTGCACCGACACCAACACTGTCTCCAAATGAACCGAAAAGAGATTCCACATTACCCACGTCACCTTGGAGTTCCATCGCACCTATCTTACACCGACACTGGCTCCCAACGGACCAAAACGAGACTCCACATGACCCACGTCACCTAGGAGTACCATCAGGTGTGTCCAAAATGATTTCCGAGCCTATGGTATGTTCGGCGCAAACCGTGCACCTATCTTGCACCGACACTGGCTCCCAATAGACCGAAACGAGAGTCCACTTGACCCACGTCACCTAGGAGTACCATCGGGTGCGTCCAAAACGATTTCTGAGCCTATGGAATGTTCGGCGCAAACCTTGCACCTATCTTGCACCGACACTGGCTCCCAACAGACCGAAATGAGATTCCACATGACCCATGTCACCTAGGAGTACCATCGGGTGCGTCCAAAATGATTTCCGATCCTATGGTACGTTTGGCGCAAACCATGCACCTATCTTGCGTCAAGATTAGCACCACCTCCAAACGGACCGAAACGAGCTTTCGCTTGAGCCTCATCACCTAAGAGCACCACTGGGTGCGTCCGAAATGATTTTTGAGCCTATGGTACACTCGGCGCAAACCGTGCACCTATCTTGCACCGACACCAACACTGTCTCCAAATGAACCGAAAAGAGATTCCACATTACCCACATCACCTTGGAGTCCCATCGCACCTATCTTACACCGACACTGGCTCCCAATGGACCAAAATGAGACTCCACATGACCCACGTCACCTAGGAGTACCATCGGGTGCGTCCAAAATGATTTCCGAGCCTATGGTATGTGCGGCGCAAACCATGCACCTATCTTGCACCGACACTGGCTCCCAAAAGATCGAAACAAAATTCCACTTGACCCACGTCACCTAGGAGTACCCTCGGGTGCGTCCAAAATGATTTCTGAGCCTATGGTATGTTCGGCGTAAACTGTGCACCTATCTTGCATCGACACTGGCTCCCAACAGACCAAAACGAGATTCCACATGACCAACATCACCTAGGAGTACCATCGGGTGCGTCCAAAACGATTTCCGAGCCTATGGTGTGTTCAGCGCAAACCGTGCACCAATCTTGCACCGACACTTGCTCCCAATGGACCAAAACAAGACTCCACATGACCCACGTCACCTAGGAGTTCCATCTGGTGTGTCCAAAACGATTTCCGAGCCTATGGTATGTTCGGCGCTAACCGTGCACCAATCTTGCACCGACACTGGCTCCCAACAGACCGATACGAGATTCCACTTGACCCACGTCACCTAGGAGTACCATCGGGTGTGTCCAAAATGATTTCCGAGCCTATGGTATGTTCGGCGCCAACCGTGCACCTATCTTGCACCGACACTGGCTCCCAACAAAACGAAACGACAATCCACCTGACCCATGTTACCTAGGAGTAACATCAGGTGCGTCCAAAATGATTTCTGAGCCTATGGTATGTTCGGCGCAAACCGTGCTCCTATCTTGCACCGACACTGGCTCCCAACAGACCAAAACAAGATTCCACAGGACCCACATCACCTAGGAGTACCATCGGGTGCGTCCAAAATGATTTCTGATCCTACGGTACATTTGGCGCAAACCATGCACCTATCTTGCGTCAAGATTAGCACCACCTCCAAACGGACCAAAACAAGCTTTCGCTTGAGCCTCATCACCTACGAGTAACGTTGGGTGCGTCCGAAATGATTTTTGAGCCTATGGTACACTCGGCGCAAACCGTGCACCTATCTTGCACCGACACCAACACTGTCTCCAAATGAACCAAAAAGAGATTCCACATTACCCATGTCACCTTGGAGTTCCATCGCACCTATCTTACACCAACACTGGCTCCCAACGGACCAAAACGAGACTCCACACGACCCACGTCACCTAGGAGTACCATCGGGTGCGTCCAAAATGATTTCCGAGCCTATGGTATGTTCGGCGCAAACCATGCACATATCTTGCATCGACACTGGCTCCCAACATACCAAAACGAGACTCCACATGACCCACGTCACCTGGGAGTACCATCGGGTGCGTCAATAATGATTTCTGAGCCTATGGTATGTTCGACGCAAACCGTGCACCTATCTTGCACCGACACTGGCTCCCAACAGACCGAAACGAGATTTCACTTGACCCACGTCACCTAGGAGTACCTTCGGGTGCGTCCAAAATGATTTATGAGCCTATGGTATGTTTGGCGCGGCACAAACCATGCACCTATTTTGCACTGACACTGGCTTCCAACAGACCGAAACGAGATTCCACCTGACCAACGTAACCTAGGAGTACCATCGGGTGCGTCCAAAATGACTTCTGAGCCTATGGTGTGTTCGGCGCAAACCGTGCACCAATCTTGCATCGACACTGGCTCCCAACAGACCGAAACAGGACTCCACATGACCCACGTCACCTAGGAGTTCCATCTGGTGTGTCCAAAATGATTTCTGAGCCTATGGTATGTTCGGCGCTAACCGTACAGCTATCTTGCACCGACACTGGCTCCCAGCAGACTGATACGAGATTCCACTTGACCCACATCACCTAGGAGTACCATCGGGTGCGTCCAAAACGATTTTCGATCCAACGGTACGTTTGGCGCAAACCATGCAACTATCTTGTGTCAAGATTAGCACCACCTCCGAACGGACCGAAATGAGCTTTTGCTTGAGCCTCATCACCTACGAGTATCATTGGGTGCGTCTGAAATGATTTTTGAGCCTATGGTACACTCGGCGCAAACCATGCTCCTATCTTGCACCGACACCAACACTGTCTCCAAATGAACCGAAAAGAGATTCCACATTACCCACGTCACCTTGGAGTTCCACCGCACCTATCTTACAACGACACTGGCTCCCAACAGACCAAAACGAGACTCCACATGACCCACGTCACCTAGGAGTACCATCGGGTGTGTCCAAAATGATTTCCGAGCCTATGGTATGTTCGGCGCAAACCGTGCACCTATCTTGCACCGACACTGGCTCCCAATAGACCGAAACGAGAGTCCACTTGACCCACGTCACCAAGGAGTACCATCGGGTGCGTCCAAAACGATTTCTAAGCCTATGGAATGTTCGGCGCAAACCATGCACCTATCTTGCACCGACACTGGCTCCCAACAGACCGAAACAAGATTCCACATGACCCATGTCACCTAAGAGTACCATCAGGTGCGTCCAAAATGATTTCCGATCCTATAGTACGTTTGGCGCAAACCATGCACCTATCTTGCGTCAAGATTGGCACCACCTCCAAACAGACCAAAACGAGCTTTCGCTTGAGCCTCATCACCTACGAGCACCATTGGGTGCGTCCGAAATGATTTTTGAGCCTATGGTACACTCGACGCAAACCGTGCACCTATCTTGCACCGACACCAACACTATCTCAAAATGAACCAAAAAGAGATTCCACATTACCCACATCACCTTGGAGTTCCATCACACCTATCTTACACCGACACTGGCTCCCAACGGACCAAAACGAGACTCCACATGACCCACGTCACCTAGGAGTACCATCGGGTGCGTCCAAAATGATTTCTGAGGCTATGGTATGTACGGCGCAAACCATGCACCTATCTTGCACCAACACTACCTCCCAAAAGACCGAAATGAAATTCCACTTGACCCACATCACCTAGGAGTACCCTCGGGTGCATCCAAAATGATTTCTGAGCCTATGGTATGTTCAGCGCAAACCGTGCACCTATCTTGCACCAACACCAACACTGTCTCCAAATGAACCAAAAAGAGATTCCACATTACCCACGTCACCTTGGAGTTCCATCGCACCTATGTTACACTGACACTGGCTCCCAACGGACCAAAACGAGACTCCACATAACCCACGTCACCTAGGAGTACCATCGGGTGCGTCCAAAATGATTTCTGAGCCTATGGTATATTCGGCGCAAACCATGCACCTATCTTGCACTGACACTGGCTCCCAACAGACCAAAATGAGACTCCACATGACCCACGTCACCTAGGAGTACCATCGGGTGTGTCCAAAACGATTTCCGAGCCTATGGTATGTACGGCGCAAACCATGCTCCTATCTTGCACCAACACTGGCTCCCAAAAGACCGAAACGAAATTCCACTTGACCCACGTCACCTAGGAGTACCCTCAGGTGCGTCCAAAATGATTTCTGAGCCTATGGTATGTTCGGCGCAAACCGTGCACCTATCTTGCACCGACACTGGCTCCCAACAGACCAAAACGAGATTCCACATGACCAACGTCACCTAGGAGTACCACCGGGTGCGTCCAAAATGATTTCTGAGCCTATGGTATGTTCGGCGCAAACCATGCACCTATCTTGCACCGACACTGGCTCCCAACAGACCAAAACGAGATTCCACATGACCAACGTCACCTAGGAGTACCATCGGGTGCGTCCAAAACGATTTCTGAGCCTATGGTGTGTTCAGCGCAAACCGTGCACCAATCTTGCACCGACACTGGCTCCCAACAGACTAATACGAGATTCCACTTGACCCACGTCACCTAGGAGTGCCATCGGGTGTGTCCAAAATGATTTCCGAGCCTATGGTATGTTCGGCGCCAACCGTGCCCCTATCTTGCACCGACACTGGCTCCCAACAGACCGAAACGAGATTTCACTTGACCAACGTCACCTAGGAGTACCCTCAGGTGCGTCCAAAATGATTTCTGAGCCTATGGTATGTTCGGCGCAAACCGTGCACCTATCTTGCACCGACACTGGCTCCCAACAGACCGAAACGAGATTCCACATGACCAACGTCACCTAGGAGTACCATCGGGTGCGTCCAAAATGATTTCCGAGCCTATGGTGTGTTCAGCGCAAACCGTGCACCAATCTTGCACCGACACTGGCTCCCAACGGACCGAAACAGGACTCCACATGACCCACGTCACCTAGGAGTTCCATCTGGTGTGTCCAAAATGATTTCCAAGCCTATGGTATGTTCGGCGCTAACCGTGCACCTATCTTGCACCGACACTGGCTCCCAATAGACCGAAACGAGATTCCACATGACCCACGTCACCTAGGAGTACCATCAGGTGTGTCCAAAATGATTTCCGATCCTACGATACATTTGGCGCAAAGCATGCACCTATCTTGCGTCAAGATTAGCACCACCTCCAAACGGACCAAAACGAGCTTTCGCTTGAGCCTCATCACCTAAGAGCACCATTGGGTGCGTCCGAAATGATTTTTGAGCCTATGGTACACTCGGCGCAAACCGTGCACCTATCTTGCACCGACACCAACACTGTCTCCAAATGAACCGAAAAGAGATTCCACATTACCCACGTCACCTTGGAGTCCCATCGCACCTATCTTACACCGACACTGGCTCCCAACGGACCAAAATGAGACTCCACATGACCCATGTCACCTAGGAGTACCATCGGGTGCTTCCAAAATGATTTCCGAGCCAATGGTATATACGGCGCAAACCATGCACCTATCTTCAACCGACACTGGCTCCCAAAAGACCGAAACAAAATTCCACTTGACCCACGTCACCTAGGAGTACCCTCGGGTGCGTCCAAAATGATTTCTGAGCCTATGGTATGTTCGGCGCAAATCGTGCACCTATCTTGCACCGACACTGGCTCCCAACAGACCAAAACGAGATTCCACAAGACCAACGTCACCTAGGAGTACCATCGGGTGCGTCCAAAACGATTTCTGAGCCTATGGTGTGTTCAGCGCAAACCGTGCACCAATCTTGCACCGACACTGGCTCCCAACAGACTGATACGAGATTCCACTTGACCCTCGTCACCTAGGAGTACCATCGGGTGTGTCCAAAATGATTTCCGAGCCTATGGTATGTTCGGCGCCAACCGTGCCCCTATCTTGCACCGACACTGGCTCCCAACAGACCGAAACGAGATTTCACTTGACCAACATCACCTAGGAGTACCCTCAGGTGCGTCCAAAACGATTTCTGAGCCTATGGTATGTTTGGCGCAAACCGTGCACCTATCTTGCACCGACACTGGCTCCCAACAGACCGAAACGAGATTCCACATGACCAACGTCACCTAGGAGTACCATCAGGTGCGTCCAAAACGATTTCCGATCCTACGATACATTTGGCGCAAACCATGCACCTATCTTGCGTCAAGATTAGCACCACCTCCAAACGGACCAAAACGAGCTTTCGCTTGAGCCTCATCACCTAAGAGCACCATTGGGTGCGTCCGAAATGATTTTTGAGCCTATGGTACACTCAGCGCAAACCGTGCACCTATCTTGCACCGACACCAACACTGTCTCCAAATGAACCGAAAAGAGATTCCACATTACCCACGTCACCTTGGAGTCCCATCGCACCTATCTTACACCGACACTGGCTCCCAACGGACCAAAATGAGACTCCACATGACCCATGTCACCTAGGAGTACCATCGGGTGCGTCCAAAATGATTTCCGAGCCAATGGTATATACGGCGCAAACCATGCACCTATCTTGCACCGACACTAGCTCCCAAAAGACCGAAACAAAATTCCACTTGACCCACGTCACCTAGGAGTACCCTCAGGTGCGTCCAAAATGATTTCTGAGCCTATGGTATGTTCGGCGCAAACCGTGCACCTATCTTGCACCGACACTGGCTCCCAACAGACCAAAACGAGATTCCACATGACCAACGTCACCTAGGAGTACCATCGGGTGCGTCCAAAACGATTTCTGAGCCTATGGTGTGTTCAGCGCAAACCGTGCACCAATCTTGCACCGACACTGGCTCCCAACAGACTGATACTAGATTCCACTTGACCCACGTCACCTAGGAGTACCATCGGGTGTGTCCAAAATGATTTCCAAGCCTATGGTATGTTCGGCGCCAACCGTGCCCCTATCTTGCACCGACACTGGCTCCCAACAGACCGAAACGAGATTTCACTTGACCAACGTCACCTAGGAGTACCCTCAGGTGCGTCCAAAACGATTTCTGAGCCTATGGTATGTTTGGCGCAAACCGTGCACCTATCTTGCACCGACACTGGCTCCCAACAGACCAAAACGAGATTCCACATGACCAACGTCACCTAGGAGTACCATCAGGTGCGTCCAAAACGATTTCCGATCCTACGATACATTTGGCGCAAACCATGCACCTATCTTGCGTCAAGATTAGCACCACCTCCAAACGGACCAAAACGAGCTTTCGCTTGAGCCTCATCACCTAAGAGCACCATTGGGTGCGTCCGAAATGATTTTTGAGCCTATGGTACACTCAGCGCAAACCGTGCACCTATCTTGCACCGACACCAACACTGTCTCCAAATGAACCGAAAAGAGATTCCACATTACCCACGTCACCTTGGAGTCCCATCGCACCTATCTTACACCGACACTGGCTCCCAACGGACCAAAATGAGACTCCACATGACCCATGTCACCTAGGAGTACCATCGGGTGCGTCCAAAATGATTTCCGAGCCAATGGTATATACGGCGCAAACCATGCACCTATCTTGCACCGACACTGGCTCCCAAAAGACCGAAACAAAATTCCACTTGACCCACGTCACCTAGGAGTACCCTCAGGTGCGTCCAAAATGATTTCTGAGCCTATGGTATGTTCGGCGCAAACCGTGCACCTATCTTGCACCGACACTGGCTCCCAACAGACCAAAACGAGATTCTACATGACCAACGTCACCTAGGAGTACCATCGGGTGCGTCCAAAATGATTTCTGAGCCTATGGTGTGTTCAGCGCAAACCGTGCACCAATCTTGCACCGACACTGGCTCCCAACAGACTGATACGAGATTCCACTTGACCCACGTCACCTAGGAGTACCATCGGGTGTGTCCAAAATGATTTCCGAGCCTATGGTATGTTCGGCGCCAACCGTGCCCCTATCTTGCACCGACACTGGCTCCCAACAGACCGAAACGAGATTTCACTTGACCAACGTCACCTAGGAGTACCCTCAGGTGCGTCCAAAACGATTTCTGAGCCTATGGTATGTTTGGCGCAAACCGTGCACCTATCTTGCACCGACACTGGCTCCCAACAGACCGAAACGAGATTCCACATGACCAACGTCACCTAGGAGTACCATCAGGTGCGTCCAAAACGATTTCCGATCCTACGATACATTTGGCGCAAACCATGCACCTATCTTGCGTCAAGATTAGCACCACCTCCAAACGGACCAAAACGAGCTTTTGCTTGAGCCTCATCACCTAAGAGCACCATTGGGTGTGTCCAAAATGATTTTTGAGCCTATGGTACACTCAGCGCAAACCGTGCACCTATCTTGCACCGACACCAACACTGTCTCCAAATGAACCGAAAAGAGATTCCACATTACCCACGTCACCTTGGAGTCCCATCGCACCTATCTTACACCGACACTGGCTCCCAACGGACCAAAATGAGACTCCACATGACCCATGTCACCTAGGAGTACCATCGGGTGCGTCCAAAATGATTTCCGAGCCAATGGTATATACGGCGCAAACCATGCACCTATCTTGCACCGACACTGGCTCCCAAAAGACCGAAACAAAATTCCACTTGACCCACGTCACCTAGGAGTACCCTCAGGTGCGTCCAAAATGATTTCTGAGCCTATGGTATGTTCGGCGCAAACCGTGCACCTATCTTGCACCGACACTGGCTCCCAACAGACCAAAACGAGATTCCACATGACCAACGTCACCTAGGAGTACCATCGGGTGCGTCCAAAACGATTTCTGAGCCTATGGTGTGTTCAGCGCAAACCGTGCACCAATCTTGCACCGACACTGGCTCCCAACAGACTGATACGAGATTCCACTTGACCCACGTCACCTAGGAGTACCATCGGGTGTGTCCAAAATGATTTCCGAGCCTATGGTATGTTCGGCGCCAACCGTGCCCCTATCTTGCACCGACACTGGCTCCCAACAGACCGAAACGAGATTTCACTTGACCAACGTCACCTAGGAGTACCCTCAGGTGCGTCCAAAACGATTTCTGAGCCTATGGTATGTTTGGCGCAAACCGTGCACCTATCTTGCACCGACACTGGCTCCCAACAGACCGAAACGAGATTCCACATGACCAACGTCACCTAGGAGTACCATCAGGTGCGTCCAAAACGATTTCCGATCCTACGATACATTTGGCGCAAACCATGCACCTATCTTGCGTCAAGATTAGCACCACCTCCAAATGGACCAAAACGAGCTTTCGCTTGAGCCTCATCACCTAAGAGCACCATTGGGTGCGTCCGAAATGATTTTTGAGCCTATGGTACACTCAGCGCAAACCGTGCACCTATCTTGCACCGACACCAACACTGTCTCCAAATGAACCGAAAAGAGATTCCACATTACCCACGTCACCTTGGAGTCCCATCGCACCTATCTTACACCGACACTGGCTCCCAACGGACCAAAATGAGACTCCACATGACCCATGTCACCTAGGAGTACCATCGGGTGCGTCCAAAATGATTTCCGAGCCAATGGTATATACGGCGCAAACTATGCACCTATCTTGCACCGACACTGGCTCCCAAAAGATCGAAACAAAATTCCACTTGACCCACGTCACCTAGGAGTACCCTCAGGTGCGTCCAAAATGATTTCTGAGCCTATGGTATGTTCGGCGCAAACCGTGCACCTATCTTGCACCGACACTGGCTCCCAACAGACCAAAACAAGATTCCACATGACCAACGTCACCTAGGAGTACCATCGGGTGCGTCCAAAACGATTTCTGAGCCTATGGTGTGTTCAGCGCAAACCGTGCACCAATCTTGCACCGACACTGGCTCCCAACAGACTGATACGAGATTCCACTTGACCCACGTCACCTAGGAGTACCATCGGGTGTGTCCAAAATGATTTCCGAGCCTATGGTATGTTCGGCGCCAACCGTGCCCCTATCTTGCACCGACACTGGCTACCAACAGACCGAAACGAGATTTCACTTGACCAACGTCACCTAGGAGTACCCTCAGGTGCGTCCAAAACGATTTCTGAGCCTATGGTATGTTTGGCGCAAACCGTGCACCTATCTTGCACCGACACTGGCTCTCAACAGACTGAAACGAGATTCCACATGACCAACGTCACCTAGGAGTACCATCGGGTGCGTCCAAAATGATTTCCGAGCCTATGGTGTGTTCAGCGCAAACCGTGCACCAATCTTGCACCGACACTGGCTCCCAACGGACCGAAACAAGACTCCACATGACCCACGTCACCTAGGAGTTCCATCTGGTGTGTCCAAAATGATTTCCGAGCCTATGGTATGTTCGGCGCTAACCGTGCACCTATCTTGCACCGACACCAACACTGTCTCCAAATGAACCGAAAAGAGATTCCACATTACCCACGTCACCTTGGAGTTCCATCGCACCTATCTTACATCGACACTGGCTCCCAACGGACCAAAATAAGACTCCACATGACCCACGTCACCTAGGAGTACCATCGGGTGCGTCCAAAATGATTTCCGAGCCTATGGTATGTTCGGCGCAAACCGTGCACCTATCTTGCACTGACACTGGCTCCCAACATACCAAAATGAAACTCCACATGACCCACGTCACCTAGGAGTACCCTCAGGTGCGTCCAAAATGATTTCCGAGCCTATGGTATGTTCGACGCAAACCGTGCACCTATCTTGCACCAACACTGGCTCCCAACAGACCAAAACGAGATTTCACTTGACCCACGTCACCTAGGAGTACCATCGGGTGCGTCCAAAATGATTTATGAGCCTATGGTATGTTCGGCACGGTGTAAACCATGCACCTATCTTGCACTGACACTGACTCCCAACAGACCGAAACGAGATTCCACCTGACCAACGTCACCTAGGAGTACCATCGAGTGCGTCCAAAACAATTTCCGAGCCTATGGTGTGTTCAGCGCAAACCGTGCACCAATCTTGCACCGACACTGGCTCCCAACGGACCGAAACAGGACTCCACATGACCCACGTCACCTAGGAGTTCCATCTGGTGTGTCCAAAATGATTTCCAAGCCTATGGTATGTTCGGCGCTAACCGTGCACCTATCTTGCACCGACACTGGCTCCCAACAGACCAAAACGAGATTCCACATGACCCACGTCACCTAGGAGTACCATCAGGTGCGTCCAAAATGATTTCCGATCCTACGATACATTTGGCGCAAACCATGCACCTATCTTGCGTCAAGATTAGCACCACCTCCAAACGGACCGAAACGAGCTTTCGCTTGAGCCTCATCACCTAAGAGCACCATTGGGTGCGTCCAAAATGATTTTTGAGCCTATGGTACACTCGGCGCAAACCGTGCACCTATCTTGCACCGACACCAACACTGTCTCCAAATGAACCGAAAAGAGATTCCACATTACCCACGTCACCTTGGAGTCCCATCGCACCTATCTTACACCGACACTGGCTCCCAACGGACCAAAATGAGACTCCACATGACCCATGTCACCTAGGAGTACCGTCGGGTGCGTCCAAAATGATTTCCGAGCCAATGGTATGTACAGCGCAAACCATGCACCTATCTTGCACCGACACTGGCTCCCAAAAGACCGAAACGAAATTCCACTTGACCCATGTCACCTAGGAGTACCCTCGGGTGCGTCCAAAATGATTTCTGAGCCTATGGTATGTTCGGCGCAAACCGTGCACCTATCTTGCACCGACACTGGCTCCCAACAGACCAAAATGAGATTCCACATGACCAACGTCACCTAGGAGTACCATCGGGTGCGTCCAAAACGATTTCTGAGCCTATGGTGTGTTCAGCGCAAACCGTGCACCAATCTTGCACCAACACTGGCTCCCAACGGACCAAAACAAGACTCCACATGACCCACGTCACCTAGGAGTTCCATCGAGTGTGTCCAAAATGATTTTCGAGCCTATGGTATGTTCGGCGCTAACCGTGCACCTATCTTGCACTGACACTGGCTCCCAACAGACCGATACGAGATTCCACTTGACCCAAGTCACCTAGGAGTACCATCGGGTGTGTCCAAAATGATTTCCGAGCCTATGGTATGTTCGGCACCAACCGTGCACCTATCTTGCACCAACACTGGCTCCCAACAGACCGAAACGAGATTTCACTTGACCAACGTCACCTAGGAGTACCCTCAGGTGCGTCCAAAACGATTTCTGAGCCGATGGTATGTTCGGCGCAAACCGTGCACCTATCTTGCACCGACACTGGCTCCCAATAGACAGAAACGAGATTCCACATGACCAACGTCACCTAGGAGTACCATCGGGTGCGTCCAAAACAATTTCCGAGCCTATGGTGTGTTCAGCGCAAATCGTGCACCAATCTTGCACCGACACTGGCTCCCAACGGACCGAAACAAGACTCCACATGACCCACGTCACCTAGGAGTTCCATCTGGTGTGTCCAAAATGATTTCCGAGCCTATGGTATCTTCGGCGCTAACCGTGCACCTATCTTGCACCGACACTGGCTCCCAACAGACCGATACGAGATTCCACTTGACCCACGTCACCAAGGAGTACCATCGGGTGTGTCCAAAATGATTTCCGAGCCTATGGTATGTTCGACGCCAACCGTGCACCTATCTTGCACCGACACTGGCTCCCAACAAAACGAAACGACATTCCACTTGACCCACGTTACCTAGGAGTAACATCAGGTGCGTCCAAAATGATTTCCGAGCCTATGGTATGTTTGGCGCAAACCGTGCACCTATCTTGCACCGACACTGGCTCCCAACAGACCGAAACAAGATTCCACATGACCCACGTCACCTAGGAGTACCATCAGGTGCGTCCAAAACGATTTCCGATCCTATGGTACGTTTGGCAAAACCATGCACCTATCTTGCGTCAAGATTAGCACCACCTCCGAATGGACCGAAATGAGCTTTCGCTTGAGCCTCATCACCTACGAGTACCATTGGGTGCGTCCGAAATGATTTTTGAGCCTATGGTACACTCGGCGCAAACCGTGCACCAATCTTGCACCGACACCAACACTGTCTCCAAATGAACCGAAAAGAGATTCCACATTACCCACGTCACCTTGGAGTTCCATCGCACCTTACATCGACACTGGCTCCCAACGGAACAAAACAAGACTCCACATGACCCACGTCACCTAGGAGTACCATCGGGTGCGTCCAAAATGATTTCTGAGCCTATGGTATGTTCGGCGCAAACCATGCACCTATCTTGCACTGACACTGGCTCCCAATAGACCAAAACGAGATTCCACTTGACCCACATCACCTAGGAGTACCATTGGGTGCATCCAAAACGATTTCTGAGCCTATGAAATGTTTGGCGCAAACCGTGCACCTATGTTGCACCGACACTAGCTCCCAATAGACCGAAACGAGATTCCACATGACCCACGTCACCATGGAGTACCATCGGGTGTGTCCAAAATGATTTCCGATCCTACGGTACGTTTGGCGCAAACCATGCACCTATTTTGCGTCAAGATTAGCACCACCTCCAAACGGACCAAAACGAGCTTTCGCTTGAGCCTCATCACCTACGAGTACCATTGGGTGCGTCCAAAATGATTTTTGAGCCTATGATACACTCGGCGCAAACCGTGCACCAATCTTGCACCGACACCAACACTGTCTCCAAATGAACCGCAAAGAGATTCCACATTACCCACGTCACCTTGGAGTCCCATCGCACCTATCTTACACCGACACTGGCTCCCAACGGACCAAAACGAGACTCCACATGACCCACGTCACCTAGGAGTACCATCGGGTGCGTCCAAAATGATTTCTGAGCCTATGGTATGTTCGGCGCAAACCGTGCACCTATCTTGCACCGACACTGGCTCCCAACAGACCAAAATGAGATTCCACATGACCAACGTCACCTAGGAGTACCATCGGGTGCGTCCAAAACGATTTCTGAGCCTATGGTGTGTTCAGCGCAAACCGTGCACCAATCTTGCACCAACACTGGCTCCCAACGGACCAAAACAAGACTCCACATGACCCACGTCACCTAGGAGTTCCATCGAGTGTGTCCAAAATGATTTTCGAGCCTATGGTATGTTCGGCGCTAACCGTGCACCTATCTTGCACTGACACTGGCTCCCAACAGACCGATACGAGATTCCACTTGACCCAAGTCACCTAGGAGTACCATCGGGTGTGTCCAAAATGATTTCCGAGCCTATGGTATGTTCGGCACCAACCGTGCACCTATCTTGCACCAACACTGGCTCCCAACAGACCGAAACGAGATTTCACTTGACCAACGTCACCTAGGAGTACCCTCAGGTGCGTCCAAAACGATTTCTGAGCCGATGGTATGTTCGGCGCAAACCGTGCACCTATCTTGCACCGACACTGGCTCCCAATAGACAGAAACGAGATTCCACATGACCAACGTCACCTAGGAGTACCATCGGGTGCGTCCAAAACAATTTCCGAGCCTATGGTGTGTTCAGCGCAAATCGTGCACCAATCTTGCACCGACACTGGCTCCCAACGGACCGAAACAAGACTCCACATGACCCACGTCACCTAGGAGTTCCATCTGGTGTGTCCAAAATGATTTCCGAGCCTATGGTATCTTCGGCGCTAACCGTGCACCTATCTTGCACCGACACTGGCTCCCAACAGACCGATACGAGATTCCACTTGACCCACGTCACCAAGGAGTACCATCGGGTGTGTCCAAAATGATTTCCGAGCCTATGGTATGTTCGACGCCAACCGTGCACCTATCTTGCACCGACACTGGCTCCCAACAAAACGAAACGACATTCCACTTGACCCACGTTACCTAGGAGTAACATCAGGTGCGTCCAAAATGATTTCCGAGCCTATGGTATGTTTGGCGCAAACCGTGCACCTATCTTGCACCGACACTGGCTCCCAACAGACCGAAACAAGATTCCACATGACCCACGTCACCTAGGAGTACCATCAGGTGCGTCCAAAACGATTTCCGATCCTATGGTACGTTTGGCAAAACCATGCACCTATCTTGCGTCAAGATTAGCACCACCTCCGAATGGACCGAAATGAGCTTTCGCTTGAGCCTCATCACCTACGAGTACCATTGGGTGCGTCCGAAATGATTTTTGAGCCTATGGTACACTCGGCGCAAACCGTGCACCAATCTTGCACCGACACCAACACTGTCTCCAAATGAACCGAAAAGAGATTCCACATTACCCACGTCACCTTGGAGTTCCATCGCACCTTACATCGACACTGGCTCCCAACGGAACAAAACAAGACTCCACATGACCCACGTCACCTAGGAGTACCATCGGGTGCGTCCAAAATGATTTCTGAGCCTATGGTATGTTCGGCGCAAACCATGCACCTATCTTGCACTGACACTGGCTCCCAATAGACCAAAACGAGATTCCACTTGACCCACATCACCTAGGAGTACCATTGGGTGCATCCAAAACGATTTCTGAGCCTATGAAATGTTTGGCGCAAACCGTGCACCTATGTTGCACCGACACTAGCTCCCAATAGACCGAAACGAGATTCCACATGACCCACGTCACCATGGAGTACCATCGGGTGTGTCCAAAATGATTTCCGATCCTACGGTACGTTTGGCGCAAACCATGCACCTATTTTGCGTCAAGATTAGCACCACCTCCAAACGGACCAAAACGAGCTTTCGCTTGAGCCTCATCACCTACGAGTACCATTGGGTGCGTCCAAAATGATTTTTGAGCCTATGATACACTCGGCGCAAACCGTGCACCAATCTTGCACCGACACCAACACTGTCTCCAAATGAACCGCAAAGAGATTCCACATTACCCACGTCACCTTGGAGTCCCATCGCACCTATCTTACACCGACACTGGCTCCCAACGGACCAAAACGAGACTCCACATGACCCACGTCACCTAGGAGTACCATCGGGTGCGTCCAAAATGATTTCCGAGCCGATGGTATGTTCGGCACAAACCGTGCACCTATCTTGCACCGACACTGGCTCCCAATAGACAGAAACGAGATTCCACATGACCAACGTCACCTAGGAGTACCATCGGGTGCGTCCAAAACAATTTCCGAGCCCATGGTGTGTTCAGCGCAAACCGTGCACCAATCTTGCACCGACACTAGCTCCCAACGGACCGAAACAAGACTCCACATGACCCACGTCACCTAGGAGTTCTATCTGGTGTGTCCAAAATGATTTCCGAGCCTATGGTATGTTCGGCGCTAACCGTGCACCTATCTTGCACCGACACTGGCTCCCAACAGACCGATACGAGATTCCACTTGACCCACGTCACCAAGGAGTACCATCGGGTGTGTCCAAAATGATTTCCGAGCCTATGGTATGTTCGGCGCCAACCGTGCACCTATCTTGCACCGACACTGGCTCCCAACAAAACGAAACGAGATTCCACTTGACCCACGTTACCTAGGAGTAACATCAGGTGCGTCCAAAATGATTTCCGAGCCTATGGTATGTTTGGCGCAAACCGTGCACCTATCTTGCACCGACACTGGCTCCCAACAGACCGAAACAAGATTCCACATGACCCACGTCACCTAGGAGTACCATCGGGTGCGTCCAAAACGATTTCTGATCCTACGGTATGTTTGGCAAAACCATGCACCTATCTTGCGTCAAGATTAGCACCACCTCCGAATGGACCGAAATGAGCTTTCGCTTGAGCCTCATCACCTACGAGTACCATTGGGTGCGTCCAAAATGATTTTTGAGCCTATGGTACACTCGGCGCAAACCGTGCACCAATCTTGCACCGACACCAACACTGTCTCCAAATGAACCGAAAAGAGATTCCACATTACCCACGTCACCTTGGAGTTCCATCGCACCTATCTTACATCGACACTGGCTCCCAACGGACCAAAACAAGACTCCACATGACCCACGTCACCTAGGAGTACCATCGGGTGCGTCCAAAATGATTTCCAAGCCTATGGTATGTTCGGCGCAAACCATGCACCTATCTTGCACCGACACTAGCTCCCAACAGACCAAAACGATATTCCACTTGACCCACGTCACCTAGGAGTACCATTGGGTGCATCCAAAACGATTTCTGAGCCTATGAAATGTTCAGCGCAAACCGTGCACCTATGTTGCACCGACACTAGCTCCCAATAGATCGAAACGAGATTCCACATGACCCACGTCACCATGGAGTACCATCGGGTGTGTCCAAAATGATTTCCGATCCTACGGTACGTTTGGCGCAAACCATGCACCTATCTTGCGTCAAGATTAGCACCACCTCCGAATGGACCGAAATGAGCTTTCGCTTGAGCCTCATCACCTACGAGTACCATTGGGTGCGTCCGAAATGATTTTTGAGCCTATGGTACACTCGGCGCAAACCGTGCACCTATCTTGCACCGACACCAACACTGTCTCCAAATGAACCGCAAAGAGATTCCACATTACCCATGTCACCTTGGAGTCCCATCGCACCTATCTTACACCGACACTGGCTCCCAATGGACCAAAACGAGACTCCACATGACCCACGTCACCTAGGAGTACCATCGGGTGCGTCCAAAATGATTTCTGAGCCGATGGTATGTTCGGCGCAAACCGTGCACCTATCTTGCACCGACACTGGCTCCCAACAGACCGAAACGAGATTCCACTTGACTCACGTCACCTAGGAGTACCATCGGGTGCGTCCAAAATGATTTCTGAGGCTATGGTATGTTCGGCGCAAACCGTGCACCTATCTTGCACCGACACTGGCTTCCAACAGACCGAAACGAGATTCCACATGACCAACGTCACCTAGGAGTACCATCGGCTGCATCCAAAATGATTTCCAAGCCTATGGTGTGTGCGACACAAACTGTGCACCAATCTTGCACCGACACTGGCTCCCAACGGACCAAAACAAGACTCCACAAGACCCACGTCACCTAGCAGTTCCATCTGGTGTGTCCAAAATGATTTCTGAGCCTATGGTATGTTCGGCGCAAACCGTGCACCTATCTTGCACCGACACTGGCTCCCAATAGACCGAAACGAGATTCCACTTGACCCACGTTACCTAGGAGTAACATCAGGTGCGTCCAAAATGATTTCTGGGCCTATGGTATGTTCGGCACTAACCGTGCACCCATCTTGCACTGACACTGGCTCCCGACAGACCGATACAAGATTCCACTTGACGCACGTCACCTAGGAGTACCATCGGGTGTGTCCAAAATGATTTCCGAGCCTATGGTATGTTTGGCGCAAACCGTGCACCTATCTTGCACCGACACTGGCTCCCAACAGACCGAAACAAGATTCCACATGACCCACGTCACCTAGGAGTACCATCAGGTGCGTCCAAAATGATTTCCGATCCTACGGTACGTTTGGCAAAACCATGCACCTATCTTGCATCAAGATTAGCACCACCTCCGAATGGACCGAAATGAGCTTTCGCTTGAGCCTCATCACCTATGAGTACCATTGGGTGCATCCGAAATGATTTTTGAGCCTATGGTACACTCGGCGCAAACCGTGCACCAATCTTGCACCGACACCAACACTGTCTCCAAATGAACCGAAAAGAGATTCCACATTACCCACGTCACCTTGGAGTTCCATCGCACCTATCTTACATCGACACTGGCTCCCAACGGAACAAAACAAGACTCCACATGACCCACGTCACCTAGGAGTACCATCGGGTGCGTCCAAAATGATTTCCGAGCCTATGGTATGTTCGGCGCAAACCATGCACCTATCTTGCACCGACACTGGCTCCCAACAGACCAAAACGAGATTCCACTTGACCCACGTCACCTAGGAGTACCATTGGGTGCATCCAAAATGATTTCTGAGCCTATGAAATGTTCGGCGCAAACCGTGCACCTATGTTGCACCGACACTAGCTCCCAATAGACCGAAACGAGATTCCACATGACCCACGTCACCATGGAGTACCATCGGGTGTGTCCAAAATGATTTCTGATCCTACGGTACGTTTGGCGCAAACCATGCACCTATTTTGCGTCAAAATTAGCACCACCTCCAAACGGACCAAAACGAGCTTTCGCTTGAGCCTCATCACCTACGAGTACCATTGGGTGCGTCCGAAATGATTTTTGAGCCTATGGTACACTCGGTGCAAACCGTGCACCTATCTTGCACCGACACCAACACTGTCTCCAAATGAACCACAAAGAGATTCCACATTACCCACGTCACCTTGGAGTCCCATCGCACCTATCTTACACCGACACTGGCTCCCAATGGACCAAAACGAGACTCCACATGACCCACGTCACCTAGGAGTACCATCGGGTGCGTCCAAAATGATTTCCGAGCCGATGGTATGTTCGGCGCAAACCGTGCACCTATCTTGCACCGACACTGGCTCCCAATAGACAGAAACGAGATTCCACATGACCAACGTCACCTAGGAGTACCATCGGGTGCGTCCAAAACAATTTCCGAGCCTATGGTGTGTTCAGCGCAAACCGTGCACCAATCTTGCACCGACACTGGCTCCCAACGGACTGAAACAAGACTCCACATGACCCACGTCACCTAGGTGTTCCATCTGGTGTGTCCAAAATGATTTCTGAGCCTATGGTATGTTCGGCGCTAACCGTGCACCTATCTTGCACCGACACTGGCTCCCAACAGACCGATACGAGATTCCACTTGACCCACGTCACCAAGGAGTACCATCGGGTGTGTCCAAAATGATTTCCGAGCCTATGGTATGTTCGGCGCCAACCATGCACCTATCTTGCACCGACACTGGCTCCCAACAAAACGAAATGACATTCCACTTGACCCACGTTACCTAGGAGTAACATCAGGTGCGTCCAAAATGATTTCCGAGCCTATGGTATGTTTGGCGCAAACCGTGCACCTATCTTGCACCGACACTGGCTCCCAACAGACCGAAACAAGATTCCACATGACCCACGTCACCTAGGAGTACCATCAGGTGCGTCCAAAACGATTTCCGATCCTACGGTACGTTTGGCAAAACCATGCACCTATCTTGCGTCAAGATTAGCACCACCTCCGAATGGACCGAAATGAGCTTTCGCTTGAGCCTCATCACCTACGAGTACCATTGGGTGCGTCCGAAATGATTTTTGAGCCTATGGTACACTCGGCGCAAACCGTGCACCAATCTTGCACCGACACCAACACTGTCTCCAAATGAACCGAAAAGAGATTCCACATTACCCACGTCACCTTGGAGTTCCATCGCACCTATCTTACATCGACACTGGCTCCCAACGGACCAAAACAAGACTCCACATGACCCACGTCACCTAGGAGTACCATCGGGTGCGTCCAAAATGATTTCCGAGCCTATGGTATGTTCGGCGCAAACCATGCACCTATCTTGCACCGACACTGGCTCCCAACAGACCAAAACGAGATTCCACTTGACCCACGTCACCTAGGAGTACCATTGGGTGCATCCAAAACGATTTCTGAGCCTATAAAATGTTCAGCGCAAACCGTGCACCTATGTTGCACCGACACTAGCTCCCAATAGACCGAAACGAGATTCCACATGACCCACGTCACCATGGAGTACCATCGGGTGTGTCCAAAATGATTTCCGATCCTACGGTACGTTTGGCGCAAACCATGCACCTATTTTGCGTCAAGATTAGCACCACCTCCAAACGGACCAAAACGAGCTTTCGCTTGAGCCTCATCACCTACGAGTACCATTGGGTGCGTCCGAAATGATTTTTGAGCCTATGGTACACTCGGCGCAAACCGTGCACCTATCTTGCACCGACACCAACACTGTCTCCAAATGAACCGCAAAGAGATTCCACATTACCCACGTCACCTTGGAGTCCCATCGCACCTATCTTACACCGACACTGGCTCCCAACAGACGAAAACGAGGCTCCACATGACCCACGTCACCTAGGAGTACCATTGGGTGCGTCCAAAATGATTTTCTGAGCCTATGGTATGTTCGATGCAAACTGTGCACCTATCTTGCACCGACACTAGCTCCCAATAGATCGAACGAGATTCCACTTGACCCACGTCACCTAGGAGTACCATCGGGTGCGTCCAAAATGTTTTCTGAGGCTATGGTATGTTCGGCGCAAACCGTGCACCTATCTTGCACCGACACTGGCTTCCAACAGACCGAAATGAGATTCCACATGACCAACGTCACCTAGGAGTACCATCGGCTGCATCCAAAATGATTTCCAAGCCTATGGTGTGTGCGACGCAAACTGTGCACCAATCTTGCACCGACACTGGCTCCCAACGGACCAAAACAAGACTCCACATGACCCACGTCACCTAGGAGTACCCTCGGGTGCGTCCAAAATGATTTCTGAGCCTATGGTATGTTCGGCGCAAACCGTGCACCTATCTTGCACCGACACTGGCTCCCAACAGACCAAAACGAGATTCCACACGACCAACGTCACCTAGGAGTACCATCGGGTGCGTCCAAAACGATTTCTGGGCCTATGGTGTGTTCAGCGCAAACCGTGCACTAATCTTGCATCGACACTGGCTCCCAACGGACCGAAACAAGACTCCACCTGACCCACGTCACCTAGGAGTTCCATCGAGTGTGTCCAAAATGATTTCCGAGCCTATGGTATGTTCGGCGCTAACCGTGCACCTATCTTGCACCGACACTGGCTCCCAACAGACCGATACGAGATTCCACTTGACCCAAGTCACCTAGGAGTACCATCGGGTGTGTCCAAAATGATTTCCGAGCCTATGGTATGTTCGGCGCCAACCGTGCACCTATCTTGCACCAACACTGGCTCCCAACAGACCGAAACGAGATTTCACTTGACCAACGTCACCTAGGAGTACCCTCAGGTGCGTCCAAAACAATTTCTGAGCCTATGGTATGTTCGGCGCAAACCGTGCACCTATCTTGCACCGACACTGGCTCCCAATAGACAGAAACGATTCCACATGACCAACGTCACCTAGGAGTACCATCGGGTGCGTCCAAAACAATTTCCGAGCCTATGGTGTGTTCAGCGCAAACCGTGCACCAATCTTGCACCGACACTGGCTCCCAACGGACCGAAACAAGACTCCACATGACCCACGTCACCTAGGAGTTCCATCTGGTGTGTCCAAAATGATTTCCGAGCCTATGGTATGTTCGGCGCTAACCGTGCACCTATCTTGCACCGACACTAGCTCCCAACAGACCGATACGAGATTCCACTTGACCCACGTCACCTAGGAGTACCATCGGGTGTGTCCAAAATGATTTCCGAGCCTATGGTATGTTCAGCGCCAACCGTGCACCTATCTTGCACCGACACTGGCTCCTAATAGAACGAAACGAGATTCCACTTGACCCACGTTACCTAGGAGTACCATCAGGTGCGTCCAAAAAGATTTTCAAGCCTATGGTATGTTCGGCGCAAACCGTGCACCTATCTTGCACCGACACTGTCTCCCAACAGATCGAAACAAGATTCCACATGACCCACGTCACCTAGGAGTACCATCGGGTGCGTCCAAAACGATTTCAGATCCTACGGTACATTTGGTGCAAACCATGCACCTATCTTGTGTCAAGATTAGCACCACCTCCGAACGGACCGAAATGAGCTTTCGCTTGAGCCTCATCACCTACGAGTACCATTGGGTGCGTCCGAAATGATTTTTGAGCCTATGGTACACTCGGCGCAAACCGTGCACCTATCTTGCACCGACACCAACACTGTCTCCAAATGAACCGAAAAGAGATTCCACATTACCCACGTCACCTTGGAGTTCCATCGCACCTATCTTACACCGACACTGGCTCCCAACGGACCAAAATGAGACTCCACATGACCCACTTTACCTAGGAGTACCATCAGGTGCGTCCAAAATGATTTCCGAGCCTATGGTATGTCTGGCGCTAACCGTGCACCTATCTTGCACCGACACTGGCTCCCAACAGACCGATACGAGATTCCACTTGACCCACGTCACCAAGGAGTACCATCGGGTGTGTCCAAAATGATTTCCGAGCCTATGGTATGTTCGGCGCCAACCGTGCACCTATCTTGCACCGACACTGGCTCCCAACAAAACGAAACGACTTTCCACTTGACCCACGTTTCCTAGGAGTAACATCAGGTGCGTCCAAAATGATTTCTGAGCCTATGGTATGTTTGGCGCAAACCGTGCACCTATCTTGCACCGACACTGGCTCCCAACAGACGAAAACGAGGCTCCACATGACCCACGTCACCTAGGAGTACCATTGGGTGCGTCCAAAATGATTTCTGAGCCTATGGTATGTTCGATGCAAACTGTGCACCTATCTTGCACCGACACTAGCTCCCAATAGATCGAACGAGATTCCACTTGACCCACGTCACCTAGGAGTACCATCGGGTGCGTCCAAAATGATTTCTGAGGCTATGGTATGTTCGGCGCAAACCGTGCACCTATCTTGCACCGACACTGGCTTCCAACAGACCGAAACGAGATTCCACATGACCAACGTCACCTAGGAGTACCATCGGCTGCATCCAAAATGATTTCCAAGCCTATGGTGTGTGCGACGCAAACTGTGCACCAATCTTGCACCGACACTGGCTCCCAACGGACCAAAACAAGACTCCACATGACCCACATCACCTAGCAGTTCCATCTGGTGTGTCCAAAATGATTTCCGAGCCTATGGTATGTTCGGCGCAAACCGTGCACCTATCTTGCACCGACACTGGCTCCCAATAGACCGAAACGAGATTCCACTTGATCCACGTTACCTAGGAGTAACATCAGGTGCGTCCAAAATGATTTCTGAGCCTATTGTATGTTCGGCGCAAATCGTGCACCTATCTTGCACCGACACTGGCTCCCAACAAACCAAAACAAGATTCCACATGACCCACGTCACCCAGGACTACCATCGGGTGCGTCCAAAATGATTTCCGATCCTACGGTACGTTTGGCAAAACCATGCACCTATCTTGCGTCAAGATTAGCACCACCTCCGAACGGACCAAACTGAGCTTTCGCTTGAGCCTCATCACCTACGAGTACCATTGGGTGCGTCCGAAATGATTTTTGAGCCTATGGTACACTCGGCGCAAACCGTGCACCTATCTTGCACCGACACCAACACTGTCTCCAAATGAACCGAAAAGAGATTCCACATTACCCACGTCACCTTGGAGTTCCATCGCACCTATCTTACACCGACACTGGCTCCCAACGGACCAAAATGAGTCTCCACATGACCCACGTCCCCTAGGAGTACCATCGGGTGCGTCCAAAATGATTTCCGAGCCTATGGTATGTTCGGCGCCAACCGTGCACCTATCTTGCACCGACACTGGCTCCCAACAAAACGAAACGACTTTCCACTTGACCCACGTTTCCTAGGAGTAACATCAGGTGCGTCCAAAATGATTTCTGAGCCTATGGTATGTTTGGCGCAAACCGTGCACCTATCTTGCACCGACACTGGCTCCCAACAGACGAAAACGAGGCTCCACATGACCCACGTCACCTAGGAGTACCATTGGGTGCATCCAAAATGATTTCTGAGCCTATGGAATGTTCGGCGCAAACCGTGCACCTATGTTGCACCGACACTGGCTCCCAATAGACGGAAACGAGATTCCACATGACCCACGTCACCATGGAGTACCATCGGGTGCGTCCAAAACGATTTCCGATCCTACGGTACGTTTGGCGCAAACCATGCACCTATTTTGCGTCAAGATTAGCACCACCTCCAAACGGACCAAAACGAGCTTTCGCTTGAGCCTCATCACCTACGAGTACCATTGGGTGCGTCCGAAATGATTTTTGAGCCTATGGTACACTCGGCGCAAACCGTGCACCTATCTTGCACCGACACCAACACTGTCTCCAAATGAACCGCAAAGAGATTCCACATTACCCACGTCACCTTGGAGTCCCATCGCACCTATCTTACACTGACACTGGCTCCCAACGGACCAAAACGAGACTCCACATGACCCACGTCACCTAGGAGTACCATCAGGTGTGTCCAAAATGATTTCCGAGCCTGTGGTATGTTCGGCGCAAACCGTGCACCTATCTTGCACCGACACTGGCTCCCAACAGACTGAAACGAGAGTCCACTTGACCCACGTCACCTAGGAGTACCATCGGGTGCATCCAAAACGATTTCTGAGCCTATGGAATGTTGAGCGCAAACCGTGCACCTATCTTGCACCGACACTGGCTCCCAATAGACCGAAAGGAGATTCCACATGACCCATGTCACCTAGGAGTACCATCTGGTGCGTCCAAAACGATTTCCGATCCTACGGTACGTTTGGCGCAAACCATGCACCTATCTTGCGTCAAGATTAGCACCACCTCCAAACGGACCGAAACGAGCTTTCGCTTGAGCCTCATCACCTAAGAGCACCATTGGGTGCGTCCGAAATGATTTTTGAGCCTATGGTACACTCGGCGCAAACCGTGCACCTATCTTGCACCGACACCAACACTGTCTCCAAATGAACCGAAAAGAGATTCCACATTACCCACGTCACCTTGGAGTCCCACCGCACCTATCTTACACTGACACTGGCTCCCAACGGACCAAAATGAGACTCCACATGACCCATGTCACCTAGGAGTACCATCGGGTGCGTCCAAAATGATTTCCGAGCCAATGGTATGTACAGCGCAAACCATGCACCTATCTTGCACCGACACTGGCTCCCAAAAGACCAAAACGAAATTCCACTTGACCCACGTCACCTAGGAGTACCCTCGGGTGCGTCCAAAATGATTTCTGAGCCTATGGTATGTTCGGCGCAAACCGTGCACCTATCTTGCACCGACACTGGCTCCCAACAGACCAAAACGAGATTCCACATGACCAACGTCACCTAGGAGTACCATCGGGTGCGTCCAAAACGATTTCTGAGCCTATGGTGTGTTCAGCGCAAACCGTGCACCAATCTTGCACCGACACTGGCTCCCAACGGACCGAAACAAGACTCCACATGACCCACGTCACCTAGGAGTTCCATCGAGTGTCTCCAAATGAACCGAAAAGAGATTCCACATTACCCACGTCACCTTGGAGTTCCATCGCACCTATCTTACACCGACACTGGCTCCCAACGGACCAAAATGAGACTCCACATGACCCACTTTACCTAGGAGTACCATCGGGTGCGTCCAAAATGATTTCCGAGCCTATGGTATGTCCGGCGCTAACCGTGCACCAATCTTGCACCGACACTGGCTCCCAACGGACCAAAACAAGACTCCACATGACCCACGTCACCTAGCAGTTCCTTCTGGTGTGTCCAAAATGATTTCCGAGCCTATGGTATGTTCGGCGCAAACCGTGCACCTATCTTGCACCGACACTGGCTCCCAATAGACCGAAACGAGATTCCACTTGACCCACGTTACCTAGGAGTAACATCAGGTGCGTCCAAAATGATTTCTGAGCCTATGGTATGTTCGGCGCAAACCGTGCACCTATCTTGCACCGACACTGGCTCCCAACAGACCAAAACAAGATTCCACATGACCCACGTCACCTAGGAGTACCATCGGGTGCGTCCGAAATGATTTTCGATCCTACGGTACTTTTGGCAAAACCATGCACCTATCTTGCGTCAAGATTAGCACCACCTCCGAATGGACCAAACTGAGCTTTCGCTTGAGCCTCATCACCTACGAGTACCATTGGGTGCGTCCGAAATGATTTTTGAGCCTATGGTACACTCGGCGCAAACCGTGCACCTATCTTGCACCGACACCAACACTGTCTCCAAATGAACCGAAAAGAGATTCCACATTACCCACGTCACCTTGGAGTTCCATCGCACCTATCTTACATCGACACTGGCTCCCAACGGACCAAAACAAGACTCCACATGACCCACGTCACCTAGGAGTACCATCGGGTGCATCCAAAATGATTTCCGAGCCTATGGTATGTTCGGCGCAAACCGTGCACCTATCTTGCACCGACACTGGCTCCCAACAGACCAAAACAAGATTCCACTTGACCCACGTCACCTAGGAGTACCATTGGGTGCATCCAAAACGATTTCTGAGCCTATGGAATGTTCGGCGCAAACCGTGCACCTATGTTGCACCGACACTGGCTCCCAATAGACCGAAACGAGATTCCACATGACCCACGTCACCATGGGGTACCATCGGGTGCGTCGAAAACGATTTCTGATCCTACGGTACATTTGGCGCAAACTATGCACCTATTTTGCGTCAAGATTAGCACCACCTCCAAACGGACCAAAACGAGCTTTCGCTTGAGCCTCATCACCTACGAGTACCATTAGGTGCGTCCGAAATGATTTTTGAGCCTATGGTACACTCGGCGCAAACCGTGCACCTATCTTGCACCGACACCAACACTGTCTCCAAATGAACCGCAAAGAGATTCCACATTACCCACGTCACCTTGGAGTCCCATCGCACATATCTTACACCGACACTGGCTCCCAACGGACCAAAACGAGACTCCACATGACCCACGTCACCTAGGAGTACCATCGGGTGCGTCCAAAATGATTTCCAAGCCGATGGTATGTTCGGCGCAAACCGTGCACCTATCTTGCACCGACACTGGCTCCCAACAGACCGAAACGAGATTCCACTTGACTCACATCACCTAGGAGTACCATCGGGTGTGTCCAAAATGATTTCTGAGGCTATGGTATGTTCGGCGCAAACCGTGCACCTATCTTGCACCGACACTGGCTTCAAATAGACCGAAACGAGATTCCACATGACCAACGTCACCTAGGAGTACCATCGGCTGCATCCAAAATGATTTCCAAGCCTATGGTGTGTGCGGCGCAAACTGTGCACCAATCTTGCACCGACACTGGCTCCCAACGGACCGAAACAAGACTCCACATGACGCACGTCACCTAGGAGTTCCATCTGGTGTGTCCAAAATGATTTCCGAGCCTATGGTATGTTCGGCGCAAACCGTGCACCTATCTTGCACCGACACTGGCTCCCAATAGACCAAAACGAGATTCCACTTGACCCACGTTACCTAGGAGTAACATCCGGTGCGTCCAAAATGATTTCTGAGCCTATGGTATGTTCGGCGCAAACCGTGCACCTATCTTGCACCGACACTGGCTCCCAACAGACCGAAACAAGATTCCACATGACCCACGTCACCTAGGAGTACCATCGGGTGCGTCCAAAACGATTTCTGATCCTACGGTACGTTTGGCAAAACCATGCACCTATCTTGTGTCAAGATTAGCACCACCTCTGAACGGACCAAAACGAGCTTTCGCTTGAGCCTCATCACCTACGAGTACCATTGGGTGTGTCCAAAATGATTTTTGAGCCTATGGTACACTCGGCGCAAACCATGCACCTATCTTGCACCGACACCAACACTGTCTCCAAATGAACCGAAAAGAGACGCCACATTACCCACGTCACCTTGGAGTTCCATCGCACGTATCTTACATCGACACTGGCTCCCAACGGACCAAAACAAGACTCCACATGACCCACGTCACCTAGGAGCACCATCGGGTGCGTCCAAAATGATTTCCGAGCCTATGGTATGTTCGGCGCAAACCGTGCACCTATCTTGCACCGACACTGGCTCCCAATAGACCAAAACGAGATTCCACTTGACCCACGTCACCTAGGAGTACCATTTGGTGCATCCAAAACGATTTCTGAGCCTATGGAATGTTCGGCGCAAACCGTGCACCTATGTTGCACCGACACTGGCTCCCAATAGACCGAAACGAGATTCCACATGACCCACGTCACCATGGAGTACCATTGGGTGCGTCCAAAATGATTTCCGATCCTACGGTACGTTTGGCGCAAACCATGCACCTATTTTGCGTCAAGATTAGCACCACCTCCAAACGGACCAAAATGAGCTTTCGCTTGAGCCTCATCACCTACGAGTACCATTGGGTGCGTCCGAAATGATTTTTGAGCCTATGGTACACTCGGCGCAAACCGTGCACCTATCTTGCACCGACACCAACACTGTCTCCAAATGAACCGAAAAGAGATTCCACATTACCCACGTCACCATGGAGTTCCATCGCACCTATCTTACACCGACACTGGCTCCCAATGGACCAAAACGAGACTCCACATGACCCACGTCACCTAGGAGTACCATCGGGTGCGTCCAAAATGATTTCTGAGCCTATGGTATGTTCGGCGCAAACCGTGCCCCTATCTTGCACCGACACTGGCTACCAACAGACCAAAACAAGGCTCCACATGACCCACATCACCTAGGAGTACCATTGGGTGCGTCCAAAATGATTTCTGAGCCTATGGTATGTTCGACGCAAACTGTGCACCTATCTTGCACCGACACTAGCTCCCAACAGACCGAACGAGATTCCACTTGACCCACGTCACCTAGGAGTACCATCGGGTGCGTCCAAAATGATTTCTGAGCCTATGGTATGTTCGGCGCAAACCGTGCACCTATCTTGCACCGACACTGGCTCCCAACAGACCGAAACGAGATTCCACATGAGCAATGTTACCTAGGAGTACCATCGGGTGCGTCCAAAATGATTTCTGAGCCTATGGTGTGTTCGGCGCAAACAGTGAACCAATCTTGCACCGACACTGGCTCCCAATGGACCAAAACAGGTCTCCACATGACCCACGTCACCTAGGAGTTCCATCTGGTGTGTCCAAAATGATTTCCGAGCCTATGGTATGTTCGGCACTAACCGTGCACCTATCTTGCACCGACACTAGCTCCCAACAGACCGATACGAGATTCCACTTGACGCACGTCACCTAGGAGTACCATCGGGTGCGTCCAAAACGATTTCCGATCCTACGGTACGTTTGGTGCAAACCATGCACCTATCTTGTGTCAAGATTAGCACCACCTCCGAACGGACCAAAATGAGCTTTCGCTTGAGCCTCATCACATACGAGTACCATTGGGTGCGTCCAAAATGATTTTTGAGCCTATGGTACACTCGGCGCAAACCGTGCACCTATCTTGCACCGACACCAACACTGTCTCCAAATGAACCGAAAAGAGATTCCACATTACCCAGTTCACCTTGGAGTTCCATCGCACCTATCTTACAACGACACTGGCTCCCAACGGACCAAAATGAGACTCCACATGACCCACTTCACCTAGGAGTACCATCGGGTGCGTCCAAAATGATTTCCTAGCCTATGGTATGTCTGGTGCAAACCGTGCACCTATCTTGCACCGACACTGGCTCCCAACAGACCAAAATGAGACTCCACATGACCCACATCACCTAGGAGTACCATTGGGTGCGTCCAAAATGATTTCTGAGCCTATGGTATGTTCGACGCAAACCATGCACCTATCTTGCACCGACACTGGCTCCCAACAGACTGAAACGAGATTCCACTTGACCCACGTCACCTAGGAGTACCATCGGGTGCGTCCAAAATGATTTCTAAGCCTATGGTATGTTCGGCGCAAACCATGCACCTATCTTGCACCGACACTGGCTCCCAACAGACCGAAACGAGATTCCACATGACCAATGTCACCTAGGAGTACCATCGGGTGCGTCCAAAATGATTTCTGAGCCTATGGTGTGTTCGACGCAAACCGTGCACCAATCTTGCACCGACACTGGCTCCCAACGGACCGAAACAAGACTCCACATGACCCACGTCACCTAGGTGTTCCATCTGGTGTGTCCAAAATGATTTCTGAGCCTATGGTATGTTCGGCGCTAACCGTGCACCTATCTTGCACCGACACTGGCTCCCAACAGACTGAAACAAGATTCCACATGACCCATGTCACCTAGGAGTACCATCGGGTGCGTCCAAAATGATTTCCGATCCTATGGTACGTTTGGCGCAAACCATGCACCTATCTTGCGTCAAGATTAGCACCACCTCCAAACGGACCGAAACGAGCTTTCGCTTGAGCCTCATCTCCTACGACTACCATTGGGTGCGTCCGAAATGATTTTTGAGCCTATGGTACACTCGGCGCGAACCGTGCACCTATCTTGCACCGACACTGGCTCCCAACAGACCAAAACGAGGCTCCACATGACCCACGTCACCTAGGAGTACCATTGGGTGCGTCCAAAATGATTTCTGAGCCTATGGTATGTTCGATGCAAACTGTGCACCTATCTTGCACCGACAGTAGCTCCCAACAGACCGAACGAGATTCCACTTGACCCACGTCACCTAGGAGTACCATCAGGTGCGTCCAAAATGATTTCTGAGCCTATGGTATGTTCGGCGCAAACCGTGCACCTATCTTGCACCGACACTGGCTCCCAACAGACCAAAACGAGATTCCACATGACCAACGTTACCTAGGAGTACCACCGGGTGCGTCCAAAACGATTTTTGAGCCTATGGTGTGTTCGGCGCAAACAGTGAACCAATCTTGCACCGACACTGGCTCCCAATGGACCGAAATAGGACTCCACATGACCCACGTCACCTAGGAGTTCCATCTGGTGTGTCCAAAATGATTTCCGAGCCTATGGTATGTTCGGCACTAATCGTGCACCTATCTTGCACCGACACTGGCTCCCAACAGACCGATATGAGATTCCACTTGACGCACGTCACCTAGGAGTACCATCGGGTGCGTCCAAAACGATTTCCGATCCTACGGTACGTTTGGTGCAAACCATGCACCTATCTTGTGTCAAGATTAGCACCACCTCCGAATGGACCAAAACGAGCTTTCGCTTGAGCCTCATCACCTACGAGTACCATTGGGTGCGTCCGAAATGATTTTTGAGCCTATGGTACACTCGGCGCAAACCGTGCAACTATCTTGCACCGACACCAACACTGTCTCCAAATGAACCGAAAAGAGATTCCACATTATCCACGTCACCTTGGAGTTCCATCGCACCTATCTTACACCGACACTGGCTCCCAACGGATCAAAATGAGACTCCACATGACCCACTTTACCTAGGAGTACCATCGGGTGCGTCCAAAATGATTTCCGAGCCTATGGTATGTCTGGTGCAAACCGTGCACCAATCTTGCACCGACACTGGCTCCCAACGGACCAAAACAAGACTCCACATGACCCACGTCACCTAGGAGTTCCACCTGGTGTGTCCAAAATGATTTCCGAGCCTATGGTATGTTCGGCGCTAACCGTGCACCTATCTTGCACCGACACTGGCTCCCAACAGACCGATACAAGATTCCACTTGACCCACGTCACCTAGGAGTACCATCAGGTGTGTCCAAAATGATTTCTGAGCCTATGGTTTGTTCAGCGCCAACCGTGCAACTATCTTGCACCGACACTGGCTCCTAATAGAATGAAACGAGATTCCACTTGACCCACGTTACCTAGGAGTACCATCAGGTGTGTCCAAAAAGATTTTCAAGCCTATGGTATGTTCGGCGCAAACCGTGCACCTATCTTGCACCGACACTGGCTCCCAACAGATCGAAACAAGATTCCACATGACCCACGTCACCTAGGAGTACCATCGGGTGCGTCCAAAATGATTTCTGATCCTACGGTACATTTGGTGCAAACCATGCACCTATCTTGTGTCAAGATTAGCACCACCTCCGAACGGACCGAAACGAGCTTTCGCTTGAGCCTCATCACCTACGAGTACCATTGGGTGCGTCCGAAATGATTTTTGAGCCTATGGTACACTCGGCGCAAATCGTGCACCTATCTTGCACCGACACCAACACTGTCTCCAAATGAACCGAAAAGAGATTCCACATTACCCACGTCACCTTGGAGTTCCATCGCACGTAACTTACACCGTCACTGGCTCCCAATGGACCAAAACAAGACTCCACATGACCCACGTCACCTAGGAGTACCATCGGGTGCGTCCAAAATGATTTCCGAGCCTATGGTATGTTCGACGCAAACCATGCACCTATCTTGCACCGACACTGGCTCCCAACAGACTGAAACGAGATTCCACTTGACCCACGTCACCTAGGAGTACCATCGGGTGCGTCCAAAATGATTTCTGAGCCTATGGTATGTTCGGCGCAAACCGTGCACCTATCTTGCACCGACACTGGCTCCCAACAGACCGAAACGTGATTCCACATGACCAATGTCACCTAGGAGTACCATCGGGTGCGTCCAAAATGATTTCTGAGCCTATGGTGTGTTCGACGCAAACCGTGCACCAATCTTGCACCGACACTGGCTCCCAACGGACCGAAACAAGACTCCACATGACCCACGTCACCTAGGTGTTCCATCTGGTGTGTCCAAAATGATTTTCTGAGCCTATGGTATGTTTGGTGCTAACCGTGCACCTATCTTGCACCGACACTGGCTCCCAACAGACCAAAACAAGATTCCACATGACCCATGTCACCTAGGAGTACCATCGGGTGCGTCCAAAACCATTTCTGATCCTACGGTACGTTTGGCGCAAACCATGCACCTATCTTGCGTCAATATTGGCACCACCTCCAAACGGACCAAAACGAGCTTTTGCTTGAGCCTCATCACCTACAAGTACCATTGGGTACGTCCAAAATGATTTTTGAGCCTATGGTACACTCAGCGCGAACCGTGCACCTATCTTGCACCGACACCAACACTGTCTCCAAATGAACCGAAAAGAGATTCCACATTACCCACGTCACCTTGGAGTTCCATCGCACCTATCTTACACCGACACTGGTCCCAACGGACCAAAACGAGACTCCACATGACCCACGTCACCTAGGAGTACCATCGGGTGCGTCCAAAATGATTTCCAAGCCTATGGTATGTTCGGCGCAAACCGTGCACCTATCTTGCACCGACACTGGCTCCCAATAGACCAAAACGAGACTCCACATGACCCACGTCACCTAGGAGTACCATCGGGTGCGTCCAAAATGATTTCTGAGCCTATGGTATGTACGACACAAACCATGCACCTATCTTGCACTGACACTGGCTCCGAAAAGACCGAAATGAAATTCCACTTGACCCACATCACCTAGGAGTACCCTCGGGTGCGTCCAAAACGATTTCTGAGCCTATGGTATGTTCGGCGCAAACCATGCACCTATCTTGCACCGACACTGGCTCCCAACAGACCGAAACAAGATTCCACATGACCCACGTCACCTAGGAGTACCATCGGGTGCGTCCCAAAATGATTTCTGATCCTACGGTACATTGGTGCAAACCATGCACCTATCTTGTCTCAAGATTAGCACCACCTCCAACGGACGAAACGAGCTTTCGCTTGAGCCTCATCACCTACGAGTACCATTGGTTGCATCCGAAATGATTTTTGAGCCTATGTACACTCGGCGCAAACGTGCTGCACCTATCTTGCACCGACACCAACACTATCTCCAAATGAACCAAAAGAGATTCCACATTACCCACGTCACCTGGAGTTTCCATCGCACCTATCTTACACCGACACTGGCTCCCAACGGACCAAAACGAGACTCCACATGACCCACGTCACCTAGGAGTACCATCGGGTGCGTCCAAAATGAGTTTCTAAGCCTATGGTATGTTCGGCGCAAACCGTGCACCTATCTTGCACCGACACTGGCTCCCAACAGACCTGAAACGAGATTCCACATGACCCACTTTACCTAGGAGTACCATCGGGTGCGTCCAAAACGATTTCTGATCCTACGGTACGTTTGGCAAAACCATGCACCTATCTTGTGTCAAGATTAGCACCACCTCTGAACGGACCAAAACGAGCTTTCGCTTGAGCCTCATCACCTACGAGTACCATTGGGTGTGTCCAAAATGATTTTTGAGCCTATGGTACACTCGGCGCAAACCGTGCACCTATCTTGCACCGACACCAACACTGTCTCCAAATGAACCGAAAAGAGACTCCACATTACCCACGTCACCTTGGAGTTCCATCGCACGTATCTTACATCGACACTGGCTCCCAACGGACCAAAACAAGACTCCACATGACCCACGTCACCTAGGAGCACCATCGGGTGCGTCCAAAATGATTTCCGAGCCTATGGTATGTTTGGCGCAAACCGTGCACCTATCTTGCACCGACACTGGCTCCCAATAGACCAAAACGAGATTCCACTTGACCCACGTCACCTAGGAGTACCATTTGGTGCATCCAAAACGATTTCTGAGCCTATGGAATGTTCGGCGCAAACCGTGCACCTATGTTGCACCGACACTGGCTCCCAATAGACCGAAACGAGATTCCACATGACCCACGTCACCATGGAGTACCATCGGGTGCGTCCAAAATGATTTCTGATCCTACGGTACGTTTGGCGCAAACCATGCACCTATTTGCGTCAAGATTAGCACCACCTCCAAACGGACCAAAATGAGCTTTCGCTTGAGCCTCATCACCTACGAGTACCATTGGGTGCGTCCGAAATGATTTTTGAGCCTATGGTACACTCGGCGCAAACCGTGCACCTATCTTGCACCGACACCAACACTGTCTCCAAATGAACCGAAAAGAGATTCCACATTACCCACGTCACCATGGAGTTCCATCGCACCTATCTTACACCGACACTGGCTCCCAACGAACCAAACGAGACTCCACATGACCCACGTCACCTAGGAGTACCATCGGGTGCGTCCAAAATGATTTCTGAGCCTATGGTATGTTCGGCGCAAACCGTGCACCTATCTTGCACCGACACTGGCTCCCAACAGACCAAAACAAGGCTCCACATGACCCACATCACCTAGGAGTACCATTGGGTGCGTCCAAAATGATTTCTGAGCCTATGGTATGTTCGACGCAAACTGTGCACCTATCTTGCACCGACACTAGCTCCCAACAGACCGAACGAGATTCCACTTGACCCACGTCACCTAGGAGTACCATCGGGTGCGTCCAAAATGATTTCTGAGCCTATGGTATGTTCGGCGCAAACAGTGCACCTATCTTGCACCGACACTGGCTCCCAACAGACCGAAACGAGATTCCACATGAGCAATGTTACCTAGGAGTACCATCGGGTGGGTCCAAAATGATTTCTGAGCCTATGGTGTGTTCGGCGCAACAGTGAACCAATCTTGCATCGACACTGGCTCCCAATGGACCAAAACTGGTCTCCACATGACCCACGTCACCTAGGAGTTCCATCTGGTGTGTCCAAAATGATTTCCGAGCCTATGGTATGTTCGGCACTAACCGTGCACCTATCTTGCACCGACACTAGCTCCCAACAGACCGATACGAGATTCCACTTGACGCACGTCACCTAGGAGTACCATCGGGTGCGTCCAAAACGATTTCCGAGCCTATGGTATGTCTGGTGCAAACCGTGCACCTATCTTGCACCGACACTGGCTCCCAATAGACCAAAATGAGACTCCACATGACCCACATCACCTAGGAGTACCATTGGGTGCGTCCAAAATGATTTCTGAGCCTATGGTATGTTCGACGCAAACCATGCACCTATCTTGCACCGACACTGGCTCCCAACAGACCGAAACGAGATTCCACTTGACCCACGTCACCTAGGAGTACCATCGGGTGCGTCCAAAATGATTTCTAAGCCTATGGTATGTTCGGCGCAAACCGTGCACCTATCTTGCACCGACACTGGCTCCCAATAGACCAAAACGAGATTCCACATGACCAACGTCACCTAGGAGTACCATCGGGTGCGTCCAAAATGATTTCTGAGCCTATGGTGTGTTCGACGCAAACCGTGCACCAATCTTGCACCGACACTGGCTCCCAACGGACCGAAACAAGACTCCACATGACCCACGTCACCTAGGTGTTCCATCTGGTGTGTCCAAAATGATTTCTGAGCCTATGGTATGTTCGGCGCTAACCGTGCACCTATCTTGCACCGACACTGGCTCCCAACAGACTGAAACAAGATTCCACATGACCCATGTCACCTAGGAGTACCATCGGGTGCGTCCAAAATGATTTCCGATCCTATGGTACGTTTGGCGCAAACCATGCACCTATCTTGCGTCAAGATTAGCACCACCTCCAAACGGACCGAAACGAGCTTTCGCTTGAGCCTCATCTCCTACGACTACCATTGGGTGCGTCCGAAATGATTTCTGAGGCTATGGTATGTTCGGCGCAAACCGTGCACCTATCTTGCACCGACACTGGCTTCCAACAGACCGAAACGAGATTCCACATGACCAACGTCACCTAGGAGTACCATCGGCTGCATCCAAAATGATTTCCAAGCCTATGGTGTGTGCGACGCAAACTGTGCACCAATCTTGCACCGACACTGGCTCCCAACGGACCAAAACAAGACTCCACATGACCCACGTCACCTAGCAGTTCCATCTGGTGTGTCCAAAATGATTTCCGAGCCTATGGTATGTTCGGCGCAAACCGTGCACCTATCTTGCACCGACACTGGCTCCCAATAGACCGAAACGAGATTCCACTTGATCCACGTTACCTAGGAGTAACATCAGGTGCGTCCAAAATGATTTCTGAGCCTATTGTATGTTCGGCGCAAATCGTGCACCTATCTTGCACCGACACTGGCTCCCAACAAACCAAAACAAGATTCCACATGACCCACGTCACCCAGGACTACCATCGGGTGCGTCCAAAATGATTTCCGATCCTACGGTACGTTTGGCAAAACCATGCACCTATCTTGCGTCAAGATTAGCACCACCTCCGAACGGACCAAACTGAGCTTTCGCTTGAGCCTCATCACCTACGAGTACCATTGGGTGCGTCCGAAATGATTTTTGAGCCTATGGTACACTCGGCGCAAACCGTGCACCTATCTTGCACCGACACCAACACTATCTCCAAATGAACCGAAAAGAGATTCCACATTACCCACGTCACCTTGGAGTTCCATCGCACCTATCTTACATCGACACTGGCTCCCAACGGACCAAAACAAGACTCCACATGACCCACGTCACCTAGGAGTACCATCGGGTGCGTCCAAAATGATTTCCGAGCCTATGGTATGTTCGGCGCAAACCGTGCACCTATCTTGCACCGACACTGGCTCCCAACAGACCAAAACGAGATTCCACTTGACCCACGTCACCTAGGAGTACCATTGGGTGCATCCAAAATGATTTCTGAGCCTATGGAATGTTCGGCGCAAACCGTGCACCTATGTTGCACCGACACTGGCTCCCAATAGACCGAAACGAGATTCCACATGACCCACGTCACCATGGAGTACCATCGGGTGCGTCCAAAACGATTTCCGATCCTACGGTACGTTTGGCGCAAACCATGCACCTATTTTGCGTCAAGATTAGCACCACCTCCAAACGGACCAAAACGAGCTTTCGCTTGAGCCTCATCACCTACGAGTACCATTGGGTGCGTCCGAAATGATTTTTGAGCCTATGGTACACTCGGCGCAAACCGTGCACCTATCTTGCACCGACACCAACACTGTCTCCAAATGAACCGCAAAGAGATTCCACATTACCCACGTCACCTTGGAGTCCCATCGCACCTATCTTACACTGACACTGGCTCCCAACGGACCAAAACGAGACTCCACACGACCCACGTCACCTAGGAGTACCATCAGGTGTGTCCAAAATGATTTCCGAGCATGTGGTATGTTCGGCGCAAACCGTGCACCTATCTTGCACCGACACTGGCTCCCAACAGACTGAAACGAGAGTCCACTTGACCCACGTCACCTAGGAGTACCATCGGGTGCATCCAAAACGATTTCTGAGCCTATGGAATGTTGAGCGCAAACCGTGCACCTATCTTGCACCGACACTGGCTCCCAATAGACCGAAAGGAGATTCCACATGACCCATGTCACCTAGGAGTACCATCTGGTGCGTCCAAAACGATTTCCGATCCTACGGTACGTTTGGCGCAAACCATGCACCTATCTTGCGTCAAGATTAGCACCACCTCCAAACGGACCGAAACGAGCTTTCGCTTGAGCCTCATCACCTAAGAGCACCATTGGGTGCGTCCGAAATGATTTTTGAGCCTATGGTACACTCGGCGCAAACCGTGCACCTATCTTGCACCGACACCAACACTGTCTCCAAATGAACCGAAAAGAGATTCCACATTACCCACGTCACCTTGGAGTCCCATCGCACCTATCTTACACTGACACTGGCTCCCAACGGACCAAAATGAGACTCCACATGACCCATGTCACCTAGGAGTACCATCGGGTGCGTCCAAAATGATTTCCGAGCCAATGGTATGTACAGCGCAAACCATGCACCTATCTTGCACCGACACTGGCTCCCAAAAGACCAAAACGAAATTCCACTTGACCCACGTCACCTAGGAGTACCCTCGGGTGCGTCCAAAATGATTTCTGAGCCTATGGTATGTTCGGCGCAAACCGTGCACCTATCTTGCACCGACACTGGCTCCCAACAGACCGAAACGAGATTCCACATGACCAACGTCACCTAGGAGTACCATCGGGTGCGTCCAAAACGATTTCTGAGCCTATGGTGTGTTCAGCGCAAACCGTGCACCAATCTTGCACCGACACTGGCTCCCAACGGACCGAAACAAGACTCCACATGACCCACGTCACCTAGGAGTTCCATCGAGTGTGTCCAAAATGATTTCTGAGCCTATGGTATGTTCGGCGCTAACCGTGCACCTATCTTGCACCGACACTGGCTCCCAACAGACCGATACGAGATTCCACTTGACCCAAGTCACCTAGGAGTACCATCGGGTGTGTCCAAAATGATTTCTGAGCCTATGGTATGTTCGGCGCCAACCGTGCACCTATCTTGCACCAACACTGGCTCCCAACAGACCGAAACGAGATTTCACTTGACCAACGTCACCTAGGAGTACCCTCAGGTGCGTCCAAAACAATTTCTGAGCCTATGGTATGTTCGGCGCAAACCGTGCACCTATCTTGCACCGACACTGGCTCCCAATAGACAGAAACGATTCCACATGACCAACGTCACCTAGGAGTACAATCGGGTGCGTCCAAAACAATTTCTGAGCCTATGGTGTGTTCAGCGCAAACCGTGCACCAATCTTGCACTGACACTGGCTCCCAACGGACCGAAACAAGACTCCACATGACCCACGTCACCTAGGAGTTCCATCTGGTGTGTCCAAAATGATTTCTGAGCCTATGGTATGTTCGGCGCTAACCGTACACCTATCTTGCACCGACACTGGCTCCCAACAGACCGATACGAGATTCCACTTGACCCACGTCACCTAGGAGTACCATCGGGTGTGTCCAAAATGATTTCCGAGCCTATGGTATGTTCAGCGCCAACCGTGCACCTATCTTGCACCGACACTGGCTCCTAATAGAACGAAACGAGATTCCACTTGACCCACGTTACCTAGGAGTACCATCAGGTGCGTCCAAAAAGATTTTCAAGCCTATGGTATGTTTGGCGCAAACCGTGCACCTATCTTGCACCGACACTGTCTCCCAACAGATCGAAACAAGATTCCACATGACCCACGTCACCTAGGAGTACCATCGGGTGCGTCCAAAACGATTTCAGATCCTACGGTACATTTGGTCCAAACCATGCACCTATCTTGTGTCAAGATTAGCACCACCTCCGAACGGACCGAAATGAGCTTTCGCTTGAGCCTCATCACCTATGAGTACCATTGGGTGCGTCCGAAATGATTTTTGAGCCTATGGTACACTCGGCGCAAACTGTGCACCTATCTTGCACCGACACCAACACTGTCTCCAAATGAACCGAAAAGAGATTCCACATTACCCACGTCACCTTGGAGTTCCATCGCACCTATCTTACACCGACACTGGCTCCCAACGGACCAAAATGAGACTCCACATGACCCACTTTACCTAGGAGTACCATCGGGTGCGTCCAAAATGATTTCCGAGCCTATGGTATGTCCGGCACTAACCGTGCACCAATCTTGCACCGACACTGGCTCCCAACGGACCAAAACAAGACTCCACATGACCCACGTCACCTAGCAGTTCCTTCTGGTGTGTCCAAAATGATTTCCGAGCCTATGGTATGTTCGGCGCAAACCGTGCACCTATCTTGCACCGACACTGGCTCCCAATAGACCGAAACGAGATTCCACTTGACCCACGTTACCTAGGAGTAACATCAGGTGCGTCCAAAATGATTTCTGAGCCTATGGTATGTTCGGCGCAAACCGTGCACCTATCTTGCACCGACACTGGCTCCCAACAGACCAAAACAAGATTCCACATGACCCACGTCACCTAGGAGTACCATCGGGTGCGTCCGAAATGATTTCCGATCCTACGGTACTTTTGGCAAAACCATGCACCTATCTTGCGTCAAGATTAGCACCACCTCCGAATGGACCAAACTGAGCTTTCGCTTGAGCCTCATCACCTACGAGTACCATTGGGTGCGTCCGAAATGATTTTTGAGCCTATGGTACACTCGGCGCAAACCGTGCACCTATCTTGCACTGACACCAACACTGTCTCCAAATGAACCGAAAAGAGATTCCACATTACCCACGTCACCTTGGAGTTCCATCGCACCTATCTTACATCGACACTGGCTCCCAACGGACCAAAACAAGACTCCACATGACCCACGTCACCTAGGAGTACCATCGGGTGCATCCAAAATGATTTCCGAGCCTATGGTATGTTCGGCGCAAACCGTGCACCTATCTTGCACCGACACTGGCTCCCAACAGACCAAAACAAGATTCCACTTGACCCACGTCACCTAGGAGTACCATTGGGTGCATCCAAAACGATTTCTGAGCCTATGGAATGTTCGGCGCAAACCGTGCACCTATGTTGCACCGACACTGGCTCCCAATAGACCGAAACGAGATTCCACATGACCCACGTCACCATGGGGTACCATCGGGTGCGTCGAAAACGATTTCTGATCCTACGGTACATTTGGCGCAAACCATGCACCTATTTTGCGTCAAGATTAGCACCACCTCCAAACGGACCAAAACGAGCTTTCGCTTGAGCCTCATCACCTACGAGTACCATTAGGTGCGTCCGAAATGATTTTTGAGCCTATGGTACACTCGGCGCAAACCGTGCACCTATCTTGCACCGACACCAACACTGTCTCCAAATGAACCGCAAAGAGATTCCACATTACCCACGTCACCTTGGAGTCCCATCGCACATATCTTACACCGACACTGGCTCCCAACGGACCAAAACGAGACTCCACATGACCCACGTCACCTAGGAGTACCATCGGGTGCGTCCAAAATGATTTCCGAGCCTATGGTATGTTCGGCGCAAACCGTGCACCTATCTTGCACCGACACTGGCTCCCAACAGACCAAAACGAGATTCCACTTGACCCACGTCACCTAGGAGTACCATTGGGTGCATCCAAAATGATTTCTGAGCCTATGGAATGTTCGGCGCAAACCGTGCACCTATGTTGCACCGACACTGGCTCCCAATAGACCGAAACGAGATTCCACATGACCCACGTCACCATGGAGTACCATCGGGTGCGTCCAAAACGATTTCCGATCCTACGGTACGTTTGGCGCAAACCATGCACCTATTTTGCGTCAAGATTAGCACCACCTCCAAACGGACCAAAATGAGCTTTCGCTTGAGCCTCATCACCTACGAGTACCATTGGGTGCGTCCGAAATGATTTTTGAGCCTATGGTACACTCGGCGCAAACCGTGCACCTATCTTGCACCGACACCAACACTGTCTCCAAATGAACCGCAAAGAGATTCCACATTACCCACGTCACCTTGGCGTCCCATCGCACATATCTTACACCGACACTGGCTCCCAACGGACCAAAACGAGACTCCACATGACCCACGTCACCTAGGAGTACCATCGGGTGCGTCCAAAATGATTTCCGAGCCGATGGTATGTTCGGCGCAAACCGTGCACCTATCTTGCACCGACACTGGCTCCCAACAGACCGAAACGAGATTCCACTTGACTCACATCACCTAGGAGTACCATCGGGTGTGTCCAAAATGATTTCTGAGGCTATGGTATGTTCGGCGCAAACCGTGCACCTATCTTGCACCGACACTGGCTTCAAATAGACCGAAACGAGATTCCACATGACCAACGTCACCTAGGAGTACCATCGGCTGCATCCAAAATGATTTCCAAGCCTATGGTGTGTGCGGCGCAAACTGTGCACCAATCTTGCACCGACACTGGCTCCCAACGGACCGAAACAAGACTCCACATGACCCACGTCACCTAGGAGTTCCATCTGGTGTGTCCAAAATGATTTCCGAGCCTATGGTATGTTCGGCGCAAACCGTGCACCTCTCTTGCACCGACACTGGCTCCCAATAGACCAAAACGAGATTCCACTTGACCCACGTTACCTAGGAGTAACATCCGGTGCGTCCAAAATGATTTCTGAGCCTATGGTATGTTCGGCGCAAACCGTGCACCTATCTTGCACCGACACTGGCTCCCAACAGACCGAAACAAGATTCCACATGACCCACGTCACCTAGGAGTACCATCGGGTGCGTCCAAAACGATTTCTGATCCTACGGTACGTTTGGCAAAACCATGCACCTATCTTGTGTCAAGATTAGCACCACCTCTGAACGGACCAAAACGAGCTTTCGCTTGAGCCTCATCACCTACGAGTACCATTGGGTGTGTCCAAAATGATTTTTGAGCCTATGGTACACTCGGCGCAAACCGTGCACCTATCTTGCACCGACACCAACACTGTCTCCAAATGAACCGAAAAGAGACTCCACATTACCCACGTCACCTTGGAGTTCCATCGCACGTATCTTACATCGACACTGGCTCCCAACGGACCAAAACAAGACTCCACATGACCCACGTCACCTAGGAGCACCATCGGGTGCGTCCAAAATGATTTCCGAGCCTATGGTATGTTCGGCGCAAACCGTGCACCTATCTTGCACCGACACTGGCTCCCAATAGACCAAAACGAGATTCCACTTGACCCACGTCACCTAGGAGTACCATTTGGTGCATCCAAAACGATTTCTGAGCCTATGGAATGTTCGGCGCAAACCGTGCACCTATGTTGCACCGACACTGGCTCCCAATAGACCGAAACGAGATTCCACATGACCCACGTCACCATGGAGTACCATTGGGTGCGTCCAAAATGATTTCCGATCCTACGGTACGTTTGGCGCAAACCATGCACCTATTTTGCGTCAAGATTAGCACCACCTCCAAACGGACCAAAATGAGCTTTCGCTTGAGCCTCATCACCTACGAGTACCATTGGGTGCGTCCGAAATGATTTTTGAGCCTATGGTACACTCGGCGCAAACCGTGCACCTATCTTGCACCGACACCAACACTGTCTCCAAATGAACCGAAAAGAGATTCCACATTACCCACGTCACCATGGAGTTCCATCGCACCTATCTTACACCGACACTGGCTCCCAATGGACCAAAACGAGACTCCACATGACCCACGTCACCTAGGAGTACCATCGGGTGCGTCCAAAATGATTTCTGAGCCTATGGTATGTTCGGCGCAAACCGTGCCCCTATCTTGCACCGACACTGGCTACCAACAGACCAAAACAAGGCTCCACATGACCCACATCACCTAGGAGTACCATTGGGTGCGTCCAAAATGATTTCTGAGCCTATGGTATGTTCGACGCAAACTGTGCACCTATCTTGCACCGACACTAGCTCCCAACAGACCGAACGAGATTCCACTTGACCCACGTCACCTAGGAGTACCATCGGGTGCGTCCAAAATGATTTCTGAGCCTATGGTATGTTCGGCGCAAACCGTGCACCTATCTTGCACCGACACTGGCTCCCAACAGACCGAAACGAGATTCCACATGAGCAACGTTACCTAGGAGTACCATCGGGTGCGTCCAAAATGATTTCTGAGCCTATGGTGTGTTCGGCGCAAACAGTGAACCAATCTTGCACCGACACTGGCTCCCAATGGACCAAAACAGGTCTCCACATGACCCACGTCACCTAGGAGTTCCATCTGGTGTGTCCAAAATGATTTCCGAGCCTATGGTATGTTCGGCACTAACCGTGCACCTATCTTGCACCGACACTAGCTCCCAACAGACCGATACGAGATTCCACTTGACGCACGTCACCTAGGAGTACCATCGGGTGCGTCCAAAACGATTTCCGATCCTACGGTACGTTTGGTGCAAACCATGCACCTATCTTGTGTCAAGATTAGCACCACCTCCGAACGGACCAAAATGAGCTTTCGCTTGAGCCTCATCACATACGAGTACCATTGGGTGCGTCCAAAATGATTTTTGAGCCTATGGTACACTCGGCGCAAACCGTGCACCTATCTTGCACCGACACCAACACTGTCTCCAAATGAACCGAAAAGAGATTCCACATTACCCAGTTCACCTTGGAGTTCCATCGCACCTATCTTACAACGACACTGGCTCCCAACGGACCAAAATGAGACTCCACATGACCCACTTCACCTAGGAGTACCATCGGGTGCGTCCAAAATGATTTCCGAGCCTATGGTATGTCTGGTGCAAACCGTGCACCTATCTTGCACCGACACTGGCTCCCAACAGACCAAAATGAGACTCCACATGACCCACATCACCTAGGAGTACCATTGGGTGCGTCCAAAATGATTTCTGAGCCTATGGTATGTTCGACGCAAACCATGCACCTATCTTGCACCGACACTGGCTCCCAACAGACTGAAACGAGATTCCACTTGACCCACGTCACCTAGGAGTACCATCGGGTGCGTCCAAAATGATTTCTAAGCCTATGGTATGTTCGGCGCAAACCGTGCACCTATCTTGCACCGACACTGGCTCCCAACAGACCGAAACGAGATTCCACATGACCAATGTCACCTAGGAGTACCATCGGGTGCGTCCAAAATGATTTCTGAGCCTATGGTGTGTTCGACGCAAACCGTGCACCAATCTTGCACCGACACTGGCTCCCAACGGACCGAAACAAGACTCCACATGACCCACGTCACCTAGGTGTTCCATCTGGTGTGTCCAAAATGATTTCTGAGCCTATGGTATGTTCGGCGCTAACCGTGCACCTATCTTGCACCGACACTGGCTCCCAACAGGACTGAAACAAGATTCCACATGACCCATGTCACCTAGGAGTACCATCGGGTGCGTCCAAAATGATTTCCGATCCTATGGTACGTTTGGCGCAAACCATGCACCTATCTTGCGTCAAGATTAGCACCACCTCCAAACGGACCGAAACGAGCTTTCGCTTGAGCCTCATCTCCTACGACTACCATTGGGTGCGTCCGAAATGATTTTTGAGCCTATGGTACACTCGGCGCGAACCGTGCACCTATCTTGCACCGACACTGGCTCCCAACAGACCAAAACGAGGCTCCACATGACCCACGTCACCTAGGAGTACCATTGGGTGCGTCCAAAATGATTTCTGAGCCTATGGTATGTTCGATGCAAACTGTGCACCTATCTTGCACCGACAGTAGCTCCCAACAGACCGAACGAGATTCCACTTGACCCACGTCACCTAGGAGTACCATCAGGTGCGTCCAAAATGATTTCTGAGCCTATGGTATGTTCGGCGCAAACCGTGCACCTATCTTGCACCGACACTGGCTCCCAACAGACCAAAACGAGATTCCACATGACCAACGTTACCTAGGAGTACCACCGGGTGCGTCCAAAACGATTTTTGAGCCTATGGTGTGTTCGGCGCAAACAGTGAACCAATCTTGCACCGACACTGGCTCCCAATGGACCGAAATAGGACTCCACATGACCCACGTCACCTAGGAGTTCCATCTGGTGTGTCCAAAATGATTTCCGAGCCTATGGTATGTTCGGCACTAATCGTGCACCTATCTTGCACCGACACTGGCTCCCAACAGACCGATATGAGATTCCACTTGACGCACGTCACCTAGGAGTACCATCGGGTGCGTCCAAAACGATTTCCGATCCTACGGTACGTTTGGTGCAAACCATGCACCTATCTTGTGTCAAGATTAGCACCACCTCCGAATGGACCAAAACGAGCTTTCGCTTGAGCCTCATCACCTACGAGTACCATTGGGTGCGTCCGAAATGATTTTTGAGCCTATGGTACACTCGGCGCAAACCGTGCAACTATCTTGCACCGACACCAACACTGTCTCCAAATGAACCGAAAAGAGATTCCACATTATCCACGTCACCTTGGAGTTCCATCGCACCTATCTTACACCGACACTGGCTCCCAACGGATCAAAATGAGACTCCACATGACCCACTTTACCTAGGAGTACCATCGGGTGCGTCCAAAATGATTTCCGAGCCTATGGTATGTCTGGTGCAAACCGTGCACCAATCTTGCACCGACACTGGCTCCCAACGGACCAAAACAAGACTCCACATGACCCACGTCACCTAGGAGTTCCACCTGGTGTGTCCAAAATGATTTCCGAGCCTATGGTATGTTCGGCGCTAACCGTGCACCTATCTTGCACCGACACTGGCTCCCAACAGACCGATACAAGATTCCACTTGACCCACGTCACCTAGGAGTACCATCGGGTGTGTCCAAAATGATTTCTGAGCCTATGGTTTGTTCAGCGCCAACCGTGCAACTATCTTGCACCGACACTGGCTCCTAATAGAATGAAACGAGATTCCACTTGACCCACGTTACCTAGGAGTACCATCAGGTGTGTCCAAAAAGATTTTCAAGCCTATGGTATGTTCGGCGCAAACCGTGCACCTATCTTGCACCGACACTGGCTCCCAACAGACCGAAACAAGATTCCACATGACCCACGTCACCTAGGAGTACCATCGGGTGCGTCCAAAATGATTTCTGATCCTACGGTACATTTGGTGCAAACCATGCACCTATCTTGTGTCAAGATTAGCACCACCTCCGAACGGACCGAAACGAGCTTTCGCTTGAGCCTCATCACCTACGAGTACCATTGGGTGCGTCCGAAATGATTTTTGAGCCTATGGTACACTCGGCGCAAATCGTGCACCTATCTTGCACCGACACCAACACTGTCTCAAAATGAACCGAAAAGAGATTCCACATTACCCACGTCACCTTGGAGTTCCATCGCACGTAACTTACACCGTCACTGGCTCCCAATGGACCAAAACAAGACTCCACATGACCCACGTCACCTAGGAGTACCATCGGGTGCGTCCAAAATGATTTCCGAGCCTATGGTATGTTCGACGCAAACCATGCACCTATCTTGCACCGACACTGGCTCCCAACAGACTGAAACGAGATTCCACTTGACCCACGTCACCTAGGAGTACCATCGGGTGCGTCCAAAATGATTTCTGAGCCTATGGTATGTTCGGCGCAAACCGTGCACCTATCTTGCACCGACACTGGCTCCCAACAGACCGAAACGTGATTCCACATGACCAATGTCACCTAGGAGTACCATCGGGTGCGTCCAAAATGATTTCTGAGCCTATGGTGTGTTCGACGCAAACCGTGCACCAATCTTGCACCGACACTGGCTCCCAATGGACCGAAACAAGACTCCACATGACCCACGTCACCTAGGTGTTCCATCTGGTGTGTCCAAAATGATTTTCTGAGCCTATGGTATGTTTGGTGCTAACCGTGCACCTATCTTGCACCGACACTGGCTCCCAACAGACCAAAACAAGATTCCACATGACCCATGTCACCTAGGAGTACCATCGGGTGCGTCCAAAACCATTTCTGATCCTACGGTACGTTTGGCGCAAACCATGCACCTATCTTGCGTCAATATTGGCACCACCTCCAAACGGACCAAAACGAGCTTTTGCTTGAGCCTCATCACCAACAAGTACCATTGGGTACGTCCAAAATGATTTTTGAGCCTATGGTACACTCGGCGCGAACCGTGCACCTATCTTGCACCGACACCAACACTGTCTCCAAATGAACCGAAAAGAGATTCCACATTACCCACGTCACCTTGGAGTTCCATCGCACCTATCTTACACCGACACTGGTCCCAACGGACCAAAACGAGACTCCACATGACCCACGTCACCTAGGAGTACCATCGGGTGCGTCCAAAATGATTTCCAAGCCTATGGTATGTTCGGCGCAAACCGTGCACCTATCTTGCACCGACACTGGCTCCCAATAGACCAAAACGAGACTCCACATGACCCACGTCACCTAGGAGTACCATCGGGTGCGTCCAAAATGATTTCTGAGCCTATGGTATGTACGACACAAACCATGCACCTATCTTGCACTGACACTGGCTCCGAAAAGACCGAAATGAAATTCCACTTGACCCACATCACCTAGGAGTACCCTCGGGTGCGTCCAAAACGATTTCTGAGCCTATGGTATGTTCGGCGCAAACCATGCACCTATCTTGCACCGACACTGGCTCCCAACAGACCGAAACAAGATTCCACATGACCCACGTCACCTAGGAGTACCATCGGGTGCGTCCAAAATGATTTCTGATCCTACGGTACATTTGGTGCAAACCATGCACCTATCTTGTCTCAAGATTAGCACCACCTCCAAACGGACCGAAACGAGCTTTCGCTTGAGCCTCATCACCTACGAGTACCATTGGGTGCATCCGAAATGATTTTTGAGCCTATGGTACACTCGGCGCAAACCGTGCACCTATCTTGCACCGACACCAACACTGTCTCCAAATGAACCGAAAAGAGATTCCACATTACCCACGTCACCTTGGAGTTCCATCGCACCTATCTTACACCGACACTGGCTCCCAACGGACCAAAACGAGACTCCACATGACCCACGTCACCTAGGAGTACCATCGGGTGCGTCCAAAATGATTTCTAAGCCTATGGTATGTTCGGCGCAAACCGTGCACCTATCTTGCACCGACACTGGCTCCCAACAGACTGAAACGAGATTCCACATGACCCACTTTACCTAGGAGTACCATCGGGTGCGTCCAAAACGATTTCTGATCCTACGGTACGTTTGGCAAAACCATGCACCTATCTTGTGTCAAGATTAGCACCACCTCTGAACGGACCAAAACGAGCTTTCGCTTGAGCCTCATCACCTACGAGTACCATTGGGTGTGTCCAAAATGATTTTTGAGCCTATGGTACACTCGGCGCAAACCGTGCACCTATCTTGCACCGACACCAACACTGTCTCCAAATGAACCGAAAAGAGACTCCACATTACCCACGTCACCTTGGAGTTCCATCGCACGTATCTTACATCGACACTGGCTCCCAATGGACCAAAACAAGACTCCACATGACCCACGTCACCTAGGAGCACCATCGGGTGCGTCCAAAATGATTTCCGAGCCTATGGTATGTTTGGCGCAAACCGTGCACCTATCTTGCACCGACACTGGCTCCCAATAGACCAAAACGAGATTCCACTTGACCCACGTCACCTAGGAGTACCATTTGGTGCATCCAAAACGATTTCTGAGCCTATGGAATGTTCGGCGCAAACCGTGCACCTATGTTGCACCGACACTGGCTCCCAATAGACCAAAACGAGATTCCACATGACCCACGTCACCATGGAGTACCATCGGGTGCGTCCAAAATGATTTCTGATCCTACGGTACGTTTGGCGCAAACCATGCACCTATTTTGCGTCAAGATTAGCACCACCTCCAAACGGACCAAAATGAGCTTTCGCTTGAGCCTCATCACCTACGAGTACCATTGGGTGCGTCCGAAATGATTTTTGAGCCTATGGTACACTCGGCGCAAACCGTGCACCTATCTTGCACCGACACCAACACTGTCTCCAAATGAACCGAAAAGAGATTCCACATTACCCACGTCACCATGGAGTTCCATCGCACCTATCTTACACCGACACTGGCTCCCAACGGACCAAAACGAGACTCCACATGACCCACGTCACCTAGGAGTACCATCGGGTGCGTCCAAAATGATTTCTGAGCCTATGGTATGTTCGGCGCAAACCGTGCACCTATCTTGCACCGACACTGGCTCCCAACAGACCAAAACAAGGCTCCACATGACCCACATCACCTAGGAGTACCATTGGGTGCGTCCAAAATGATTTCTGAGCCTATGGTATGTTCGACGCAAACTGTGCACCTATCTTGCACCGACACTAGCTCCCAACAGACCGAATGAGATTCCACTTGACCCACGTCACCTAGGAGTACCATCGGGTGCGTCCAAAATGATTTCTGAGCCTATGGTATGTTCGGCGCAAACCGTGCACCTATCTTGCACCGACACTGGCTCCCAACAGACCAAAACGAGATTCCACAAGAGCAATGTTACCTAGGAGTACCATCGGGTGGGTCCAAAATGATTTCTGAGCCTATGGTGTGTTCGGCGCAAACAGTGAACCAATCTTGCACCGACACTGGCTCCCAATGGACCAAAACTGGTCTCCACATGACCCACGTCACCTAGGAGTTCCATCTGGTGTGTCCAAAATGATTTCCGAGCCTATGGTATGTTCGGCACTAACCGTGCACCTATCTTGCACCGACACTAGCTCCCAACAGACCGATACGAGATTCCACTTGACGCAAGTCACCTAGGAGTACCATCGGGTGCGTCCAAAATGATTTCCGAGCCTATGGTATGTCTGGTGCAAACCGTGCACCTATCTTGCACCGACACTGGCTCCCAATAGACCAAAATGAGACTCCACATGACCCACATCACCTAGGAGTACCATTGGGTGCGTCCAAAATGATTTCTGAGCCTATGGTATGTTCGACGCAAACCATGCACCTATCTTGCACCGACACTGGCTCCCAACAGACCGAAACGAGATTCCACTTGACCCACGTCACCTAGGAGTACCATCGGGTGCGTCCAAAATGATTTCTAAGCCTATGGTATGTTCGGCGCAAACCGTGCACCTATCTTGCACCGACACTGGCTCCCAATAGACCAAAACGAGATTCCACATGACCAACGTCACCTAGGAGTACCATCGGGTGCGTCCAAAATGATTTCTGAGCCTATGGTGTGTTCGACGCAAACCGTGCACCAATCTTGCACCGACACTGGCTCCCAACAGACCGAAACAAGACTCCACATGACCCACGTCACCTAGGTGTTCCATCTGGTGTGTCCAAAATGATTTCTGAGCCTATGGTATGTTCGGCGCTAACCGTGCACCTATCTTGCACCGACACTGGCTCCCAACAGACTGAAACAAGATTCCACATGACCCATGTCACCTAGGAGTACCATCGGGTGCGTCCAAAATGATTTCCGATCCTATGGTACGTTTGGCGCAAACCATGCACCTATCTTGCGTCAAGATTAGCACCACCTCCAAACGGACCGAAACGAGCTTTCGCTTGAGCCTCATCTCCTACGACTACCATTGGGTGCGTCCGAAATGATTTTTGAGCCTATGGTACACTCGGCGCGAACCGTGCACCTATCTTGCACCGACACTGGCTCCCAACAGACCAAAACGAGGCTCCACATGACCCACGTCACCTAGGAGTACCATTGGGTGCGTCCAAAATGATTTCTGAGCCTATGGTATGTTCGATGCAAACTGTGCACCTATCTTGCACCGACAGTAGCTCCCAACAGACCGAACGAGATTCCACTTGACCCACGTCACCTAGGAGTACCATCAGGTGTGTCCAAAATGATTTCTGAGCCTATGGTATGTTCGGCGCAAACCGTGCACCTATCTTGCACCGACACTGGCTCCCAACAGACCAAAACGAGATTCCACATGACCAACGTTACCTAGGAGTACCACCGGGTGCGTCCAAAACGATTTTTGAGCCTATGGTGTGTTCGGCGCAAACAGTGAACCAATCTTGCACCGACACTGGCTCCCAATGGACCGAAATAGGACTCCACATGACCCACGTCACCTAGGAGTTCCATCTGGTGTGTCCAAAATGATTTCCGAGCCTATGGTATGTTCGGCACTAACCGTGCACCTATCTTGCACCGACACTGGCTCCGAACAGACCGATACAAGATTCCACTTGACCCACGTCACCTAGGAGTACCATCGGGTGTGTCCAAAATGATTTCTGAGCCTATGGTTTGTTCAGCGCCAACTGTGCAACTATCTTGCACCGACACTGGCTCCTAATAGAACGAAACGAGATTCCACTTGACCCACGTTACCTAGGAGTACCATCAGGTGCGTCCAAAAAGATTTTCAAGCCTATGGTATGTTCGGAACAAACCGTGCACCAATCTTGCACCGACACTGGCTCCCAACAGACCGAAACAAGATTCCACATGACCCACGTCACCTAGGAGTACCATCGGGTGCGTCCAAAATGATTTCTGATCCTACGGTACATTTGGTGCAAACCATGCACCTATCTTGTGTCAAGATTAGCACCACCTCCGAACGGACCGAAACGAGCTTTCGCTTGAGCCTCATCACCTACGAGTACCATTGGGTGCGTCCGAAATGATTTTTGAGCCTATGGTACACTCGGCGCAAACCGTGCACTTATCTTGCACCGACACCAACACTGTCTCCAAATGAACCGAAAAGAGATTCCACATTACCCACGTCACCTTGGAGTTCCATCACACGTATCTTACACCGTCACTGGCTCCCAATGGACCAAAACAAGACTCCACATGACCCACGTCACCTAGGAGTACCATCGGGTGCGTCCAAAATGATTTCCGAGCCTATGGTATGTTCGACGCAAACCATGCACCTATCTTGCACCGACACTGGCTCCCAACAGACCGAAACGAGATTCCACTTGACCCACGTCACCTAGGAGTACCATCGGGTGCGTCCAAAATGATTTCTAAGCCTATGGTATGTTCGGCGCAAACCGTGCACCTATCTTGCACCGACACTGGCTCCCAACAGACCGAAACGTGATTCCACATGACCAATGTCACCTAGGAGTACCATCGGGTGCGTCCAAAATGATTTCTGAGCCTATGGTGTGTTCGACGCAAACCGTGCACCAATCTTGCACCGACACTGGCTCCCAACGGACCGAAACAAGACTCCACATGACCCACGTCACCTAGGTGTTCCATCTGGTGTGTCCAAAATGATTTTCTGAGCCTATGGTATGTTTGGTGCTAACCGTGCACCTATCTTGCACCGACACTGGCTCCCAACAGACCAAAACAAGATTCCACATGACCCATGTCACCTAGGAGTACCATCGGGTGCGTCCAAAACCATTTCTGATCCTACGGTACGTTTGGCGCAAACCATGCACCTATCTTGCGTCAATATTGGCACCACCTCCAAACGGACCAAAACGAGCTTTTGCTTGAGCCTCATCACCTATGAGTACAATTGCGTACGTCCAAAATGATTTTTGAGCCTATGGTACACTCGGCGCGAACCGTGCACCTATCTTGCACCGACACCAACACTGTCTCCAAATGAACCGAAAAGAGATTCCACATTACCCACATCACCTTGGAGTTCCATCGCACCTATCTTACACCGACACTGGTCCCAACAGACCAAAACGAGACTCCACATGACCCACGTCACCTAGGAGTACCATCGGGTGCGTCCAAAATGATTTCTGAGCCTATGGTATGTTCGGCGCAAACCGTGCACCTATCTTGCACCGACACTGGCTCCCAACAGACCAAAACGTGATTCCACATGACCAATGTCACATAGGAGTACCATCGGGTGCGTCCAAAATGATTTCTAAGCCTATGGTGTGTTCGACGCAAACCGTGCACCAATCTTGCACCGACACTGGCTCCCAACGGACCGAAACAAGACTCCACATGACCCACGTCACCTAGGTGTTCCATCTGGTGTGTCCAAAATGATTTTCTGAGCCTATGGTATGTTTGGTGCTAACCGTGCACCTATCTTGCACCGACACTGGCTCCCAACAGACCAAAACAAGATTCCACATGACCCATGTCACCTAGGAGTACCATCGGGTGCGTCCAAAACCATTTCTGATCCTACGGTACGTTTGGCGCAAACCATGCACCTATCTTGCGTCAATATTGGCACCACCTCCAAACGGACCAAAACGAGCTTTTGCTTGAGCCTCATCACCTACAAGTACCATTGGGTACGTCCAAAATGATTTTTGAGCCTATGGTACACTCGGCGTGAACCGTGCACCTATCTTGCACCGACACCAACACTGTCTCCAAATGAACCGAAAAGAGATTCCACATTACCCACGTCACCTTGGAGTTCCATCGCACCTATCTTACACCGACACTGGTCCCAACGGACCAAAACGAGACTCCACATGACCCATGTCACCTAGGAGTACCATCGGGTGCATCCAAAATGATTTCCAAGCCTATGGTATGTTCGGCGCAAACCGTGCACCTATCTTGCACCGACACTGGCTCCCAATAGACCAAAACGAGACTCCACATGACCCACGTCACCTAGGAGTACCATCGGGTGCGTCCAAAATGATTTCTGAGCCTATGGTATGTACGACACAAACCATGCACCTATCTTGCACTGACACTGGCTCCCAAAAGACCGAAATGAAATTCCACTTGACCCACATCACCTAGGAGTACCCTCGGGTGCGTCCAAAACGATTTCTGAGCCTATGGTATGTTCGGCGCAAACCATGCACCTATCTTGCACCGACACTGGCTCCCAACAGACCGAAACAAGATTCCACATGACCCACGTCACCTAGGAGTACCATCGGGTGCGTCCAAAATGATTTCTGATCCTACGGTACATTTGGTGCAAACCATCCACCTATCTTGTCTCAAGATTAGCACCACCTCCGAATGGACCGAAACAAGCTTTCGCTTGAGCCTCATCACCTACGAGTACCATTGGGTGCATCCGAAATGATTTTTGAGCCTATGGTACACTCGGCGCAAACCGTGCACCTATCTTGCACCGACACCAACACTGTCTCCAAATGAACCGAAAAGAGATTCCACATTACCCACGTCACCTTGGAGTTCCATCGCACCAATCTTACACCGACACTGGCTCCCAACGGACCAAAACGAGACTCCACATGACCCACGTCACCTAGGAGTACCATCGGGTGCGTCCAAAATGATTTCTAAGCCTATGGTATGTTCGGCGCAAACCGTGCACCTATCTTGCATCGACACTGGCTCCCAACAGACTGAAACGAGATTCCACATGACCAACGTCACCTAGGAGTACCATCGGGTGCGTCCAAAATGATTTCTGAGCCTATGGTGTGTTCGGCGCAAACCGTGCACCAATCTTGCACCGACACTGGCTCCCAACGGACCGAAACAAGACTCCACATGACCCACGTCACCTAGGTGTTCCATCTGGTGTGTCCAAAATGATTTCCGAGCCTATGGTATGTTCGGCGCTAACCGTGCACCTATCTTGCACCGACACTGGCTCCCAACAGACTGAAACAAGATTCCACATGACCCATGTCACCTAGGAGTACCATCGGGTGCGTCCAAAATGATTTCTGATCCAACGGTATGTTTGGCGCAAACCATGCACCTATCTTGCGTCAAGATTAGCACCACCTCCAAACGGACCGAAACGAGCTTTCGCTTGAGCCTCATCTCCTACGAGTACCATTGGGTGCGTCCGAAATGATTTTTGAGCCTATGGTACACTCGGCGCGAACCGTGCACCTATCTTGCACCGACACTGGCTCCCAACAGACCAAAACAAGGCTCCACATGACCCACGTCACCTAGGAGTACCATTGGGTGCGTCCAAAATGATTTCTAAGCCTATAGTATGTTCGACGCAAACTGTGCACCTATCTTGCACCGACACTAGCTCCCAATAGACCGAACAAGATTCCACTTGACCCACGTCACCTAGGAGTACCATCGGGTGCGTCCAAAATGATTTCTGAGCCTATGGTATGTTCGGCGCAAACCGTGCACCTATCTTGCACCGACACTGGCTCCCAACAGACCGAAATGAGATTCCACATGACCAACGTTACCTAGGAGTACCATCGGGTGCGTCCAAAATGATTTCCGAGCCTATGGTGTGTTCGGCGCAAACAGTGAACAAATCTTGCACCGACACTGGCTCCCAATGGACCGAAACAGGACTCCACATGACCCACGTCACCTAGGAGTTCCATCTGGTGTGTCCAAAATGATTTCCGAGCCTATGGTATGTTCGGCGCTAACCGTGCACCTATATTGCACCGACACTAGCTCCCAACAGACCAAAACAAGATTCCACATGACCCATGTCACCTAGGAGTACCATCGGGTGCGTCCAAAACGATTTCTGATCCTACGGTACGTTTGGCGCAAACCATGCACCTATCTTGCGTCAAGATTGGCACCACCTCCAAACGGACCGAAACGAGCTTTTGCTTGAGCCTCATCACCTACAAGTACCATTGGGTACGTCCAAAATGATTTTTGAGCCTATGGTACACTCGGCGCGAACCGTGCACCTATCTTGCACCGACACCAACACTGTCTCCAAATGAACCGAAAAGAGATTCCACATTACCCACGTCACCTTGGAGTTCCATCGCACCTATCTTACACCGACACTGGTCCCAACAGACCAAAACGAGACTCCACATGACCCACGTCACCTAGGAGTACCATCGGGTGCATCCAAAATGATTTCCAAGCCTATGGTATGTTCGGCGCAAACCGTGCACCTATCTTGCACCGACACTGGCTCCCAACAGACGAAAACGAGACTCCACATGACCCACGTCACCTAGGAGTACCATCGGGTGCGTCCAAAATGATTTCTGAGCCTATGGTATGTACGGCACAAACCATGCACCTATCTTGCACTGACACTGGCTCCCAAAAGACCAAAATGAAATTCCACTTGACCCACATCACCTAGGAGTACCCTCGGGTGCGTCCAAAACGATTTCTGAGCCAATGGTATGTTCGGCGCAAACCATGCACCTATCTTGCACCGACACTAGCTCCCAACAGACCGAAACAAAGATTCCACATGACCAACATCACCTAGGAGTACCATCGGATGCGTCCAAAATAATTTCCGAGCCAATGGTGTGTTCAGTGCAAACCGTGCACCAATCTTGCACCGACACTGGCTCCCAACGGACCGAAACAAGACTCCACATGACCCACGTCACCTAGGAGTTCCATCTGGTGTGTCCAAAATGATTTCTGAGCCTATGGTATGTTTGGCGCTAACCGTGCACCTATCTTGCACCGACACTAGCTCCCAACAGACCGATACGAGATTCCACTTGACCCACGTCACCTAGGAGTACCATCGGGTGTGTCCAAAATGATTTCCGAGCCTATGGTATATTCGGCGCCAACCGTGCACCTATCTTGCACCGACACTGGCTCCCAACAGACCGAAACGTGATTTCACTTGACCAACGTCACCTAGGAGTACCCTCGGGTGCGTCCAAAACGATTTCTGAGCCTATGGTATGTTCGGCGCAAACCGTGCACCTATCTTGCACCGACACTGGCTCCCAACAGACCAAAACGAGATTCCACATGACCAACATCCCCAAGGAGTACCATCAGGTGCGTCCAAAATGATTTCCGAGCCTATGGTGTGTTCAGCGCAAACCATGCACCAATCTTGCATCGACACTGGCTCCCAACGGACCGAAATAAGACTCCACATGACCCACGTCACCTAGGAGTTCCATCTGGTGTGTCCAAAATGATTTCCGAGCCTATGGTATGTTCGGCGCTAACCGTGCACCTATCTTGCACCGACACTGGCTCCCAACAGAACGATACGAGATTCCACTTGACCCACGTCACCTAGGAGTACCATCGGGTGTGTCCAAAATGATTTCCGAGCCTATGGTATGTTCAGCGCCAACCGTGCACCTATCTTGCACCAACACTGGCTCCTAATAGAACGAAACAAGATTCCACTTGACCCACGTTACCTAGGAGTACCATCAGGTGCGTCCAAAAAGATTTTCAAGCCTATGGTATGTTCGGCGCAAACCGTGCACCTATCTTGCATCGACACTGGCTCCCAACAGACTGAAACAAGATTCCACATGACCCACGTCACCTAGGAGTACCATCGGGTGCGTCCAAAACGATTTCTGATCCTACGGTACATTTGGTGCAAACCATGCACCTATCTTGTGTCAAGATTAGCACCACCTCCGAACAGACCGAAACGAGCTTTCGCTTGAGCCTCATCACCTACGAGTACCATTGGGTGCGTCCGAAATGATTTTTGAGCCTATGGTACACTCGGTGCAAACCGTGCACCTATCTTGCACCGACACCAACACTGTCTCCAAATGAACCGAAAAGAGATTCCACATTACCCATGTCACCTTGGAGTTCCATCGCACCTATCTTACACCGACACTGGCTCCCAACGGACCAAAACGAGACTCCACATGACCCACGTCACCTAGGAGTACCCTCGGGTGCGTCCAAAATGATTTCTAAGCCTATGGTATGTTCGGCGCAAACCGTGCACCTATCTTGCACCGACACTGGCTCCCAACAGACCGAAACGAGATTCCACATGACCAACGTCACCTAGGAGTACCATCGGGTGCATCCAAAATGATTTCTGAGCCTATGGTGTGTTCGGCGCAAACCGTGCACCAATCTTGCACCGACACTGGCTCCCAACGGACCGAAACAAGACTCCACATGACCCACGTCACCTAGGTGTTCCATCTGGTGTGTCCAAAATGATTTCCGAGCCTATGGTATGTTTGGCACTAACCGTGCACCTATCTTGCACCGACACTGGCTCCCAACAGACCGATATGAGATTCCACTTGACGCACTTCACCTAGGAGTACCATCGGGTGCGTCCAAAACGATTTCCGATCCTACGGTACGTTTGGTGCAAACCATGCACCTATCTTGTGTCAAGATTAGCACCACCTCCGAACGGACCAAAACGAGCTTTCGCTTGAGCCTCATCACCTACGAGTACCATTGGGTGCGTCCGAAATGATTTTTGAGCCTATGGTACACTCGGCGCAAACCGTGCACCTATCTTGCACCGACACCAACACTGTCTCCAAATGAACCGAAAAGAGATTCCACATTACCCACGTCACCTTGGAGTTCCATCGCACCTATCTTACACCGACATTGGCTCCCAACGGACCAAAATGAGACTCCACATGACCCACTTTACCTAGGAGTACCATCGGGTGCGTCCAAAATGATTTCCGAGCCTATGGTATGTCTGGTGCAAACCGTGCACCTATCTTGCACCGACACTGGCTCCCAACAGACCAAAATGAGACTCCACATGACCCACATCACCTAGGAGTACCATCGGGTGCGTCCAAAATGATTTCTGAGCCTATGGTATGTTCGACGCAAACCATGCACCTATCTTGCACCGACACTGGCTCCCAACAGACCAAAACAAGATTCCACTTGACCCACGTCACCTAGGAGTACCATCGGGTGCGTCCAAAATGATTTCTGAGCCTATGGTATGTTCGGCGCAAACCATGCACCTATCTTGCACCGACACTGGCTCCCAACAGACCGAAACGAGATTCCACATGACCAACGTCACCTAGGAGTACCATCGGGTGCGTCCAAAATGATTTCTGAGCCTATGGTGTGTTCGATGCAAACCGTGCACCAATCTTGCACCGACACTGGCTCCCAATGGACCGAAACAAGACTCCACATGACCCACGTCACCTAGGTGTTCCATCTGGTGTGTCCAAAATGATTTCCAAGCCTATGGTATGTTCGGCGCTAACTGTGCACCTATCTTGCATCGACACTGGCTCCGAACAGACCAAAACAAGATTCCACATGACCCATGTCACCTAGGAGTACCATCGGGTGCGTCCAAAACAATTTCTGATCCTACGGTACGTTTGGCGCAAACCATGCACCTATCTTGCGTCAAGATTGGCACTTCCTCCAAACGGACCGAAACGAGCTTTTGCTTGAGCCTCATCACCTACAAGTACCATTGGGTACGTCCATCATGATTTTTGAGCCTATGGTACACTCGGCGCGAACCGTGCAGCTATCTTGCACCGACACCAACACTGTCTCCAAATGAACCGAAAAGAGATTCCACATTACCCACGTCACCTTGGAGTTCCATCGCACCTATCTTACACCGACACTGGTCCCAACGGACCAAAACGAGACTCCACATGACCCACGTCACCTAGGAGTACCATCGGGTGCATCCAAAATGATTTCCAAGCCTATGGTATGTTCGGCGCAAACCGTGCACCTATCTTGCACCGACACTGGCTCCCAACAGACAAAAACGAGACTCCACATGACCCACGTCACCTAGGAGTACCATCGGGTGCGTCCAAAATGATTTCTGAGCCTATGGTATGTACGGCACAAACCATGCACCTATCTTGCACTGACACTGGCTCCCAAAAGACCAAAATGAAATTCCACTTGACCCACATCACCTAGGAGTACCCTCGGGTGCGTCCAAAACGATTTCTGAGCCAATGGTATGTTCGGCGCAAACCATGCACCTATCTTGCACCGACACTAGCTCCCAACAGACCGAAACAAAGATTCCACATGACCAACATCACCTAGGAGTACCATCGGGTGCGTCCAAAATAATTTCTGAGCCAATGGTGTGTTCAGCGCAAACCGTGCACCAATCTTGCACCGACACTGGCTCCCAACGGACCGAAACAAGACTCCACATGACCCACGTCACCTAGGAGTTCCATCTGGTGTGTCCAAAACGATTTCCGAGCCTATGGTATGTTCGGCGCTAACCGTGCACCTATCTTGCACCGACACTAGCTCCCAACAGACCGATACGAGATTCCACTTGACCCACGTCACCTAGGAGTACCATCGGGATGTGTCCAAAATGATTTCCGAGCCTATGGTATATTCGGCGCCAACCGTGCACCTATCTTGCACCGACACTGGCTCCCAACAGACCGAAACGTGATTTCACTTGACCAACGTCACCTAGGAGTACCCTCGGGTGCGTCCAAAACGATTTCTGAGCCTATGGTATGTTCGGCGCAAACCGTGCACCTATCTTGCACCGACACTGGCTCCCAACAGACCAAAACGAGATTCCACATGACCAACATCCCCTAGGAGTACCATCGGGTGCGTCCAAAATGATTTCCGAGCCTATGGTGTGTTCAGCGCAAACCATGCACCAATCTTGCATCGACACTGGCTCCCAACGGACCGAAATAAGACTCCACATGACCCACGTCACCTAGGAGTTCCATCTGGTGTGTCCAAAATGATTTCCGAGCCTATGGTATGTTCGGCGCTAACCGTGCACCTATCTTGCACCGACACTGGCTCCCAACAGACCGATACGAGATTCCACTTGACCCACGTCACCTAGGAGTACCATCGGGTGTGTCCAAAATGATTTCCGAGCCTATGGTATGTTCAGCGCCAACCGTGCACCTATCTTGCACCGACACTGGCTCCTAATAGAACGAAACAAGATTCCACTTGACCCACGTTACCTAGGAGTACCATCAGGTGCGTCCAAAAAGATTTTCAAGCCTATGGTATGTTCGGCGCAAACCGTGCACCTATCTTGCATCGACACTGGCTCCCAACAGACCGAAACAAGATTCCACATGACCCACGTCACCTAGGAGTACCATCGGGTGCGTCCAAAACGATTTGTGATCCTACGGTACATTTGGTGCAAACCATGCACCTATCTTGTGTCAAGATTAGCACCACCTCCGAACGGACCGAAACGAGCTTTCGCTTGAGCCTCATCACCTACGAGTACCATTGGGTGCGTCCGAAATGATTTTTGAGCCTATGGTACACTCGGTGCAAACCGTGCACCTATCTTGCACCGACCCAACACTGTCTCCAAATGAACCGAAAAGAGATTCCACATTACCCATGTCACCTTGGAGTTCCATCGCACCTATCTTACACCGACACTGGCTCCCAACGGACCAAAACGAGACTCCACATGACCCACGTCACCTAGGAGTACCCTCGGGTGCGTCCAAAATGATTTCTAAGCCTATGGTATGTTCGGCGCAAACCGTGCACCTATCTTGCACCGACACTGGCTCCCAACAGACCGAAACGAGATTCCACATGACCAACGTCACCTAGGAGTACCATCGGGTGCATCCAAAATGATTTCTGAGCCTATGGTGTGTTCGGCGCAAACCGTGCACCAATCTTGCACCGACACTGGCTCCCAACGGACCGAAACAAGACTCCACATGACCCACGTCACCTAGGTGTTCCATCTGGTGTGTCCAAAATGATTTCCGAGCCTATGGTATGTTTGGCACTAACCGTGCACCTATCTTGCACCGACACTGGCTCCCAACAGACCGATATGAGATTCCACTTGACGCACGTCACCTAGGAGTACCATCGGGTGCGTCCAAAACGATTTCCGATCCTACGGTACGTTTGGTGCAAACCATGCACCTATCTTGTGTCAAGATTAGCACCACCTCCGAACGGACCAAAACGAGCTTTCGCTTGAGCCTCATCACCTACGAGTACCATTGGGTGCGTCCGAAATGATTTTTGAGCCTATGGTACACTCGGCGCAAACCGTGCACCTATCTTGCACCGACACCAACACTGTCTCCAAATGAACCGAAAAGAGATTCCACATTACCCACGTCACCTTGGAGTTCCATCGCACCTATCTTACACCGACATTGGCTCCCAACGGACCAAAATGAGACTCCACATGACCCACTTTACCTAGGAGTACCATCGGGTGCGTCCAAAATGATTTCCGAGCCTATGGTATGTCTGGTGCAAACCGTGCACCTATCTTGCACCGACACTGGCTCCCAACAGACCAAAATGAGACTCCACATGACCCACATCACCTAGGAGTACCATCGGGTGCGTCCAAAATGATTTCTGAGCCTATGGTATGTTCGACGCAAAACATGCACCTATCTTGCACTGACACTGGCTCCCAACAGACCGAAACAAGATTCCACTTGACCCACGTCACCTAGGAGTACCATCGGGTGCGTCCAAAATGATTTCTGAGCCTATGGTATGTTCGGCGCAAACTATGCACCTATCTTGCACCGACACTGGCTCCCAACAGACCGAAACGAGATTCCACATGACCAACGTCACCTAGGAGTACCATCGGGTGCGTCCAAAATGATTTCTGAGCCTATGGTGTGTTCGATGCAAACCGTGCACCAATCTTGCACCGACACTGGCTCCCAACGGACCGAAACAAGACTCCACATGACCCACGTCACCTAGGTGTTCCATCTGGTGTGTCCAAAATGATTTCCGAGCCTATGGTATGTTCGGCGCTAACTGTGCACCTATCTTGCACCGACACTGGCTCCGAACAGACCAAAACAAGGTTCCACATGACCCATGTCACCTAGGAGTACCATCGGGTGCGTCCAAAACAATTTCTGATCCTACGGTACGTTTGGCGCAAACCATGCACCTATCTTGCGTCAAGATTGCCACTTCCTCCAAACGGACCGAAACGAGCTTTGCTTGAGCCTCATCACCTACAAGTACCATTGGGTACGTCCATCATGATTTTTGAGCCTATGGTACACTCGGCGCGAACCGTGCAGCTATCTTGCACCGACACCAACACTGTCTCCAAATGAACCGAAAAGAGATTCCACATTACCCACGTCACCTTGGAGTTCCATCGCACCTATCTTACACCGACACTGGTCCCAATGGACCAAAACAAGACTCCACATGACCCACGTCACCTAGGAGTACCATCGGGTGCGTCCAAAATGATTTCCAAGCCTATGGTATGTTCGGCGCAAACCGTGCACCTATCTTGCACCGACACTGGCTCCCAACAGACCAAAACGAGACTGCACATGACCCACGTCACCTAGGAGTACCATCGGGTGCGTCCAAAATGATTTCTGAGCCTATGGTGTGTTCGGCGCCAACCGTATACCTATCTTGCACTGACACTGGCTCCAAAAAGACCGAAATAAAATTCCACTTGACCCACGTCACCTAGGAGTACCCTCGGGTGCGTCCAAAATGATTTCTGAGCCTATGGTATGTTCGGCGCAAACCATGCACCTATCTTGCACCGACACTGGCTCCCAACAGACCGAAACAAGATTCCACATGACCAACATCACCTAGGAGTACCATCGGGTGCGTCCAAAATGATTTCTGAGCCTATGGTGTGTTTAGCGCAAACCGTGCACCAATCTTGCACCGACACTGGCTCCCAATGGACCGAAACAAGACTCCACATGACCCACGTCACCTAGGAGTTCCATCTGGTGTGTCCAAAATGATTTTCGGGCCTATGGTATGTTCGGCGCTAACCGTGCACCTATCTTGCACCGACACTGGCTCCTAATAGACCGATACGAGATTCCACTTGACCCACATCACCTAGGAGTACCATCGGGTGTGTCCAAAATGATTTCTGAGCCTATGGTATATTCGGCGCCAACCGTGCACCTAACTTGCACCGACACTGGCTCCCAACAGAACGAAACGTGATTTCACTTGACCAACGTCACCTAGGAGTACCCTCGGGTGCGTCCAAAACGATTTCTGAGCCTATGGTATGTTCGGCACAAACCGTGCACCTATCTTGCACCGACACTGGCTCCCAACAGACCAAAACGAGATTCCACATGACCAACATCACCTAGGAGTACCATCGGGTGCGTCCAAAATGATTTCCGAGCCTATGGTGTGTTCAGCGCAAACCATGCACCAATCTTGCACCGACACTAGCTCCCAACGGACCGAAACAAGACTCCACATGACCCACATCACCTAGGAGTTCCATCTGGTGTGTCCAAAATGATTTCCGAGCCTATGGTATGTTCGGCGCTAACCATGCACCTATCTTGCACCGACACTGGCTCCCAACAGACCGATACGAGATTCCACTTGACCCACGTCACCTAGGAGTACCATCGGGTGTGTCCAAAATTATTTCCGAGCCTATGGTATGTTCAGCGCCAACCGTGCACCTATCTTGCACCGATACTGGCTCCTAATAGAACGAAACGAGATTCCACTTGACCCACGTTACCTAGGAGTACCATCAGGTGCGTCCAAAAAGATTTCAAGCCTATGGTATGTTCGGCGCAAACCGTGCACCTATCTTGCACCGACACTGTCTCCCAACAGATCGAAACAAGATTCACATGACCCACGTCACCTAGGAGTACCATCGGGTGCGTCCAAAACGATTTCAGATCCTACGGTACATTTGGTGCAAACCATGCACCTATCTTGTGTCAAGATTAGCACCACCTCCGAACGGACCGAAATGAGCTTTCGCTTGAGCCTCATCACCTACGAGTAACATTGGGTGCGTCCGAAATGATTTTTGAGCCTATGGTACACTCGGCGCAAACCGTGCACCTATCTTGCACCGACACCAACACTGTCTCCAAATGAACCGAAAAGAAATTCCACATTACCCACATCACCTTGGAGTTCCATCACACCTATCTTACACCGACACTGGCTCCCAACGGACCAAAATGAGACTCCACATGACCCACTTTACCTAGGAGTACCATCGGGTGCGTCCAAAATGATTTCCGAGCCTATGGTATGTCTGGTGCAAACCGTGCACCTATCTTGCACCGACACTGGCTCCCAACAGACCAAAATGAGACTCCACATGACCCACATCACCTAGGAGTACCATCGGGTGCGTCCAAAATGATTTCTGATCCTATGATATGTTCGACGCAAACCATGCACCTATCTTGCACCGACACTGGCTCCCAACAGACCGAAATGAGATTCCACTTGACCCACGTCACCTAGGAGTACCATCGGGTGCGTCCAAAATGATTTCTGAGCCTATGGTATGTTCGGCGCAAACCGTGCACCTATCTTGCACCGACACTGGCTCCCAACAGACCGAAACGAGATTCCACATGACCAACGTCACCTAGGAGTACCATCGGGTGCGTCCAAAATGATTTTTGAGCCTATGGTGTGTTCGGTGCAAACCGTGCACCAATCTTGCACCGACACTGGCTCCCAACGGACCGAAACAAGACTCCACATGACCCACGTCACCTAGGTGTTCCATCTGGTGTGTCCAAAATGATTTCCGAGCCTATAGTATGTTCGGCGCTAACCGTGCACCCATCTTGCACCGACACTGGCTCCCAACAGACCGAAACAGGATTCCACATGACCCATGTCAGCTAGGAGTACCATCGGGTGCGTCCAAAACGATTTCCGATCCTACGGTACGTTTGGTGCAAACCATGCACCTATCTTGTGTCAAGATTAGCACCACCTTCGAACGGACCAAAACGAGCTTTCGCTTGAGCCTCATCACATACGAGTACCATTGGGTGCGTCCAAAATGATTTTTGAGCCTATGGTACACTCAGCGCAAACCGTGCACCTATCTTGCACCGACACCAACACTGTCTCCAAATGAACCGAAAAGAGATTCCACATTACCCACGTCACCTTGGAGTTCCATCGCACCTATCTTACACCGACACTGGCTCCCAACGGACCAAAATGAGACTCCACATGACCCACTTCACCTAGGAGTACCATCGGGTGCGTCCAAAATGATTTCCGAGCCTATGGTATGTCTGGTGCAAACCGTGCACCTATCTTGCACCGACACTGGCTCCCAACAGACCAAAATGAGACTCCACATGACCCACATCACCTAGGAGTACCATTGGGTGCGTCCAAAATGATTTCTGAGCCTATGGTATGTTCGACACAAACCATGCACCTATCTTGCACCGACACTAGCTCCCAACAGACCGAAACGAGATTCCACTTGACCCACGTCACCTAGGAGTACCATCGGGTGCGTCCAAAATGATTTCTAAGCCTATGGTATGTTCGGCGCAAACCGTGCACCTATCTTGCACCGACACTGGCTCCCAACAGACCGAAACGAGATTCCACATGACCAACGTCACCTAGGAGTACCATCGGGTGCGTCCAAAATGATTTCTCAGCCTATGGTGTGTTCGGCGCAAACCGTGCACCAATCTTGCACCGACATTGGCTCCCAACGGACCGAAACAAGACTCCACATGACCCACGTCACCTAGGTGTTCCATCTGGTGTGTCCAAAATGATTTCCGAGCCTATGGTATGTTCGGCGCTAACCGTGCACCTATCTTGCACCGACACTGGCTCCCAACAGACTGAAACAAGATTCCACATGACCCATGTCACCTAGGAGTACCATCGGGTGCGTCCAAAATGATTTCCGATCCTATGGTACGTTTGGCGCAAACCTGCACCTATCTTGCGTCAAGATTAGCACCACCTCCAAACAGACCGAAATGAGCTTTCGCTTGAGCCTCATCTCCTACGAGTACCATTGGGTGCCTCCGAAATGATTTTTGAGCCTATGGTACACTCGACGTGAACCATGCACCTATCTTGCACCAACACTGGCTCCCAACAGACCAAAACGAGGCTCCACATGACCCACGTCACCTAGGAGTACCATTGGGTGCGTCCAAAATGATTTCTGAGCCTATGGTATGTTCGGCGCAAACCGTGCACCTATCTTGCACCGACACTGGCTCCCAACAGACCAAAACGAGATTCCACATGACCAACGTTACCTAGGAGTACCATCGGGTGCGTCCAAAACGATTTTTGAGCCTATGGTGTGTTCGGCACAAACAGTGAACCAATCTTGCACCAACACTGGCTCCCAATGGACCGAAACAGGACTCCACATGACCCACGTCACCTAGGAGTTCCATCTGGTGTGTCCAAAATGATTTCCGAGCCTATGGTATGTTCGGCACTAACCGTGCACCCATCTTGCACTGACACTGGCTCCCAACAGACCGATACGAGATTCCACTTGACGCACGTCACCTAGGAGTACCATCGGGTGCGTCCAAAACGATTTCCGATCCTACGGTACGTTTGGTGCAAACCATGCACCTATCTTGTGTCAAGATTAGCACCACCTCCGAATGGACCGAAACGAGCTTTCGCTTGAGCCTCATCACCTACAAGTACCATTGGGTGCGTCCGAAATGATTTTTGAGCCTATGGTACACTCGGCGCAAACCGTGCACCTATCTTGCACCGACACCAACACTGTCTCCAAATGAACCGAAAAGAGATTCCACATTACCCATGTCACCTTGGAGTTCCATCGCACCTATCTTACACCAACACTGTCTCCAAATGAACCAAAAAGAGATTCCACATTACCCATGTCACCTTGGAGTTCCATCGCACCTATCTTACACCGACACTGGCTCCCAATGGACCAAAACGAGACTCCACATGACCCACTTTACCTAGGAGTACCATCGGGTGCGTCCAAAATGATTTCCGAACCTATGGTATGTCTGGTGCAAACCGTGCACCTATCTTGCACCGACACTGGCTCCCAACAGACCAAAATGAGACTCCACATGACCCACATCACCTAGGAGTACCATTGGGTGCGTCCAAAATGATTTCTGAGCCTATGGTATGTTCGGCGCAAACTGTGCACCTATCTTGCACCGACACTGGCTCCCAACAGACCAAAACGAGATTCCACATGACCAACGTTACCTAGGAGTACCATCGGGTGCGTCCAAAATGATTTCTGAGCCTATGGTGTGTTCGGCGCAAACAGTGAACCAATCTTGCACCGACACTGGCTCCCAATGGACCGAAACAGGACTCCACATGACCCACATCACCTAGGAGTTCCATCTGGTGTGTCCAAAATGATTTCCGAGCCTATGGTATGTTTGGCACTAACCGTGCACCTATCTTGCACCGACACTGGCTCCCAACAGACCGATATGAGATTCCACTTGACGCACGTCACCTAGGAGTACCATCGGGTGCGTCCAAAATGATTTCCGATCCTACGGTACGTTTGGTGCAAACCATGCACCTATCTTGTGTCAAGATTAGCACCACCTCCGAACGGACCAAAACGAGCTTTCGCTTGAGCCTCATCACCTACGAGTACCATTGGGTGCGTCCGAAATGATTTTTGAGCCTATGGTACACTCGGCGCAAACCGTGCACCTATCTTGCACCGACACCAACACTGTCTCCAAATGAACCGAAAAGAGATTCCACATTACCCACGTCACCTTGGAGTTCCATCGCACCTATCTTACACTGACATTGGCTCCCAACGGACCAAAATGAGACTTCACATGACCCACTTTACCTAGGAGTACCATCGGGTGCGTCCAAAATGATTTCTAAGCCTATGGTATGTTCGGCGCAAACCGTGCACCTATCTTGCACCGACACTGTCTCCCAACAGATCGAAACAAGATTCCACATGACCCACGTCACCTAGGAGTACCATCGGGTGCGTCCAAAATGATTTCAGATCCTACGGTACATTTGGTGCAAACCATGCACCTATCTTGTGTCAAGATTAGCACCACCTCCGAACGGACCAAAATGAGCTTTCGCTTGAGCCTCATCACCTACGAGTACCATTGGGTGCGTCCGAAATGGATTTTGAGCCTATGGTACACTCGGCGCAAACCGTGCACCTATCTTGCACCGACACCAACACTGTTTCCAAATGAATCGAAAAGAGATTCCACATTACCCACGTCACCTTGGAGTTCCATCGCACCTATCTTACACCGACACTGGCTCCCAACGGACCAAAATGAGACTCCACATGACCCACTTTACCTAGGAGTACCATCGGGTGCGTCCAAAATGATTTCCGAGCCTATGGTATGTCTGGTGCAAACCGTGCACCTATCTTGCACCGACACTGGCTCCCAACAGACCAAAATGAGACTCCACATGACCCACATCACCTAGGAGTACCATCGGGTGCGTCCAAAATGATTTCTGATCCTATGATATGTTCGACGCAAACCATGCACCTATCTTGCACTGACACTGGCTCCCAACAGACCGAAACAAGATTCCACTTGACCCACGTCACCTAGGAGTACCATTGGGTGCGTCCAAAATGATTTCTGAGCCTATGGTATGTTCGGCGCAAACCGTGCACCTATCTTGCACCGACACTGGCTCCCAACAGACCGAAACGAGATTCCACATGACCAACGTCACCTAGGAGTACCATCGGGTGCGTCCAAAATGATTTTTGAGCCTATGGTGTGTTCGGTGCAAACCGTGCACCAATCTTGCACCGACACTGGCTCCCAACGGACCGAAACAAGACTCCACATGACCCACGTCACCTAGGTGTTCCATCTGGTGTGTCCAAAATGATTTCTGAGCCTATAGTATGTTCGGCGCTAACCGTGCACCCATCTTGCACCGACACTGGCTCCCAACAGACCGAAACAGGATTCCACATGACCCATGTCAGCTAGGAGTACCATCGGGTGCGTCCAAAACAATTTCCGATCCTACGGTACGTTTGGTGCAAACCATGCACCTATCTTGTGTCAAGATTAGCACCACCTTCGAACGGACCAAAACGAGCTTTTGCTTGAGCCTCATCACATACGAGTACCATTGGGTGCGTCCAAAATGATTTTTGAGCCTATGGTACACTCAGCGCAAACCGTGCACCTATCTTGCACCGACACCAACACTGTCTCCAAATGAACCGAAAAGAGATTCCACATTACCCACGTCACCTTGGAGTTCCATCGCACCTATCTTACACCGACACTGGCTCCCAACGGACCAAAATGAGACTCCACATGACCCACTTAACCTAGGAGTACCATCGGGTGCGTCCAAAATGATTTCCGAGCCTATGGTATGTCTGGTGCAAACCGTGCACCTATCTAGCACCGACACTGGCTCCCAACAGACCAAAATGAGACTCCACATGACCCACATCACCTAGGAGTACCATTGGGTGCGTCCAAAATGATTTCTGAGCCTATGGTATGTTCGACACAAACCATGCACCTATCTTGCACCGACACTAGCTCCCAACAGACCGAAACGAGATTCCACTTGACCCACGTCACCTAGGAGTACCATCGGGTGCGTCCAAAATGATTTCTAAGCCTATGGTATGTTCGGCGCAAACCGTGCACCTATCTTGCACCGACACTGGCTCCCAACAGACCGAAAAGAGATTCCACATGACCAACGTCACCTAGGAGTACCATCGGGTGCGTCCAAAATGATTTCTCAGCCTATGGTGTGTTCGGCGCAAACCGTGCACCAATCTTGCACCGACACTGGCTCCCAACGGACCGAAACAAGACTCCACATGACCCACGTCACCTAGGTGTTCCATCTGGTGTGTCCAAAATGATTTCCGAGCCTATGGTATGTTCGGCGCTAACCGTGCACCTATCTTGCACCGACACTGGCTCCCAACAGACTGAAACAAGATTCCACATGACCCATGTCACCTAGGAGTACCATCGGGTGCGTCCAAAATGATTTCCGATCCTATGGTACGTTTGGCGCAAACCTGCACCTATCTTGCGTCAAGATTAGCACCACCTCCAAACGGACCGAAACGAGCTTTCGCTTGAGCCTCATCTCCTACGAGTACCATTGGGTGCCTCCGAAATGATTTTTGAGCCTATGGTACACTCGACGTGAACCATGCACCTATCTTGCACCAACACTGGCTCCTAACAGACCAAAACGAGGCTCCACATGACCCACGTCACCTAGGAGTACCATTGGGTGCGTCCAAAATGATTTCTGAGCCTATGGTATGTTCGGCGCAAACCGTGCACCTATCTTGCACCGACACTGGCTCCCAACAGACCGAAACGAGATTCCACATGACCAACGTTACCTAGGAGTACCATCGGGTGCGTCCAAAACGATTTTTGAGCCTATGGTGTGTTCGGCACAAACAGTGAACCAATCTTGCACCAACACTGGCTCCCAATGGACCGAAACAGGACTCCACATGACCCACGTCACCTAGGAGTTCCATCTGGTGTGTCCAAAATGATTTTCGAGCCTATGGTATGTTCGGCACTAACCGTGCACCCATCTTGCACTGACACTGGCTCCCAACAGACCGATACGAGATTCCACTTGACGCACGTCACCTAGGAGTACCATCGGGTGCGTCCAAAACAATTTCCGATCCTACGGTACGTTTGGTGCAAACCATGCACCTATCTTGTGTCAAGATTAGCACCACCTCCGAATGGACCGAAACGAGCTTTCGCTTGAGCCTCATCACCTACGAGTACCATTGGGTGCGTCCGAAATGATTTTTGAGCCTATGGTACACTCGGCGCAAACCGTGCACCAATCTTGCACCGACACCAACACTGTCTCCAAATGAACCAAAAAGAGATTCCACATTACCCACGTCACCTTGGAGTTCCATCGCACCTATCTTACACCGACACTGGCTCCCAATGGACCAAAACGAGACTCCACATGACCCACTTTACCTAGGAGTACCATCGGGTGCGTCCAAAATGATTTCCGAACCTATGGTATGTCTGGTGCAAACCGTGCACCTATCTTGCACCGACACTGGCTCCCAACAGACCAAAATGAGACTCCACATGACCCACTTCACCTAGGAGTACCATCGGGTGCGTCCAAAATGATTTCCGAGCCTATGGTATGTCTGGTGCAAACCGTGCACCTATCTTGCACCGACACTGGCTCCCAACAGACCAAAATGAGACTCCACATGACCCACATCACCTAGGAGTACCATTGGGTGCGTCCAAAATGATTTCTGAGCCTATGGTATGTTCGGCGCAAACTGTGCACCTATCTTGCACCGACACTGGCTCCCCACAGACCGAAACGAGATTCCACATGACCAACGTTACCTAGGAGTACCATCGGGTGCGTCCAAAATGATTTCTGAGCCTATGGTGTGTTCGGCGCAAACAGTGAACCAATCTTGCACCGACACTGGCTCCCAATGGACCGAAACAGGACTCCACATGACCCACATCACCTAGGAGTTCCATCTGGTGTGTCCAAAATGATTTCCGAGCCTATGGTATGTTCGGCACTAACCGTGCACCTATCTTGCACCGACACTGGCTCCCAACAGACCGATATGAGATTCCACTTGACGCACGTCACCTAGGAGTACCATCGGGTGCGTCCAAAACGATTTCCGATCCTACGGTACGTTTGGTGCAAACCATGCACCTATCTTGTGTCAAGATTAGCACCACCTCCGAACGGACCAAAACGAGCTTTCGCTTGAGCCTCATCACCTACGAGTACCATTGGGTGCGTCCAAAATGATTTTTGAGCCTATGGTACACTCGGCGCAAACCGTGCACCTATCTTGCATCGACACCAACACTGTCACCAAATGAACCGAAAAGAGATTCCACATTACCCACGTCACCTTGGAGTTCCATCGCACCTATCTTACACCGACATTGGCTCCCAACGGACCAAAATGAGACTTCACATGACCCACTTTACCTAGGAGTACCATCGGGTGCGTCCAAAATGATTTCCGAGCCAATGGTATGTCTGGTGCAAACCGTGCACCTATCTTGCACCGACACTGGCTCCCAACAGACCAAAATGAGACTCCACATGACCCACATCACCTAGGAGTACCATCGGGTGCGTCCAAAATGATTTCTGAGCCTATGGTATGTTCGACGCAAACCATGCACCTATCTTGCACCGACACTGGCTCCCAACAGACTGAAACGAGATTCCACTTGACCCACGTCACCTAGGAGTACCATCAGGTGCGTCCAAAATGATTTCTGAGCCTATGGTATGTTCGGCGCAAACCGTGCACCTATCTTGCACCGACACTGGCTCCCAACAGACCGAAACGAGATTCCACATGACCAACGTCACCTAGGAGTACCATCGGGTGCGTCCAAAATGATTTCTGAGCCTATGGTGTGTTCGGTGCAAACCGTGCACCAATCTTGCACCGACACTGGCTCCCAACGGACCGAAACAAGACTCCACATGACCCACGTCACCTAGGTGTTCCATCTGGTGTGTCCAAAATGATTTCCGAGCCTATGGTATGTTCGGCGCTAACTGTGCACCTATCTTGCACCGACACTGGCTCCGAACAGACCAAAACAAGATTCCACATGACCCATGTCACCTAGGAGTACCATTGGGTGCGTCCAAAATGATTTCTGATCCTACGGTACGTTTGGCGCAAACCATGCACCTATCTTGCGTCAAGATTGGCAGCACCTCCAAACGGACCGAAACGAGCTTTTGCTTGAGCCTCATCACCTACAAGTACCGTTGGGTACGTCCATAATGATTTTTGAGCCTATGGTACACTCGGCGCGAACCGTGCACCTATCTTGCACCGACACCAACACTGTCTCCAAATGAACCGAAAAGAGATTCCACATTACCCACGTCACCTTGGAGTTCCATCGCACCTATCTTACACCGACACTGGTCCCAACGGACCAAAACGAGACTCCACATGACCCACGTCACCAAGGAGTACCATCGGGTGCGTCCAAAATGATTTCCAAGCCTATGGTATGTTCGGCGCAAACCGTGCACCTATCTTGCACCGACACTGGCTCCCAACAGACCAAAACGAGACTCCACATGACCCACGTCACCTAGGAGTACCATCGGGTGCGTCCAAAATGATTTCTGAGCCTATGGTGTGTTCGGCGCCAACCGTATACCTATCTTGCACTGACACTGGCTCCCAAAAGACCAAAATGAAATTCCACTTGACCCACGTCACCTAGGAGTACCCTCGGGTGCGTCCAAAATGATTTCTGAGTTATGGTGTGTTTAGCGCAAACCGTGCACCAATCTTGCACCGACACTGGCTCCCAATGGACCGAAACACGACTCCACATGACCCATGTCACCTAGGAGTTCCATCTGGTGTGTCCAAAATGATTTCCGAGCCTATGGTATGTTCGGCGCTAACCGTGCACCTATCTTGCACCGACACTGGCTCCCAATAGACCAATACGAGATTCCACTTGACCCACGTCACCTAGGAGTACCATCGGGTGTGTCCAAAATGATTTCTGAGCCTATGGTATATTCGGCGCCAACCGTGCACCTAACTTGCACCGACACTGGCTCCCAACAGACCGAAACGTGATTTCACTTGACCAACGTCACCTAGGAGTACCCTCGGGTGTGTCCAAAACGATTTCTGAGCCTATGGTATGTTCGGCGCAAACCGTGCACCTATCTTGCACCGACACTGGCTCCCAACAGACCAAAACGAGATTCCACATGACCAACATCACCTAGGAGTACCATCGGGTGCGTCCAAAATGATTTCCGAGCCTATGGTGTGTTCAGCGCAAACCATGCACCAATCTTGCACCGACACTGGCTCCCAACGGACCGAAACAAGACTCCACATGACCCACGTCACCTAGGAGTTCCATCTGGTGTGTCCAAAATGATTTCTGAGCCTATGGTATGTTCGGCGCTAACCATGCACCTATCTTGCACCGACACTGGCTCCCAACAGACCGATACGAGATTCCACTTGACCCACGTCACCTAGGAGTACCATCGGGTGTGTCCAAAATGATTTCCGAGCCTATGGTATGTTCAGCGCCAACCGTGCACCTATCTTGCACCGACACTGGCTCCTAATAGAATGAAACGAGATTCCACTTGACCCACGTTACCTAGGAGTACCATCAGGTGCGTCCAAAAAGATTTTCAAGCCTATGGTATGTTCGGCGCAAACCGTGCACCTATCTTGCACCGACACTGTCTCCCAACAGATCGAAACAAGATTCCACATGACCCACGTCACCTAGGAGTACCATCGGGTGCGTCCAAAACGATTTCAGATCCTATGGTACATTTGGTGCAAACCATGCACCTATCTTGTGTCAAGATTAGCACCACCTCCGAACGGACCGAAATGAGCTTTCGCTTGAGCCTCATCACCTACGACTACCATTGGGTGCGTCCGAAATGATTTTTGAGCCTATGGTACACTCGGCGCAAACCGTGCACCTATCTTGCACCGACACCAACACTGTCTCCAAATGAACCGCAAAGAGATTCCACATTACCCACGTCACCTTGGAGTCCCATCGCACATATCTTACACCGACACTGGCTCCCAACGGACCAAAACGAGACTCCACATGACCCACGTCACCTAGGAGTACCATCGGGTGCGTCCAAAATGATTTCCGAGCCGATGGTATGTTCGGCGCAAACCGTGCACCTATCTTGCACCGACACTGGCTCCCAACAGACCGAAACGAGATTCCACTTGACCCACGTCACCTAGGAGTACCATTGGGTGCGTCCAAAATGATTTCTGATCCTATGATATGTTCGACGCAAACCATGCACCTATCTTGCACTGACACTGGCTCCCAACAGACCGAAACAAGATTCCACTTGACCCACGTCACCTAGGAGTACCATTGGGTGCGTCCAAAATGATTTCTGAGCCTATGGTATGTTCGGCGCAAACCGTGCACCTATCTTGCACCGACACTGGCTCCCAACAGACCGAAACGAGATTCCACATGACCAACGTCACCTAGGAGTACCATCGGGTGCGTCCAAAATGATTTTTGAGCCTATGGTGTGTTCGGTGCAAACCGTGCACCAATCTTGCACCGACACTGGCTCCCAACGGACCGAAACAAGACTCCACATGACCCACGTCACCTAGGTGTTCCATCTGGTGTGTCCAAAATGATTTCTGAGCCTATAGTATGTTCGGCGCTAACCGTGCACCCATCTTGCACCGACACTGGCTCCCAACAGACCGAAACAGGATTCCACATGACCCATGTCAGCTAGGAGTACCATCGGGTGCGTCCAAAACAATTTCCGATCCTACGGTACGTTTGGTGCAAACCATGCACCTATCTTGTGTCAAGATTAGCACCACCTTCGAACGGACCAAAACGAGCTTTTGCTTGAGCCTCATCACATACGAGTACCATTGGGTGCGTCCAAAATGATTTTTGAGCCTATGGTACACTCAGCGCAAACCGTGCACCTATCTTGCACCGACACCAACACTGTCTCCAAATGAACCGAAAAGAGATTCCACATTACCCACGTCACCTTGGAGTTCCATCGCACCTATCTTACACCGACACTGGCTCCCAACGGACCAAAATGAGACTCCACATGACCCACTTAACCTAGGAGTACCATCGGGTGCGTCCAAAATGATTTCCGAGCCTATGGTATGTCTGGTGCAAACCGTGCACCTATCTAGCACCGACACTGGCTCCCAACAGACCAAAATGAGACTCCACATGACCCACATCACCTAGGAGTACCATTGGGTGCGTCCAAAATGATTTCTGAGGCTATGGTATGTTCGACACAAACCATGCACCTATCTTGCACCGACACTAGCTCCCAACAGACCGAAACGAGATTCCACTTGACCCACGTCACCTAGGAGTACCATCGGGTGCGTCCAAAATGATTTCTAAGCCTATGGTATGTTCGGCGCAAACCGTGCACCTATCTTGCACCGACACTGGCTCCCAACAGACCGAAAAGAGATTCCACATGACCAACGTCACCTAGGAGTACCATCGGGTGCGTCCAAAATGATTTCTCAGCCTATGGTGTGTTCGGCGCAAACCGTGCACCAATCTTGCACCGACACTGGCTCCCAACGGACCGAAACAAGACTCCACATGACCCACGTCACCTAGGTGTTCCATCTGGTGTGTCCAAAATGATTTCCGAGCCTATGGTATGTTCGGCGCTAACCGTGCACCTATCTTGCACCGACACTGGCTCCCAACAGACTGAAACAAGATTCCACATGACCCATGTCACCTAGGAGTACCATCGGGTGCGTCCAAAATGATTTCCGATCCTATGGTACGTTTGGCGCAAACCTGCACCTATCTTGCGTCAAGATTAGCACCACCTCCAAACGGACCGAAACGAGCTTTCGCTTGAGCCTCATCTCCTACGAGTACCATTGGGTGCCTCCGAAATGATTTTTGAGCCTATGGTACACTCGACGTGAACCATGCACCTATCTTGCACCAACACTGGCTCCTAACAGACCAAAACAAGGCTCCACATGACCCACGTCACCTAGGAGTACCATTGGGTGCGTCCAAAATGATTTCTGAGCCTATGGTATGTTCGGCGCAAACCGTGCACCTATCTTGCACCGACACTGGCTCCCAACAGACCGAAACGAGATTCCACATGACCAACGTTACCTAGGAGTACCATCGGGTGCGTCCAAAACGATTTTTGAGCCTATGGTGTGTTCGGCACAAACAGTGAACCAATCTTGCACCAACACTGGCTCCCAATGGACCGAAACAGGACTCCACATGACCCACGTCACCTAGGAGTTCCATCTGGTGTGTCCAAAATGATTTTCGAGCCTATGGTATGTTCGGCACTAACCGTGCACCCATCTTGCACTGACACTGGCTCCCAACAGACCGATACGAGATTCCACTTGACGCACGTCACCTAGGAGTACCATCGGGTGCGTCCAAAACAATTTCCGATCCTACGGTACGTTTGGTGCAAACCATGCACCTATCTTGTGTCAAGATTAGCACCACCTCCGAATGGACCGAAATGAGCTTTCGCTTGAGCCTCATCACCTACGAGTACCATTGGGTGCGTCCGAAATGATTTTTGAGCCTATGGTACACTCGGCGCAAACCGTGCACCAATCTTGCACCGACACCAACACTGTCTCCAAATGAACCAAAAAGAGATTCCACATTACCCACGTCACCTTGGAGTTCCATCGCACCTATCTTACACCGACACTGGCTCCCAATGGACCAAAACGAGACTCCACATGACCCACTTTACCTAGGAGTACCATCGGGTGCGTCCAAAATGATTTCCGAACCTATGGTATGTCTGGTGCAAACCGTGCACCTATCTTGCACCGACACTGGCTCCCAACAGACCAAAATGAGACTCCACATGACCCACTTCACCTAGGAGTACCATCGGGTGCGTCCAAAATGATTTCCGAGCCTATGGTATGTCTGGTGCAAACCGTGCACCTATCTTGCACCGACACTGGCTCCCAACAGACCAAAATGAGACTCCACATGACCCACATCACCTAGGAGTACCATTGGGTGCGTCCAAAATGATTTCTGAGCCTATGGTATGTTCGGCGCAAACTGTGCACCTATCTTGCACCGACACTGGCTCCCCACAGACCGAAACGAGATTCAACATGACCAACGTTACCTAGGAGTACCATCGGGTGCGTCCAAAATGATTTCTGAGCCTATGGTGTGTTCGGCGCAAACAGTGAACCAATCTTGCACCGACACTGGCTCCCAATGGACCGAAACAGGACTCCACATGACCCACATCACCTAGGAGTTCCATCTGGTGTGTCCAAAATGATTTCCGAGCCTATGGTATGTTCGGCACTAACCGTGCACCTATCTTGCACCGACACTGGCTCCCAACAGACCGATATGAGATTCCACTTGACGCACGTCACCTAGGAGTACCATCGGGTGCGTCCAAAACGATTTCCGATCCTACGGTACGTTTGGTGCAAACCATGCACCTATCTTGTGTCAAGATTAGCACCACCTCCGAACGGACCAAAACGAGCTTTCGCTTGAGCCTCATCACCTACGAGTACCATTGGGTGCGTCCAAAATGATTTTTGAGCCTATGGTACACTCGGCGCAAACCGTGCACCTATCTTGCATCGACACCAACACTGTCACCAAATGAACCGAAAAGAGATTCCACATTACCCACGTCACCTTGGAGTTCCATCGCACCTATCTTACACCGACATTGGCTCCCAACGGACCAAAATGAGACTTCACATGACCCACTTTACCTAGGAGTACCATCGGGTGCGTCCAAAATGATTTCCGAGCCAATGGTATGTCTGGTGCAAACCGTGCACCTATCTTGCACCGACACTGGCTCCCAACAGACCAAAATGAGACTCCACATGACCCACATCACCTAGGAGTACCATCGGGTGCGTCCAAAATGATTTCTGAGCCTATGGTATGTTCGACGCAAACCATGCACCTATCTTGCACCGACACTGGCTCCCAACAGACTGAAACGAGATTCCACTTGACCCACGTCACCTAGGAGTACCATCAGGTGCGTCCAAAATGATTTCTGAGCCTATGGTATGTTCGGCGCAAACCGTGCACCTATCTTGCACCGACATTGGCTCCCAACAGACCGAAACGAGATTCCACATGACCAACGTCACCTAGGAGTACCATCGGGTGCGTCCAAAATGATTTCTGAGCCTATGGTGTGTTCGGTGCAAACCGTGCACCAATCTTGCACCGACACTGGCTCCCAACGGACCGAAACAAGACTCCACATGACCCACGTCACCTAGGTGTTCCATCTGGTGTGTCCAAAATGATTTCCGAGCCTATGGTATGTTCGGCGCTAACTGTGCACCTATCTTGCACCGACACTGGCTCCGAACAGACCAAAACAAGATTCCACATGACCCATGTCACCTAGGAGTACCATCGGGTGCGTCCAAAATGATTTCTGATCCTACGGTACGTTTGGCGCAAACCATGCACCTATCTTGCGTCAAGATTGGCAGCACCTCCAAACGGACCGAAACGAGCTTTTGCTTGAGCCTCATCACCTACAAGTACCGTTGGGTACGTCCATAATGATTTTTGAGCCTATGGTACACTCGGCGCGAACCGTGCACCTATCTTGCACCGACACCAACACTGTCTCCAAATGAACCGAAAAGAGATTCCACATTACCCACGTCACCTTGGAGTTCCATCGCACCTATCTTACACCGACACTGGTCCCAACGGACCAAAACGAGACTCCACATGACCCACGTCACCAAGGAGTACCATCGGGTGCGTCCAAAATGATTTCCAAGCCTATGGTATGTTCGGCGCAAACCGTGCACCTATCTTGCACCGACACTGGCTCCCAACAGACCAAAACGAGACTCCACATGACCCACGTCACCTAGGAGTACCATCGGGTGCGTCCAAAATGATTTCTGAGCCTATGGTGTGTTCGGCGCCAACCGTATACCTATCTTGCACTGACACTGGCTCCCAAAAGACCAAAATGAAATTCCACTTGACCCACGTCACCTAGGAGTACCCTCGGGTGCGTCCAAAATGATTTCTGAGTTATGGTGTGTTTAGCGCAAACCGTGCACCAATCTTGCACCGACACTGGCTCCCAATGGACCGAAACACGACTCCACATGACCCATGTCACCTAGGAGTTCCATCTGGTGTGTCCAAAATGATTTCCGAGCCTATGGTATGTTCGGCGCTAACCGTGCACCTATCTTGCACCGACACTGGCTCCCAATAGACCAATACGAGATTCCACTTGACCCACGTCACCTAGGAGTACCATCGGGTGTGTCCAAAATGATTTCTGAGCCTATGGTATATTCGGCGCCAACCGTGCACCTAACTTGCACCGACACTGGCTCCCAACAGACCGAAACGTGATTTCACTTGACCAACGTCACCTAGGAGTACCCTCGGGTGCGTCCAAAACGATTTCTGAGCCTATGGTATGTTCGGCGCAAACCGTGCACCTATCTTGCACCGACACTGGCTCCCAACAGACCAAAACGAGATTCCACATGACCAACATCACCTAGGAGTACCATCGGGTGCGTCCAAAATGATTTCCGAGCCTATGGTGTGTTCAGCGCAAACCATGCACCAATCTTGCACCGACACTGGCTCCCAACGGACCGAAACAAGACTCCACATGACCCACGTCACCTAGGAGTTCCATCTGGTGTGTCCAAAATGATTTCTGAGCCTATGGTATGTTCGGCGCTAACCATGCACCTATCTTGCACCGACACTGGCTCCCAACAGACCGATACGAGATTCCACTTGACCCACGTCACCTAGGAGTACCATCGGGTGTGTCCAAAATGATTTCCGAGCCTATGGTATGTTCAGCGCCAACCGTGCACCTATCTTGCACCGACACTGGCTCCTAATAGAATGAAACGAGATTCCACTTGACCCACGTTACCTAGGAGTACCATCAGGTGCGTCCAAAAAGATTTTCAAGCCTATGGTATGTTCGGCGCAAACCGTGCACCTATCTTGCACCGACACTGTCTCCCAACAGATCGAAACAAGATTCCACATGACCCACGTCACCTAGGAGTACCATCGGGTGCGTCCAAAACGATTTCAGATCCTATGGTACATTTGGTGCAAACCATGCACCTTTCTTGTGTCAAGATTAGCACCACCTCCGAACGGACCGAAATGAGCTTTCGCTTGAGCCTCATCACCTACGACTACCATTGGGTGCGTCCGAAATGATTTTTGAGCCTATGGTACACTCGGCGCAAACCGTGCACCTATCTTGCACCGACACCAACACTGTCTCCAAATGAACCGAAAAGAGATTCCACATTACCCACGTCACCTTGGAGTTCCATCGCACCTATCTTACACCGACACTGGCTCCCAACGGACCAAAATGGGACTCCACATGACCCACTTTACCTAGGAGTACCATCGGGTGCGTCCAAAATGATTTCCGAGCCTATGGTATGTCTGGTGCAAACCGTGCACCTATCTTGCACCGACACTGGCTCCCAACAGACCAAAATGAGACTCCACATGACCCACATCACCTAGGAGTACCATCGGGTGCGTCCAAAATGATTTCTGATCCTATGATATGTTCGACGCAAACCATGCACCTATCTTGCACCGACACTGGCTCCCAACAGACCGAAACGAGATTCCACTTGACCCACGTCACCTAGGAGTACCATCGGGTGCGTCCAAAATGATTTCTAAGCCTATGGTATGTTTGGCGCAAACCGTGCACCTATCTTGCACCGACACTGGCTCCCAACAGACCGAAACGAGATTCCACATGACCAACGTCACCTAGGAGTAACATCGGGTGCGTCCAAAATGATTTTTGAGCCTATGGTGTGTTCGGTGCAAACCGTGCACCAATCTTGCACCGACACTGGCTCCCAACGGACCGAAACAAGACTCCACATGACCCACGTCACCTAGGTGTTCCATCTGGTGTGTCCAAAATGATTTCCGAGCCTATGGTATGTTCGGCGCTAACCGTGCACCTATCTTGCACCGACACTGGCTCCCAACAGACCGAAACAAGATTCCACATGACCCATGTCAGCTAGGAGTACCATCGGGTGCGTCCAAAACGATTTCCGATCCTACGGTACGTTTGGTGCAAACCATGCACCTATCTTGTGTCAAGATTAGCACCACCTCCGAACGGACCAAAACGAGCTTTCGCTTGAGCCTCATCACATACGAGTACCATTGGGTGCGTCCAAAATGATTTTTGAGCCTATGGTACACTCAGCGCAAACCGTGCACCTATCTTGCACCAACACCAACACTGTCTCCAAATGAACCGAAAAGAGATTCCACATTACCCACGTCACCTTGGAGTTCCATCGCACCTATCTTACACCGACACTGGCTCCCAACGGACCAAAATGAGACTCCACATGACCCACTTTACCTAGGAGTACCATCGGGTGCGTCCAAAATGATTTCCGAGCCTATGGTATGTCTGGTGCAAACCGTGCACCTATCTTGCACCGACACAGGCTCCCAACAGACCAAAATGAGACTCCACATGACCCACATCACCTAGGAGTACCATCGGGTGCGTCCAAAATAATTTCTGATCCTATGATATGTTCGACGCAAACCATGCACCTATCTTGCACCGACACTGGCTCCCAACAGACCGAAATGAGATTCCACTTGACCCACGTCACCTAGGAGTACCATCGGGTGCGTCCAAAATGATTTCTGAGCCTATGGTATGTTCGGCGCAAACCGTGCACCTATCTTGCACCGACACTGGCTCCCAACAGACCGAAAACGAGATTCCACATGACCAACGTCACCTAGGAGTACCATCGGGTGCGTCCAAAATGATTTTTGAGCCTATGGTGTGTTCGGTGCAAACCGTGCACCAATCTTGCACCGACACTGGCTCCCAACGGACCGAAACAAGACTCCACATGACCCACTTTACCTAGGAGTACCATCAGGTGCGTCCAAAAAGATTTTCAAGCCTATGGTATGTTCGGCGCAAACCGTGCACCTATCTTGCACCGACACTGTCTCCCAACAGATCGAAACAAGATTCCACATGACCCACGTCACCTAGGAGTACCATCGGGTGCGTCCAAAACGATTTCAGATCCTATGGTACATTTGGTGCAAACCATGCACCTTTCTTGTGTCAAGATTAGCACCACCTCCGAACGGACCGAAATGAGCTTTCGCTTGAGCCTCATCACCTACGACTACCATTGGGTGCGTCCGAAATGATTTTTGAGCCTATGGTACACTCGGCGCAAACCGTGCACCTATCTTGCACCGACACCAACACTGTCTCCAAATGAACCGAAAAGAGATTCCACATTACCCACGTCACCTTGGAGTTCCATCGCACCTATCTTACACCGACACTGGCTCCCAACGGACCAAAATGAGACTCCACATGACCCACTTTACCTAGGAGTACCATCGGGTGCGTCCAAAATGATTTCCGAGCCTATGGTATGTCTGGTGCAAACCGTGCACCTATCTTGCACCGACACTGGCTCCCAACAGACCAAAATGAGACTCCACATGACCCACATCACCTAGGAGTACCATCGGGTGCGTCCAAAATGATTTCTGATCCTATGATATGTTCGACGCAAACCATGCACCTATCTTGCACCGACACTGGCTCCCAACAGACCGAAACGAGATTCCACTTGACCCACGTCACCTAGGAGTACCATCGGGTGCGTCCAAAATGATTTCTAAGCCTATGGTATGTTTGGCGCAAACCGTGCACCTATCTTGCACCGACACTGGCTCCCAACAGACCGAAACGAGATTCCACATGACCAACGTCACCTAGGAGTAACATCGGGTGCGTCCAAAATGATTTTTGAGCCTATGGTGTGTTCGGTGCAAACCGTGCACCAATCTTGCACCGACACTGGCTCCCAACGGACCGAAACAAGACTCCACATGACCCACGTCACCTAGGTGTTCCATCTGGTGTGTCCAAAATGATTTCCGAGCCTATGGTATGTTCGGCGCTAACCGTGCACCTATCTTGCACCGACACTGGCTCCCAACAGACCGAAACAAGATTCCACATGACCCATGTCAGCTAGGAGTACCATCGGGTGCGTCCAAAACGATTTCCGATCCTACGGTACGTTTGGTGCAAACCATGCACCTATCTTGTGTCAAGATTAGCACCACCTCCGAACGGACCAAAACGAGCTTTCGCTTGAGCCTCATCACATACGAGTACCATTGGGTGCGTCCAAAATGATTTTTGAGCCTATGGTACACTCAGCGCAAACCGTGCACCTATCTTGCACCGACACCAACACTGTCTCCAAATGAACCGAAAAGAGATTCCACATTACCCACGTCACCTTGGAGTTCCATCGCACCTATCTTACACCGACACTGGCTCCCAACGGACCAAAATGAGACTCCACATGACCCACTTTACCTAGGAGTACCATCGGGTGCGTCCAAAATGATTTCCGAGCCTATGGTATGTCTGGTGCAAACTGTGCACCTATCTTGCACCGACACTGGCTCCCAACAGACCAAAATGAGACTCCACATGACCCACATCACCTAGGAGTACCATCGGGTGCGTCCAAAATAATTTCTGATCCTATGATATGTTCGACGCAAACCATGCACCTATCTTGCACCGACACTGGCTCCCAACAGACCGAAATGAGATTCCACTTGACCCACGTCACCTAGGAGTACCATCGGGTGCGTCCAAAATGATTTCTGAGCCTATGGTATGTTCGGCGCAAACCGTGCACCTATCTTGCACCGACACTGGCTCCCAACAGACCGAAAACGAGATTCCACATGACCAACGTCACCTAGGAGTACCATCGGGTGCGTCCAAAATGATTTTTGAGCCTATGGTGTGTTCGGTGCAAACCGTGCACCAATCTTGCACCGACACTGGCTCCCAACGGACCGAAACAAGACTCCACATGACCCACGTCACCTAGGTGTTCCATCTGGTGTGTCCAAAATGATTTCCGAGCCTATGGTATGTTCGGCGCTAACCGTGCACCTATCTTGCACCGACACTGGCTCCCAACAGACCGAAACAAGATTCCACATGACCCATGTCAGCTAGGAGTACCATCGGGTGCGTCCAAAACGATTTCCGATCCTACGGTACGTTTGGTGCAAACCATGCACCTATCTTGTGTCAAGATTAGCACCACCTCCGAACGGACCAAAACGAGCTTTCGCTTGAGCCTCATCACATACGAGTACCATTGGGTGCGTCCAAAATGATTTTTGAGCCTATGGTACACTCAGCGCAAACCGTGCACCTATCTTGCACCGACACCAACACTGTCTCCAAATGAACCGAAAAGAGATTCCACATTACCCACGTCACCTTGGAGTTCCATCGCACCTATCTTACACCGACACTGGCTCCCAACGGACCAAAATGAGACTCCACATGACCCACTTTACCTAGGAGTACCATCGGGTGCGTCCAAAATGATTTCCGAGCCTATGGTATGTCTGGTGCAAACCGTGCACCTATCTTGCACCGACACTGGCTCCCAACAGACCAAAATGAGACTCCACATGACCCACATCACCTAGGAGTACCATCGGGTGCGTCCAAAATAATTTCTGATCCTATGATATGTTCGACGCAAACCATGCACCTATCTTGCACCGACACTGGCTCCCAACAGACCGAAACGAGATTCCACATGACCAACGTCACCTAGGAGTACCATCGGGTGCGTCCAAAATGATTTTTGAGCCTATGGTGTGTTCGGTGCAAACCGTGCACCAATCTTGCACCGACACTGGCTCCCAACGGACCGAAACAAGACTCCACATGACCCACGTCACCTAGGTGTTCCATCTGGTGTGTCCAAAATGATTTCCGAGCCTATGGTATGTTCGGCGCTAACCGTGCACCTATCTTGCATCGACACTGGCTCCTAACAGACCGAAACAAGATTCCACATGACCCATGTCAGCTAGGAGTGCCATCGGGTGCGTCCAAAACGATTTCCGATCCTACGGTACGTTTGGTGCAAACCATGCACCTATCTTGTGTCAAGATTAGCACCACCTCCGAACGGACCAAAACGAGCTTTCGCTTGAGCCTCATCACATACGAGTACCATTGGGTGCGTCCAAAATGATTTTTGAGCCTATGGTACACTCAGCGCAAACCGTGCACCTATCTTGCACCGACACCAACACTGTCTCCAAATGAACCGAAAAGAGATTCCACATTACCCACGTCACCTTGGAGTTCCATCGCACCTATCTTACACCGACACTGGCTCCCAACAGACCAAAATGAGACTCCACATGACCCACTTCACCTAGGAGTACCATCGGGTGCGTCCAAAATGATTTCCGAGCCTATGGTATGTCTGGTGCAAACCGTGCACCTATCTTGCACCGACACTGGCTCCCAACAGACCAAAATGAGACTCCACATGACCCACATCACCTAGGAGTACCATTGGGTGCGTCCAAAATGATTTCTGAGCCTATGGTATGTTCGACACAAACCATGCACCTACCTTGCACCGACACTGGCTCCCAACAGACCGAAACGAGATTCCACTTGACCCACGTCACCTAGGAGTACCATCGGGTGCGTCCAAAATGATTTCTAAGCCTATGGTATGTTCGGCGCAAACCGTGCACCTATCTTGCACCGACACTGGCTCCCAACAGACCGAAACGAGATTCCACATGACCAACGTCACCTAGGAGTACCATCGGGTGCGTCCAAAATGATTTCTGAGCCTATGGTGTGTTCGGCGCAAACCGTGCACCAATCTTGCACCGACACTGGCTCCCAACGGACCGAAACAAGACTCCACATGACCCACGTCACCTAGGTGTTCCATCTGGTGTGTCCAAAATGATTTCCGAGCCTATGGTATGTTCGGCGCTAACCGTGCACCTATCTTGCACCGACACTGGCTCCCAACAGACCGAAACAAGATTCCACATGACCCATGTCACCTAGGAGTACCATCGGGTGCGTCCAAAATGATTTCCGATCCTATGGTACGTTTGGCGCAAACCATGCACCTATCTTGCGTCAAGATTAGCACCACCTCCAAACGGACCGAAACGAGCTTTCGCTTGAGCCTCATCTCCTACGAGTACCATTGGGTGCCTCCGAAATGATTTTTGAGCCTATGGTACACTCGACGTGAACCATGCACCTATCTTGCACCAACACTGGCTCCCAACAGACCAAAACGAGGCTCCACATGACCCACGTCACCTAGGAGTACCATTGGGTGCGTCCAAAATGATTTCTGAGCCTATGGTATGTTCGGCGCAAACCGTGCACCTATCTTGCACCGACACTGGCTCCCAACAGACCAAAACGAGATTCCACATGACCAACGTTACCTAGGAGTACCATCGGGTGCGTCCAAAATGATTTTTGAGCCTATGGTGTGTTCGGCACAAACAGTGAACCAATCTTGCACCGACACTGGCTCCCAATGGACCAAAACAGGACTCCACATGACCCACGTCACCTAGGAGTTCCATCTGGTGTGTCCTAAATGATTTCCGAGCCTATGGTATGTTCGGCACTAACCGTGCACCCATCTTGCACTGACACTGGCTCCCAACAGACCGATACGAGATTCCACTTGACGCACGTCACCTAGGAGTACCATCGGGTGCGTCCAAAATGATATCCGATCCTACGGTACGTTTGGTGCAAACCATGCACCTATCGTGTGTCAAGATTAGCACCACCTCCGAATGGACCGAAATGAGCTTTCGCTTGAGCCTCATCACCTACGAGTACCATTGGGTGCGTCCGAAATGATTTTTGAGCCTATGGTACACTCGGCGCAAACCGTGCACCTATCTTGCACCGACACCAACACTGTCTCGAAATGAACCAAAAAGAGATTCCACATTACCCACGTCACCTTGGAGTTCCATCGCACCTATCTTACACCAACACTGGCTCCCAATGGACCAAAATGAGACTCCACATGACCCACTTTACCTAGGAGTACCATCGGGTGCGTCCAAAATGATTTCCAAACCTATGGTATGTCTGGTGCAAACCGTGCACCTATCTTGCACCGACACTGGCTCCCAACAGACCAAAATGAGACTCCACATGACCCACTTCACCTAGGAGTACCATCGGGTGCGTCCAAAACGATTTCCGAGCCTATGGTATGTCTTGTGCAAACCGTGCACCTATCTTGCACCGACACTAGCTCCCAACAGACCAAAATGAGACTCCACATGACCCACATCACCTAGGAGTACCATTGGGTGCGTCCAAAATGATTTCTGAGCCTATGGTATGTTCGACGCAAACCATGCACCTATCTTGCACCGACACAGACCGAAACGAGATTCCACTTGACCCAAGTCACCTAGGAGTACCATCGGGTGCGTCCAAAATGATTTCTAAGCCTATGGTATGTTCGGCGCAAACCGTGCACCTATCTTGCACCGACACTGGCTCCCAACAGACCGAAACGAGATTCCACATGACCAACGTCACCTAGGAGTACCATCGGGTGCGTCCAAAATGATTTCTGAGCCTATGGTGTGTTCGGCGCAAACCGTGCACCAATCTTGCACCGACACTGGCTCCCAACGGACCGAAACAAGACTCCACATGGCCCACGTCACCTAGGTGTTCCATCTGGTGTGTCCAAAATGATTTCCGAGCCTATGGTATGTTCGGCGCTAACCGTGCACCTATCTTGCACCGACACTGGCTCCCAACAGACCGAAACAAGATTCCACATGACCCATGTCACCTAGGAGTACCATCGGGTGCGTCCAAAATGATTTCCGATCCTATGGTACGTTTGGCGCAAACCATGCACCTATCTTGCGTCAAGATTAGCACCACCTCCAAATGGACCAAAACGAGCTTTCGCTTGAGCCTCATCTCCTACGAGTTCCATTGGGTGCCTCCGAAATGATTTTTGAGCCTATGGTACACTCGACGTGAACCATGCACCTATCTTGCACCAACACTGGCTCCCAACAGACCAAAACGAGGCTCCACATGACCCACGTCACCTAGGAGTACCATTGGGTGCGTCCAAAATGATTTCTGAGCCTATGGTATGTTCGGCGCAAACCGTGCACCTATCTTGCACCGACACTGGCTCCCAACAGACCAAAACGAGATTCCACATGACCAACGTTACCTAGGAGTACCATCGGGTGCGTCCAAAACGATTTTGGAGCCTATGGTGTGTTCGGCACAAACAGTGAACCAATCTTGCACCGACACTGGCTCCCAATGGACCGAAACAGGACTCCACATGACCCATGTCACCTAGGAGTTCCATCTGGTGTGTCCAAAATGATTTCCGAGCCTATGGTACGTTCGGCACTAACCGTGCACCCATCTTGCACTGACACTGGCTCCCAACAGACCGATACGAGATTCCACTTGACGCACGTCACCTAGGAGTACCATCGGGTGCGTCCAAAACGATATCCGATCCTATGGTACGTTTGGTGCAAACCATGCACCTATCTTGTGTCAAGATTAGCACCACCTCCGAATGGACCGAAACGAGCTTTCGCTTGAGCCTCATCACCTACGAGTACCATTGGGTGCGTCCGAAATGATTTTTGAGCCTATGGTACACTCGGCGCAAACCGTGCACCTATCTTGCTCCGACACCAACACTGTCTCCAAATGAACCAAAAAGAGATTCCACATTACCCACGTCACCTTGGAGTTCCATCGCACCTATCTTACACCGACACTGGCTCCCAATGGACCAAAACGAGACTCCACTTGACCCACTTTACCTAGGAGTACCATCGGGTGCGTCCAAAATGATTTCCAAACCTATGGTATGTCTGGTGCAAACCGTGCACCTATCTTGCACCGACACTGGCTCCCAACAGACCAAAATGAGACTCCACATGACCCACTTCACCTAGGAGTACCATCGGGTGCGTCCAAAATGATTTCCGAGCCTATGGTATGTCTTGTGCAAACCGTGCACCTATCTTGCACCGACACTGGCTCCCAACAGACCAAAATGAGACTCCACATGACCCACATCACCTAGGAGTACCATTGGGTGCGTCCAAAATGATTTCTAAGCCTATGGTATGTTCGACGCAAACCATGCACCTATCTTGCACCGACACTGGCTCCCAATAGACCGAAACGAGATTCCACTTGACCCAAGTCACCTAGGAGTACCATCGGGTGCGTCCAAAATGATTTCTAAGCCTATGGTATGTTCGGCGCAAACCGTGCACCTATCTTGCACCGACACTGGCTCCCAACAGACCGAAACGAGATTCCACATGACCAACGTCACCTAGGAGTACCATCGGGTGCGTCCAAAATGATTTCTGAGCCTATGGTGTGTTCAGCGCAAACCGTGCACCAATCTTGCACCGACACTGGCTCCCAACGGACCGAAACAAGACTCCACATGGCCCACGTCACCTAGGTGTTCCATCTGGTGTGTCCAAAATGATTTCCGAGCCTATGGTATGTTCGGCGCTAACCGTGCACCTATCTTGCACCGACACTGGCTCCCAACAGACCGAAACAAGATTCCACATGACCCATGTCACCTAGGAGTACCATCGGGTGCGTCCAAAACGATTTCCGATCCTATGGTACGTTTGGTGCAAACCATGCACCTATCTTGTGTCAAGATTAGCACCACCTCCGAATGGACCGAAACGAGCTTTCGCTTGAGCCTCATCACCTACGAGTACCATTGGGTGCGTCTGAAATATTTTTTGAGCCTATGGTACACTCGGCGCAAACCGTGCACCTATCTTGCACCGACACCAACACTGTCTCCAAATGAACCAAAAAGAGATTCCACATTACCCATGTCACCTTGGAGTTCTATCGCACCTATCTTACACCGACACTGGCTCCTAATGGACCAAAACGAGACTCCACATGACCCACTTTACCTAGGAGTACCATCGGGTGCGCCCAAAATGATTTCCGAGCCTATGGTATGTCTGGTGCAAACCGTGCACCTATCTTGCACCGACACTGGCTCCCAACAGACCAAAATGAGACTCCACATGACCCGCATCACCTAGGAGTACCATCGGGTGCGTCCAAAATGATTTCTGAGGCTATGGTATGTTCGACGCAAACCATGCACCTATCTTGCACCGACACTGGCTCCCAACAGACCGAAACGAGATTCCACTTGACCCACATCACCTAGGAGTACCATCGGGTGCGTCCAAAATGATTTCTGAGCCTATGGTATGTTCGGCGCAAACCGTGCATCTATCTTGCACCGACACTGGCTCCCAACAGACCGAAACGAGATTCCACATGACCAACATCACCTAGGAGTACCATCGGGTGCGTCCAAAATGATTTCTGAGCCTATGGTGTGTTCGGTGCAAACCGTGCACCAATCTTGCACCGACACTGGCTCCCAACAGACCGAAACAAGATTCCACATGACCCACGTCACCTAGGTGTTCCATCTGGTGTGTCCAAAATGATTTCCGAGCCTATGGTATGTTCGGCGCTAACCGTGCACCTATCTTGCACCGACACTGGCTCTCAACAGACCGAAACAAGATTCCACATGACCCATGTCACCTAGGAGTACCATCGGGTGCATCCAAAATGATTTCCGATCCTACGGTACGTTCGGCGCAAACCATGCACCTATCTTGCGTCAAGATTGGCACCACCTCCAAACGGACCGAAACGAGCTTTTGCTTGAGCCTCATCACCTACAAGTACCATTGGGTACGTCCGAAATGATTTTTGAGCCTATGGTACATTCGGCGCGAACCGTGCACCTATCTTGCACCGACACCAACACTATCTCCAAATGAACCGAAAAGAGATTCCACATTACCCACGTCACCTTGGAGTTCCATCGCACCTATCTTACACCGAGACTGGTCCCAACGGACCAAAACGAGACTCCACATGACCCACGTCACCTAGTAGTACCATCGGGTGTGTCCAAAATGATTTCCAAGCCTATGGTATGTTCGGTGCAAATCGTGCACCTATCTTGCACCGACACTGGCTCCCAACAGACCAAAACGAGACTCCACATGACCCACGTCACCTAGGAGTACCATCGGGTGCGTCCAAAATGATTTCCGAGCCTATGGTATGTACGGTACAAACCATGCACCTATCTTGCACTGACACTGGCTCCCAAAAGACCGAAATGAAATTCCACTTGACCCACGTCACCTAGGAGTACCCACGGGTGCGTCCAAAACGATTTCTGAGCCTCTGGTATGTTCGGCGCAAACCATGCACCTATCTTGCACCGACACTGGCTCCCAATAGACCAAAACAAGATTCCACATGACCAACATCACCTAGGAGTACCATCGGGTGCGTCCAAAACGATTTCTGAGCCTATGGTGTGTTCAGCGCAAACCGTGCACCAATCTTGCACCGACACTGGCTCCCAACGGACCGAAACAAGACTCCACATGACCCACGTCACCAAGGAGTTCCATCTGGTGTGTCCAAAATGATTTCCGAGCCAAAGGTATGTTCGGCGCTAACCATGCACCTATCTTGCACCGACACTGGCTCCCAATAGACCGATATGAGATTCCACTTGACCCACGTCACCTAGGAGTGCCATCGGGTGTGTCCAAAATGATTTCCGAGCCTATGGTATATTCGGCGCCAACCGTGCACCTATCTTGCACCGACACTGGCTCCCAACAGACCGAAATGTGATTTCACTTGACCAACGTCACCTAGGAGTACCCTCGGGTGCGTCCAACATGATTTCTGAGCCTATGGTATGTTCGGCGCAAACCGTGCACCTATCTTGCACCGACACTGGCTCCCAACAGACCGAAACGAGATTCCACATGACCAACATCACCTAGGAGTACCATCAGGTGCGTCCAAAATGATTTCCGAGCCTATGGTGTGTTCAGCGCAAACCATGCACCAATCTTGCACCGACACTGGCTCCCAACGGACCAAAACAAGACTCCACATGACCCACGTCACCTAGGAGTTCCATCTGGTGTGTCCAAAATGATTTCCGAGCCTATGGTATGTTCGGCGCTAACCGTGCACCTATCTTGCACCGACACTGGCTCCCAACAGACCGATACGAGATTCCACTTGACCCACGTCACCTAGGAGTACCATCGAGTGTGTTCAAAATGATTTCCGAGCCTATGGTATGTTCAGCGCCAACCGTGCACCTATCTTGCACCGACACTGGCTCCTAATAGAACGAAACGAGATTCCACTTGACCCACATTACCTAGGAGTACCATCAGGTGCGTCCAAAAAGATTTTCAAGCCTATGGTATGTTCGGCGCAAACCGTGCACCTATCTTGCACCGACACTGGCTCCCAACAGACCGAAACGAGATTCCACATGACCCACGTCACCTAGGAGTACCATCGGGTGCGTCCAAAACGATTTCTGATCCTACGGTACATTTGGCGCAAACCATGCACCTATCTTGCGTCAAGATTAGCACCACCTCCAAATGGACCGAAACAAGCTTTCTCTTGAGCCTCATCACCTACGAGTACAATTGGGTGCGTCCGAAATGATTTTTGAGCCTATGGTACACTCGGCGCAAACCGTGCACCTATCTCGCACTGACACCAACACTGTCTCCAAATGAACCGAAAAGAGATTCCACAATACCCACGTCACCTTGGAGTTCCATCGCACCTATCTTACACCAACACTGGCTCCCAATGGACCAAAACAAGACTCCACAAGACCCACGTCACCTAGGAGTACCATCGGGTGCGTCCAAAATGATTTTTGAGCCTATGGTATGTTCGGCGGAAACCGTGCACCTATCTTGCACCGACACGGGCTCCCAACAGACCAAAACGAGATTCCACTTGACCCACGTCACCTAGGAGTACCATCGGGTGCATCCAAAACGATTTCTAAGCCTATGGAATGTTCGGCGCAAACCGTGCACCTATCTTGCACCGACACTGGCTCCCAACAGACCGAAACTAGATTCCACATGACCCACGTCACCATGGAGTACCATCGGGTGCGTCCAAAACGATTTCTGATCCTATGGTACGTTTGGCGCAAACCATGCACCTATTTTGCGTCAAGATTAGCACCACCTCCAAACGGACCAAACCGAGCTTTCGCTTGAGCCTCATCACCTAGGAGTACCATTGGGTGCGTCCAAAATGATTTTTGAGCCTATGGTACACTCGGCGCAAACCGTGCAACTATCTTGCACCGACACCAACATTGTCTCCAAATGAACCGAAAAGAGATTCCACATTACCCACACCACCTTGGAGTTCCATTGCACCTATCTTACACCGACACTAGCTCCCAACAGACCAAAACAAGACTCCACATGACCCACGTCACCTCGGAGTACCATCGGGTGCGTCCAAAATGATTTCCAAGCCTATGGTATGTTCGGCACAAACCATGCACCTATCTTGCACTGACACTGGCTCCCAACAGACCGAAACGAGATTCCACTTGACCCACGTCACCTAGGAGTACCGTTGGGTGCATCCAAAATCATTTCTAAGCCTATGGTATGTTCGGCGCAAACCGTGCACCAATCTTGCATCGACACTAGCTCCCAATGGACTGAAACAAGACTCCACATGACCCACGTCACCTCGGAGTTCCATCTGGTGTGTCCAAAATGATTTCCGAGCCTATGCTATGTTCGGCGCCAACCGTGCACCTATGTTGCACCAACACTGGCTCCCAACAGACCGAAATGAGATTCCACTTGACCCACGTCACCTAGGAGTACCATCGGGTGTGTCTAAAATGATTTCTGAGCCTATGGTATGTTCGGCGCCAACCGTGCACCTGTCTTGCACCGACACTGGCTGCAAATAGACCAAAACGAGATTCCACTTGACCCACGTTACCTAAGAGTACCATCGGGTGTGTCCAAAACGATTTCTGAGCCTATGGTATGTTCGACGCAAACCGTGCACCTATCTTGCACCGACAGTGGCTCCCAACAGACCAAAACGAGATTCCACATGACCCACGTCACCTAGGAGTACCATCGGGTGCGTCCAAAACGATTTCCGATCCTATGGTACGTTTGGCGCAAACCATGCACCTATCTTGCGTCAAGGTTAGCACCACCTCCAAACAGACCAAAACAAGCTTTTGCTTGAGCCTTATCACCTACGAGTACCATTGGGTGCGTCCGAAATGATTTTTGAGCCTATGGTACACTCGGCGCAAACCGTGCACCTATCTTGCACTCACACCAACACTGTCTCCAAATGAACCGAAAAGAGATTCCACATTATCCACGTCACCTTGGAGTTCCATCGCACCTATCTTACACCAACACTGGCTCCCAATGGACCAAAACAAGACTCCACATGACCCACGTCACCTAGGAGTACCATTGGGTGCGTCCAAAATGATTTCTGAGCCTATGGTATGTTCGGCGCAAACCGTGCACCTATCTTGCACCGACACTGGTTCCCAACAGACCAAAACGAGATTCCACATGACCAACGTTACCTAGGAGTACCATCGGGTGCGTCCAAATCGATTTTGGAGCCTATGGTGTGTTCGGCACAAATAGTGAACCAATCTTGCACCGACACTGGCTCCCAATGGACCGAAACAGGACTCCACATGACCCACGTCACCTAGGAGTTCCATCTGGTGTGTCCAAAATGATTTCTGAGCCTATGGTATGTTCGGCACTAACCGTGCACCCATCTTGCACTAACACTGGCTCCCGACAGACCGATATGAGATTCCACTTGACGCACGTCACCTAGGAGTACCATCGGGTGCGTCCAAAACGATTTCCGATCCTACGGTACGTTTGGTGCAAACCATGCACCTATCTTGTGTCAAGATTAGCACCACCTCCGAATGGACCGAAACGAGCTTTCGCTTGAGCCTCATCACCTACGAGTACCATTGAGTGCGTCCGAAATGATTTTTGAGCCTATGGTACACTCGGCGCAAACCATGCACCTATCTTGCACCGACACCAACACTGTCTCCAAATGAACCAAAAAGAGATTCCACATTACCCACGTCACCTTGGAGTTCCATCGCACCTATCTTACACCGACACTGGCTCCTAATGGACCAAAACGAGACTCCACATGACCCACTTTACCTAGGAGTACCATCGGGTGCGCCCAAAATGATTTCCGAGCCTATGGTATGTCTGGTGCAAACCGTGCACCTATCTTGCACCGACACTGGCTCCCAATAGACCAAAATGAGACTCCACATGACCCGCATCACCTAGGAGTACCATCGGGTGTGTCCAAAATGATTTCTGAGCCTATGGTATGTTCGACGCAAACCATGCACCTATCTTGCACCGACACTGGCTCCCAACAGACCGAAATGAGATTCCACTTGACCCACATCACCTAGGAGTACCATTGGGTGCGTCCAAAATGATTTCTGAGCCTAGGTATGTTCGGCGCAAACCGTGCACCTATCTTGCACCGACACTGGCTCCCAACAGACCGAAACGAGATTCCACATGACCAACATCACCTAGGAGTACCATCGGGTGCGTCCAAAATGATTTCTGAGCCTATGGTGTGTTCGGTGCAAACCGTGCACCAATCTTGCACCGACACTGGCTCCCAACGGACCGAAACAAGACTCCACATGACCCACATCACCTAGGTGTTCCATCTGGTGTGTCCAAAATGATTTCCGAGCCTATGGTATGTTCGGCGCTAACCGTGCACCTATCTTGCACCGACACTGGCTCCCAACAGACCGAAACAAGATTCCACATGACCCATGTCACCTAGGAGTACCATCGGGTGCGTCCAAAACGATTTCCGATCCTACGGTACGTTCGGCGCAAACCATGCACCTATCTTGCGTCAAGATTGGCACCACCTCCAAACGGACCGAAACGAGCTTTCGCTTGAGCCTCATCACCTACAAGTACCATTGGGTACGTCCGAAATGATTTTTGAGCCTATGGTACATTCGGCGCGAACCGTGCACCTATCTTGCACCGACACCAACACTGTCTCCAAATGAACCGAAAAGAGATTCCACATTACCCACGTCACCTTGGAGTTCCATCGCACCTATCTTACACCGAGACTGGTCCCAACGGACCAAAACGAGACTCCACATGACCCACGTCACCTAGGAGTACCATCGGGTGCGTCCAAAATGATTTCCAAGCCTATGGTATGTTCGGTGCAAACCGTGCACCTATCTTGCACCGACACTGGCTCCCAACAGACCAAAACGAGACTCCACATGACCCACGTCACCTAGGAGTACCATCGGGTGCGTCCAAAATGATTTCCGAGCCTATGGTATGTACGGTACAAACCATGCACCTATCTTGCACTGACACTGGCTCCCAAAAGACCGAAATGAAATTCCACTTGACCCACGTCACCTAGGAGTACCCTCGGGTGCGTCCAAAACGATTTCTGAGCCTATGGTATGTTCGGCGCAAACCATGCACCTATCTTGCACCAACACTGGCTCCCAATAGACCGAAACAAGATTCCACATGACCAACATCACCTAGGAGTACCATCGGGTGCGTCCAAAATGATTTCTGAGCCTATGGTGTGTTCAGCGCAAACCGTGCACCAATCTTGCACCAACACTGGCTCCCAACGGACCGAAACAAGACTCCACATGACCCACGTCACCAAGGAGTTCCATCTGGTGTGTCCAAAATGATTTCCGAGCCAAAGGTATGTTCGGCGCTAACCATGCACCTATCTTGCACCGACACTGGCTCCCAATAGACCGATACGAGATTCCACTTGACCCACGTCACCTAGGAGTACCGTCGGGTGCATCCAAAATCATTTCTAAGCCTATGGTATGTTCGGCGCAAACCGTGCACCAATCTTGCATCGACACTAGCTCCCAATGGACTGAAACAAGACTCCACATGACCCACGTCACCTCGGAGTTCCATCTGGTGTGTCCAAAATGATTTCCGAGCCTATGGTATGTTCGGCGCCAACCGTGCACCTATGTTGCACCACCACTGGCTCCCAACAGACCGAAATGAGATTCCACTTGACCCACGTCACCTAGGAGTACCATCGGGTGTGTCTAAAATTATTTCTGAGCCTATGGTATGTTCGGCGCCAACCGTGCACCTGTCTTGCACTGACACTGGCTGCAAATAGACCAAAACGAGATTCCACTTGACCCACGTTACCTAAGAGTACCATCGGGTGTGTCCAAAATGATTTCTGAGCCTATGGTATGTTCGACGCAAACCGTGCACCTATCTTGCACCGACAGTGGCTCCCAACAGACCGAAACGAGATTCCACATGACCCACGTCACCTAGGAGTACCATCGGGTGCGTCCAAAACGATTTCCGATCCTATGGTACGTTTGGCGCAAACCATGCACCTATCTTGCGTCAAGGTTAGCACCACCTCCAAACAGACCAAAACAAGCTTTTGCTTGAGCCTTATCACCTACGAGTACCATTGGGTGCGTCCGAAATGATTTTTGAGCCTATGGTACACTCGGCGCAAACCGTGCACCTATCTTGCACTGACACCAACACTGTCTCCAAATGAACCGAAAAGAGATTCCACATTATCCACGTCACCTTGGAGTTCCATCGCACCTATCTTACACCAACACTGGCTCCCAATGGACCAAAACAAGACTCCACATGACCCACGTCACCTAGGAGTACCATTGGGTGCGTCCAAAATGATTTCTGAGCCTATGGTATGTTCGGCGCAAACCGTGCACCTATCTTGCACCGACACTGGCTCCCAACAGACCAAAACGAGATTCCACAAGACCAACGTTACCTAGGAGTACCATCGGGTGCGTCCAAATCGATTTTGGAGCCTATGGTGTGTTCGGCACAAATAGTGAACCAATCTTGCACCGACACTGGCTCCCAATGGACCGAAACAGGACTCCACATGACCCACGTCACCAAGGAGTTCCATCTGGTGTGTCCAAAATGATTTCCGAGCCTATGGTATGTTCGGCACTAACCGTGCACCCATCTTGCACTAACACTGGCTCCCGACAGACCGATATGAGATTCCACTTGACGCACGTCACCTAGGAGTACCATCGGGTGCGTCCAAAACGATTTCCGATCCTACGGTACGTTTGGTGCAAACCATGCACCTATCTTGTGTCAAGATTAGCACCACCTCCGAATGGACCGAAACGAGCTTTCGCTTGAGCCTCATCACCTACGAGTACCATTGGGTGCGTCCGAAATGATTTTTGAGCCTATGGTACACTCGGCGCAAACCATGCACCTATCTTGCACCGACACCAACACTATCTCCAAATGAACCAAAAAGAGATTCCACATTACCCACGTCACCTTGGAGTTCCATCGCACCTATCTTACACCGACACTGGCTCCTAATGGACCAAAACGAGACTCCACATGACCCACTTTACCTAGGAGTACCATTGGGTGCGCCCAAAATGATTTCCGAGCCTATGGTATGTCTGGTGCAAACCGTGCACCTATCTTGCACCGACACTGGCTCCCAATAGACCAAAATGAGACTCCACATGACCCGCATCACCTAGGAGTACCATCGGGTGTGTCCAAAATGATTTCTGAGCCTATGGTATGTTCGACGCAAACCATGCACCTATCTTGCACCGACACTGGCTCCCAACAGACCGAAACGAGATTCCACTTGACCCATATCACCTAGGAGTACCATCGGGTGCGTCCAAAATGATTTCTGAGCCTAGGTATGTTCGGCGCAAACCGTGCACCTATCTTGCACCGACACTGGCTCCCAACAGACCGAAACGAGATTCCACATGACCAACATCACCTAGGAGTACCATCGGGTGCGTCCAAAATGATTTCTGAGCCTATGGGGTGTTCGGTGCAAACCGTGCACCAATCTTGCACCGACACTGGCTCCCAACGGACCGAAACAAGACTCCACATGACCCACATCACCTAGGTGTTCCATCTGGTGTGTCCAAAATGATTTCCGAGCCTATGGTATGTTCGGCGCTAACCGTGCACCTATCTTGCACCGACACTGGCTCCCAACAGACCGAAACAAGATTCCACATGACCCATGTCACCTAGGAGTACCATCGGGTGCGTCCAAAACGATTTCCGATCCTACGGTACGTTCGGCGCAAACCATGCACCTATCTTGCGTCAAGATTGGCACCACCTCCAAACGGACCGAAACGAGCTTTCGCTTGAGCCTCATCACCTACAAGTACCATTGGGTACGTCCGAAATGATTTTTGAGCCTATGGTACATTCGGCGCGAACCGTGCACCTATCTTGCACCGACACCAACACTGTCTCCAAATGAACCGAAAAGAGATTCCACATTACCCACGTCACCTTGGAGTTCCATCGCACCTATCTTACACCGAGACTGGTCCCAACGGACCAAAACGAGACTCCACATGACCCACGTCACCTAGGAGTACCATCGGGTGCGTCCAAAATGATTTCCAAGCCTATGGTATGTTCGGTGCAAACCGTGCACCTATCTTGCACCGACACTGGCTCCCAACAGACCAAAACAAGACTCCACATGACCCACGTCACCTTGGAGTACCATCGGGTGCATCCAAAATGATTTCCGAGCCTATGGTATGTACGGTACAAACCATGCACCTATCTTGCACTGACACTAGCTCCCAAAAGACTGAAATGAAATTCCACTTGACCCACGTCACCTAGGAGTACCCTCGGGTGCGTCCAAAACGATTTCTGAGCCTATGGTATGTTCGGCGCAAACCATGCACCTATCTTGCACCGACACTGGCTCCCAATAGACCGAAACAAGATTCCACATGACCAACATCACCTAGGAGTACCATCGGGTGCGTCCAAAAGGATTTCTGAGCCTATGGTGTGTTCAGCGCAAACCGTGCACCAATCTTGCACCAACACTGGCTCCCAACGGACCGAAACAAGACTCCACATGACCCACGTCACCAAGGAGTTCCATCTGGTGTGTCCAAAATGATTTCCGAGCCAAAGGTATGTTCGGCGCTAACCATGCACCTATCTTGCACCGACACTGGCTCCCAATAGACCGATACGAGATTCCACTTGACCCACGTCACCTAGGAGTGCCATCGGGTGTGTCCAAAATGATTTCCGAGCCTATGGTATATTCGGCGCCAACCGTGCACCTATCTTGCACCGACACTGGCTCCCAACAGACCGAAATGTGATTTCACTTGACCAACGTCACCTAGGAGTACCCTCGGGTGCGTCCAAAACGATTTCTGAGCCTATGGTATGTTCGGCGCAAACCGTGCACCTATCTTGCACCGACACTGGCTCCCAACAGACCGAAACGAGATTCCACATGACCAACATCACCTAGGAGGACCATCAGGTGCGTCCAAAATGATTTCCGAGCCTATGGTGTGTTCAGCGCAAACCATGCACCAATCTTGCACCGACACTGGCTCCCAACGGACCGAAACAAGACTCCACATGACCCACGTCACCTAGGAGTTCCATCTGGTGTGTCCAAAATGATTTCCGAGCCTATGGTATGTTCGGCGCTAACCGTGCACCTATCTTGCACCGACACTGGCTCCCAACAGACCGATACGAGATTCCACTTGACCCACGTCACCTAGGAGTACCATCGAGTGCGTCCAAAATGATTTCCGAGCCTATGGTATGTTCAGCGCCAACCGTGCACCTATCTTGCACCGACACTGGCTCCTAATAGAACGAAACGAGATTCCACTTGACCCACATTACCTAGGAGTACCATCAGGTGCGTCCAAAAAGATTTTCAAGCCTATGGTATGTTCGGCGCAAACCGTGCACCTATCTTGCACCGACACTGGCTCCCAACAGACCGAAACGAGATTCCACATGACCCACGTCACCTAGGAGTACCATCGGGTGCGTCCAAAACGATTTCTGATCCTATGGTACATTTGGCGCAAACCATGCACCTATCTTGCGTCAAGATTAGCACCACCTCCAAACGGACCGAAACAAGCTTTCTCTTGAGCCTCATCACCTACGAGTACAATTGGGTGCGTCCGAAATGATTTTTGAGCCTATGGTACACTCAGCGCAAACCGTGCACCTATCTTGCACTGACACCAACACTGTCTCCAAATGAACCGAAAAGAGATTCCACAATACCCACGTCACCTTGGAGTTCCATCGCACCTATCTTACACCAACACTGGCTCCCAATGGACCAAAACAAGACTCCACATGACCCACGTCACCTAGGAGTGCCATCGGGTGCGTCCAAAATGATTTTTGAGCCTATGGTATGTTCGGCGGAAACCGTGCACCTATCTTGCACCGACACGGGCTCCCAACAGACCAAAACGAGATTCCACTTGACCCACGTCACCTAGGAGTACCATCGGGTGCATCCAAAACGATTTCTAAGCCTATGGAATGTTCGGCGCAAACCGTGCACCTATCTTGCACCGACACTGGCTCCCAATAGACCGAAACTAGATTCCACATGACCCACGTCACCATGGAGTACCATCGGGTGCGTCCAAAACGATTTCTGATCCTATGGTACGTTTGGCGCAAACCATGCACCTATTTTGTGTCAAGATTAGCACCACCTCCAAACGGACCAAACCGAGCTTTCGCTTGAGCCTCATCACCTAGGAGTACCATTGGGTGCGTCCAAAATGATTTTTGAGCCTATGGTACACTCGGCGCAAACCGTGCAACTATCTTGCATCGACACCAACATTGTCTCCAAATGAACCGAAAAGAGATTCCACATTACCCACACCACCTTGGAGTTCCATTGCACCTATCTTACACCGACACTAGCTCCCAACAGACCAAAACGAGACTCCACATGACCCACGTCACCTCGGAGTACCATCGGGTGCGTCCAAAATGATTTCCAAGCCTATGGTATGTTCGGCACAAACCATGCACCTATCTTGCACCGACACTGGCTCCCAACAGACCGAAACGAGATTCCACTTGACCCACGTCACCTAGGAGTACCGTCGGGTGCATCCAAAATCATTTCTAAGCCTATGGTATGTTCGGCGCAAACCGTGCACCAATCTTGCATCGACACTGGCTCCCAATGGACTGAAACAAGACTCCACATGACCCACGTCACCTCGGAGTTCCATCTGGTGTGTCCAAAATGATTTCCGAGCCTATGGTATGTTCGGCGCCAACCGTGCACCTATGTTGCACCAACACTGGCTCCCAACAGACCGAAATGAGATTCCACTTGACCCACGTCACCTAGGAGTACCATTGGGTGTGTCTAAAATGATTTCTGAGCCTATGGTATGTTCGGCGCCAACCGTGCACCTGTCTTGCACCGACACTGGCTGCAAATAGACCAAAACGAGATTCCACTTGACCCACGTTACCTAAGAGTACCATCGGGTGTGTCCAAAACGATTTCTGAGCCTATGGTATGTTCGACGCAAACCGTGCACCTATCTTGCACCGACAGTGGCTCCCAACAGACCGAAATGAGATTCCACATGACCCACGTCACCTAGGAGTACCATCGGGTGCGTCCAAAACGATTTCCGATCCTATGGTACGTTTGGCGCAAACCATGCACCTATCTTGCGTCAAGGTTAGCACCACCTCCAAACAGACCAAAACGAGCTTTTGCTTGAGCCTTATCACCTACGAGTACCATTGGGTGCGTCCGAAATGATTTTTGAGCCTATGGTACACTCGGCGCAAACCGTGCACCTATCTTGCACTGACACCAACACTGTCTCCAAATGAACCGAAAAGAGATTCCACATTATCCACGTCACCTTGGAGTTCCATCGCACCTATCTTACACCAACACTGGCTCCCAATGGACCAAAACAAGACTCCACATGACCCACGTCACCTAGGAGTACCATTGGGTGCGTCCAAAATGATTTCTGAGCCTATGGTATGTTCGGCGCAAACCGTGCACCTATCTTGCACCGACACTGGCTCCCAACAGACCAAAACGAGATTCCACATGACCAACGTTACCTAGGAGTACCATCGGGTGCGTCCAAAACGATTTTGGAGCCTATGGTGTGTTCGGCACAAACAGTGAACCAATCTTGCACCGACACTGGCTCCCAATGGACCGAAACAGGACTCCACATGACCCACGTCACCTAGGAGTTCCATCTGGTGTGTCCAAAATGATTTCCGAGCCTATGGTATGTTCGGCACTAACCGTGCACCCATCTTGCACTGACACTGGCTCCCGACAGACCGATACGAGATTCCACTTGATGCACGTCACCTAGGAGTACCATCGGGTGCGTCCAAAATGATTTCCGATCCTACGGTACGTTTGGTGCAAACCATGCACCTATCTTGTGTCAAGATTAGCACCACCTCCGAATGGACCGAAACGAGCTTTCGCTTGAGCCTCATCCCTACGAGTACCATTGGGTGCGTCCGAAATGATTTTTGAGCCTATGGTACACTCGGCGCAAACCGTGCACCTATCTTGCACCGACACCAACACTGTCTCCAAATGAACCAAAAAGAGATTCCACATTACCCACGTCACCTTGCAGTTCCATCGCACCTATCTTACACCGACACTGGCTCCTAATGGACCAAAACGAGACTCCACATGACCCACTTTACCTAGGAGTACCATCGGGTGCGCCCAAAATGATTTCCGAGCCTATGGTATGTCTGGTGCAAACCGTGCACCTATCTTGCATCGACACTGGCTCCCAATAGACCAAAATGAGACTCCACATGACCCGCATCACCTAGGAGTACCATCGGGTGCGTCCAAAATGATTTCTGAGCCTATGGTATGTTCGACGCAAACCATGCACCTATCTTGCACCGACACTGGCTCCCAACAGACCGAAACGAGATTCCACTTGACCCACATCACCTAGGAGTACCATCGGGTGCGTCCAAAATGATTTCTGAGCCTATGGTATGTTCGGCGCAAACCGTGCACCTATCTTGCACCGACACTGGCTCCCAACAGACCGAAACGAGATTCCACATGACCAACATCACCTAGGAGTACCATCGGGTGCGTCCAAAATGATTTCTGAGCCTATGGTGTGTTCGGTGCAAACCGTGCACCAATCTTGCACCGACACTGGCTCCCAACGGACCGAAACAAGACTCCACATGACCCACGTCACCTAGGTGTTCCATCTGGTGTGTCCAAAATGATTTCCGAGCCTATGGTATGTTCGGCGCTAACCGTGCACCTATCTTGCACCGACACTGGCTCCCAACAGACCGAAACAAGATTCCACATGACCCATGTCACCTAGGAGTACCATCGGGTGCGTCCAAAACGATTTCCGATCCTACGGTACGTTCGGCGCAAACCATGCACCTATCTTGCGTCAAGATTGGCACCACCTCCAAACGGACCGAAACGAGCTTTCGCTTGAGCCTCATCACCTACAAGTACCATTGGGTACGTCCGAAATGATTTTTGAGCCTATGGTACATTCGGCGCGAACCGTGCACCTATCTTGCACCGACACCAACACTGTCTCCAAATGAACCGAAAAGAGATTCCACATTACCCACGTCACCTTGGAGTTCCATCGCACCTATCTTACACCGAGACTGGTCCCAACGGACCAAAACAAGACTCCACATGACCCACGTCACCTAGGAGTACCATCGGGTGCGTCCAAAATGATTTCCAAGCCTATGGTATGTTCGGTGCAAACCGTGCACCTATCTTGCACCGACACTGGCTCCCAATAGACCAAAACGAGACTCCACATGACCCACGTCACCTAGGAGTACCATCGGGTGCGTCCAAAATGATTTACGAGCCTATGGTATGTACGGTACAAACCATGCACCTATCTTGCACTGACACTGGCTCCCAAAAGACCGAAATGAAATTCCACTTGACCCACGTCACCTAGGAGTACCCTCGGGTGCGTCCAAAACGATTTCTGAGCCTATGGTATGTTCGGCGCAAACCATGCACCTATCTTGCACCGACACTGGCTCCCAATAGACCGAAACAAGATTCCACATGACCAACATCACCTAGGAGTACCACCGGGTGCGTCCAAAACGATTTCTGAGCCTATGGTGTGTTCAGCGCAAACCGTGCACCAATCTTGCACCAACACTGGCTCCCAACGGACCGAAACAAGACTCCACATGACCCACGTCACTAAGGAGTTCCATCTGGTGTGTCCAAAATGATTTCCGAGCCAAAGGTATGTTCAGCGCTAACCATGCACCTATCTTGCACCGACACTGGCTCCCAATAGACCGATACGAGATTCCACTTGACCCACGTCACCTAGGAGTGCCATCGGGTGTGTCCAAAATGATTTCCGAGCCTATGGTATATTTGGCGCCAACCGTGCACCTATCTTGCACCGACACTGGCTCCCAACAGACCGAAATGTGATTTCACTTGACCAACGTCACCTAGGAGTACCCTCGGGTGCGTCCAAAACGATTTCTGAGCCTATGGTATGTTCGGCGCAAACCGTGCACCTATCTTGCACCGACACTGGCTCCCAACAGACCGAAACGAGATTCCACATGACCAACATCACCTAGGAGTACCATCAGGTGCGTCCAAAATGATTTCTGAGCCTATGGTGTGTTCAGCGCAAACCATGCACCAATCTTGCACTGACACTGGCTCCCAACGGACCGAAACAAGACTCCACATGACCCACGTCACCTAGGAGTTCCATCTGGTGTGTCCAAAATGATTTCCGAGCCTATGGTATGTTCGGTGCTAACCGTGCACCTATCTTGCACCGACACTGGCTCCCAACAGACCGATACGAGATTCCACTTGACCCACGTCACCTAGGAGTACCATCGAGTGTGTCCAAAATGATTTCCGAGCCTATGGTATGTTCAGCGCCAACCGTGCACCTATCTTGCACCGACACTGGCTCCTAATAGAACGAAACGAGATTCCACTTGACCCACATTACCTAGGAGTACCATCAGGTGCGTCCAAAAAGATTTTCAAGCCTATGGTATGTTCAGCGCAAACCGTGCACCTATCTTGCACCGACACTGGCTCCCAACAGACCGAAACGAGATTCCACATGACCCACGTCACCTAGGAGTACCATCGGGTGCGTCCAAAACGATTTCTAATCCTACGGTACATTTGGCACAAACCATGCACCTATCTTGCGTCAAGATTAGCACCACCTCCAAATGGACCGAAACAAGCTTTCTCTTGAGCCTCATCACCTACGAGTACAATTGGGTGCGTCCGAAATGATTTTTGAGCCTATGGTACACTCAGCGCAAACCGTGCACCTATCTTGCACTGACACCAACACTGTCTCCAAATGAACTGAAAAGAGATTCCACAATACCCACGTCACCTTGGAGTTCCATCGCACCTATCTTACACCAACACTGGCTCCCAATGGACCAAAACAAGACTCCACATGACCCACGTCACCTAGGAGTACCATCGGGTGCGTCCAAAATGATTTTTGAGCCTATGGTATGTTCAGCGGAAACCGTGCACCTATCTTGCACCGACACGGGCTCCCAACAGACCAAAACGAGATTCCACTTGACCCATGTCACCTAGGAGTACCATCGGGTGCATCCAAAACGATTTCTGAGCCTATGGAATGTTCGGCGCAAACCGTGCACCTATCTTGCACCGACACTGGCTCCCAACAGACCGAAACTAGATTCCACATGACCCACGTCACCATGGAGTACCATCGGGTGCGTCCAAAACAATTTCTGATCCTATGGTACGTTTGGCGCAAACCATGCACCTATTTTGCGTCAAGATTAGCACCACCTCCAAACGGACCAAACCGAGCTTTCGCTTGAGCCTCATCACCTAGGAGTACCATTGGGTGCGTCCGAAATGATTTTTGAGCCTATGGTACACTCGGCGCAAACCGTGCACCTATCTTGCACCGACACCAACATTGTCTCCAAATGAACCGAAAAGAGATTCCACATTACCCACACAACCTTGGAGTTCCATCGCACCTATCTTACACCGACACTAGCTCCCAATAGACCAAAACGAGACTCCACATGACCCACGTCACCTCGGAGTACCATCGGGTGCGTCCAAAATGATTTCCAAGCCTATGGTATGTTCGGCACAAACCATGCACCTATCTTGCACCGACACTGGCTCCCAACAGACCAAAACGAGATTCCACTTGACCCACGTCACCTAGGAGTACCGTCGGGTGCATCCAAAATCATTTCTGAGCCTATGGTATGTTCGGCGCAAACTGTGCACCTATCTTGCACCAACACTGGCTCCCAATAGACCGAAACGAGATTCCACATGACCAACATCACCTAGGAGTACCATCAGGTGCGTCCAAAATGATTTCCATGCCTATGGTGTGTTCGGCGCAAACCGTGCACCAATCTTGCATCGACACTGGCTCGCAATGGACTGAAACAAGACTCCACATGACCCACGTCACCTAGGAGTTCCATCTGGTGTGTCCAAAATGATTTCTGAGCCTGTGGTATGTTCGGCGCCAACCGTGCACCTATGTTGCACCAACACTGGCTCCCAACAGACCAAAATGAGATTCCACTTGACCCACGTCACCTAGGAGTACCATCGGGTGTGTCTAAAATGATTTCTGAGCCTATGGTATGTTCGGCGCCAACCGTGCACCTGTCTTGCACCGACACTGGCTGCCAATAGACCAAAACGAGATTCCACTTGACCCACGTTACCTAAGAGTACCATCGGGTGTGTCCAAAACGATTTCTGAGCCTATGGTATGTTCGACGCAAACCGTGCACCTATCTTGCATCGACAGTGGCTCCCAACAGACCGAAACGAGATTCCACATGACCCACGTCACCTAGGAGTACCATCGGGTGCGTCCAAAATGATTTCCGATCCTATGGTACGTTTGGCGCAAACCATGCACCTATCTTGCGTCAAGGTTAGCACCACCTCCAAACAGACCAAAATGAGCTTTTGCTTGAGCCTTATCACCTACGAGTACCATTGGGTGCGTCCGAAATGATTTTTGAGCCTATGGTACACTCGGCGCAAACCGTGCACCTATCTTGCACTGACACCAACACTGTCTCCAAATGAACCGAAAAGAGATTCCACATTATCCACATCACCTTGGAGTCCGATTGCACCTATCTTACACCGACACTGGTTCCCAACGGACCAAAACGAGACTCCACATGACCCACGTCACCTTGGAGTACCATCGGGTGCGTCCAAAATGATTTCCGAGCCTATGGTATGTTCGGCGCAAACCGTGCACCTATCTTGCACCGAGACTGGCTCCCAACAGACCGAAACGAGACTCCATAAGACCCACGTCACCTAGGAGTACCATCAGGTGCGTCCAAAATGATTTCTGAGCCTATGGTATGTTCGGCGCAAACCGTGCACCTATCTTGCACCGACACTGGCTCCCAACAGACCGAAACGAGATTCCACATGACCAACGTCACCTAGGAGTACCATCAGGTGCGTCCAAAACGATTTCTGAACCTATGGTGTGTTCGGCGCAAACCGTGCACCTATCTTGCACCGACACTGGCTCCCAACAGACCGAAACGAGATTCCACTGGACCCACGTCACCTAGGAGTACCATCGGGTGTGTCCAAAACGATTTCTGAGCCTATGGTATGTTCGACGCAAACCGTGCACCTATCTTGCACCGACAGTGGCTCCCAACAGACCGAAACGAGATTCCACATGACCCACGTCACCTAGGAGTACCATCGGGTGCGTCCAAAACGATTTTCGATCCTACGGTACGTTTGGCGCAAACCATGCACCTATCTTGCGTCAAGATTAGCACCACATTTGAACAGACCGAAATGAGCTTTCGCTTGAGCCTCATCACCTACGAGTACCATTGGGTGCGTCCAAAATGATTTTTGAGCCTATGGTACACTCGGCGCAAACCGTGCACCTATCTTGCACCGACACCAACACTGTCTCCAAATGAACCGAAAAGAGATTCCACATTACCCACGTCACCTTGGAGTCCCATCGCACCTATCTTACACTGACACTGGCTCCCAACTGACCAAAACGAGACTCCACATGACCCACGTCACCTAGGAGTACCATCGGGTGCGTCCAAAATGATTTTCGAGCCTATGGTATGTTCGGCGCAAACCGTGCACCTATCTTGCACCGACACTGGCTCCCAACAGACCAAAACGAGACTCCACATGACCCACGTCACCTAGGAGTACCATTGGGTGCGTCCAAAATGATTTCCAAGCCTATGGTATGTTCGATGCAAATCATGCACCTATCTTGCACCGACACTGGCACCCAACAAACTGAAACGAGATTCCACTTGACCCACGTCACCTAGGAGTACCATCGGGTGCGTCCAAAATGATTTCTGAGCCTATGGTATGTTCGGCGCAAACCGTGCACCTATCTTGCACCGACACTGGCTCCCAACAGACCGAAACGAGATTCCACATGACCAATGTCACCTAGGAGTACCATCGGGTGCGTCCAAAACGATTTCAGAGCCTATGGTGTGTTCGGCGCAAACCGTGCACCAATCTTGCACCGACACTGGCTCCCAACGGACCGAAACAGGACTCCACATGACCCACGTCACCTAGGAGTTCCATCTGGTGTGTCCAAAATGATTTCCGAGCCTATAGTATGTTCGGCGCTAACCGTGCACCTATCTTGCACCGACACTAGCTCCCAACAAACCGATACGAGATTCCACTTGACCCACGTCACCTAGGAGTACCATCGGGTGTGTCGAAATTGATTTCCGATCCTACGGTACGTTTGGCGCAAACCATGCACCTATCTTGCGTCAAGATTAGCTCCACCTCCGAATAGACCGAAACGAGCTTTCGCTTGAGCCTCATCACCTACGAGTACCATTGCGTGTGTCCGAAATGATTTTTGAGCCTATGGTACACTCGGCGCAAACCGTGCACCTATCTTGCACCGACACCAACACTGTCTCCAAATGAACCGAAAAGAGATTCCACATTACCCACGTCACCTTGGAGCTCCATCGCACCTATCTTACACCGACACTGGCTCCCAACAGACCAAAATGAGACTCCACATGACCCACTTCACCTAGGAGTACCATTAGGTGCGTCCAAAATGATTTCCGAGCCTATGGTATGTCTGGCGCAAACCGTGCACCTATCTTGCACTGACACTGGCTCCCAACAGACCAAAACGAGACTCCACATAACCCACGTCACCTAGGAGTACCATCGGGTGTGTCCACAATGATTTCCGAGCCTATGGTATGTTCAACGCAAACCATGCACCTATCTTGCACCGACACTGGCTCCCAACAGACCGAAACGAGATTCCACTTGACCCACGTCACCTAGGAGTACCATCGGGTGCGTCCAAAATGATTTCTGAGCCTATGGTATGTTCGGCGCAAACCATGCACATATCTTGCACCGACACAAGCTCCCAACAGACCGAAACAAGATTCCACATGACCAACGTCACCTAGGAGTACCATCGGGTGCGTCCAAAATGATTTCTGAGCCTATAGTGTGTTCGGCGCAAACTGTGCACCAATCTTGCACCGACACTGGCTCCCAACAGACCGAAACAAGACTCCACATGACCCACGTCACCTAGGAGTTCCATCTGGTGTGTCCAAAATGATTTCCGAGCCTATGGTATGCTCGACGCTAACCGTGCACCTATCTTGCACCAACACTGGCTCCCAATAGACCGATACGAGATTCCACTTGACCCACGTCACCTAGGAGTACCATCAGGTGCGTCCAAAACGATTTCCGATCCTATGGTACGTTTGGCGCAAAACCATGCACCTATCTTGCGTCAAGATTAGCACCACATCCGAACGGACCGAAACGAGCTTTCGCTTGAGCCTCATCACCTACGAGTACCATTGGGTGCGTCCGAAATGATTTTTGAGCCTATGGTACACTCGGAGCAAACCGTGCACCTATCTTGCACCGACACCAACACTGTCTCCAAATGAACCGAAAAGAGATTCCACATTACCCACGTCACCTTGGAGTTCCATCGCACCTATCTTACACCGACACTGGCTCCCAACAGACCAAAATGAGACTCCACATGACCCACTTCACCTAGGAGTACCATTAGGTGCGTCCAAAATGATTTCCGAGCCAATGGTATGTCTGGCGCAAACCGTGCACCTATCTTGCACTCACACTGGCTCCCAACAGACCAAAACGAGACTCCACATGACCCACGTCACCTAGGAGTACCATCGGGTGTGTCCACAATGATTTCCGAGCCTATGGTATGTTCGACGCAAACCATGCACCTATCTTGCACCGACACTGGCTCCCAACAGACCGAAACGAGATTCCACTTGACCCACGTCACCTAGGAGTACCATCGGGTGCGTCCAAAATGATTTCTGAGCCTATGGTATGTTCGGCGCAAACCGTGCACCTATCTTGCACCGACACAAGCTCCCAACAGACCGAAACAAGATTCCACATGACCAACGTCACCTAGGAGTACCATCGGGTGCGTCCAAAATGATTTCTGAGCCTATAGTGTGTTCGGCGCAAACTGTGCACCAATCTTGCACCGACACTGGCTCCCAACAGACCGAAACAAGACTCCACATGACCCACGTCACCTAGGAGTTCCATCTGGTGTGTCCAAAATGATTTCCGAGCCTATGGTATGCTCGGCGCTAACCGTGCACCTATCTTGCACCGACAGTGGCTCCCAACAGACCGAAACGAGATTCCACATGACCCACGTCACCTAGGAGTACCATCGGGTGCGTCCAAAACGATTTTCGATCCTACGGTACGTTTGGCGCAAACCATGCACCTATCTTGCGTCAAGATTAGCACCACATTTGAACAGACCGAAATGAGCTTTCGCTTGAGCCTCATCACCTACGAGTACCATTGGGTGCGTCCAAAATGATTTTTGAGCCTATGGTACACTCGGCGCAAACCGTGCACCTATCTTGCACCGACACCAACACTGTCTCCAAATGAACCGAAAAGAGATTCCACATTACCCACGTCACCTTGGAGTCCCATCGCACCTATCTTACACTGACACTGGCTCCCAACTGACCAAAACGAGACTCCACATGACCCACGTCACCTAGGAGTACCATCGGGTGCGTCCAAAATGATTTCCGAGCCTATGGTATGTTCGGCGCAAACCGTGCACCTATCTTGCACCGACACTGGCTCCCAACAGACCAAAACGAGACTCCACATGACCCACGTCACCTAGGAGTACCATTGGGTGCGTCCAAAATGATTTCCAAGCCTATGGTATGTTCGATGCAAATCGTGCACCTATCTTGCACCGACACTGGCACCCAACAAACTGAAACGAGATTCCACTTGACCCACGTCACCTAGGAGTACCATCGGGTGCGTCCAAAATGATTTCTGAGCCTATGGTATGTTCGGCGCAAACCGTGCACCTATCTTGCACCGACACTGGCTCCCAACAGACCGAAACGAGATTCCACATGACCAATGTCACCTAGGAGTACCATCGGGTGCGTCCAAAACGATTTCAGAGCCTATGGTGTGTTCGGCGCAAACCGTGCACCAATCTTGCACCGACACTGGCTCCCAACGGACCGAAACAGGACTCCACATGACCCACGTCACCTAGGAGTTCCATCTGGTGTGTCCAAAATGATTTCCGAGCCTATAGTATGTTTGGCGCTAACCGTGCACCTATCTTGCACCGACACTAGCTCCCAACAAACCGATACGAGATTCCACTTGACCCACGTCACCTAGGAGTACCATCGGGTGTGTCGAAATTGATTTCCGATCCTACGGTACGTTTGGCGCAAACCATGCACCTATCTTGCGTCAAGATTAGCTCCACCTCCGAATAGACCGAAACGAGCTTTCGCTTGAGCCTCATCACCTACGAGTACCATTGCGTGTGTCCGAAATGATTTTTGAGCCTATGGTACACTCGGCGCAAACCGTGCACCTATCTTGCACCGACACCAACACTGTCTCCAAATGAACCAAAAAGAGATTCCACATTACCCACGTCACCTTGGAGCTCCATCGCACCTATCTTACACCGACACTGGCTCCCAACAGACCAAAATGAGACTCCACATGACCCACTTCACCTAGGAGTACCATTAGGTGCGTCCAAAATGATTTCCGAGCCTATGGTATGTCTGGCGCAAACCGTGCACCTATCTTGCACTGACACTGGCTCCCAACAGACCAAAACGAGACTCCACATAACCCATGTCACCTAGGAGTACCATCGGGTGTGTCCACAATGATTTCCGAGCCTATGGTATGTTCAACGCAAACCATGCACCTATCTTGCACCGACACTGGCTCCCAACAGACCGAAACGAGATTCCACTTGACCCACGTCACCTAGGAGTACCATCGGGTGCGTCCAAAATGATTTCTGAGCCTATGGTATGTTCGGCGCAAACCGTGCACATATCTTGCACCGACACAAGCTCCCAACAGACCGAAACAAGATTCCACATGACCAACGTCACCTAGGAGTACCATCGGGTGCGTCCAAAATGATTTCTGAGCCTATAGTGTGTTCGGCGCAAACTGTGCACCAATCTTGCACCGACACTGGCTCCCAACAGACCGAAACAAGACTCCACATGACCCACGTCACCTAGGAGTTCCATCTGGTGTGTCCAAAATGATTTCCGAGCCTATGGTATGCTCGGCGCTAACCGTGCACCTATCTTGCACCAACACTGGCTCCCAATAGACCGATACGAGATTCCACTTGACCCACGTCACCTAGGAGTACCATCAGGTGCGTCCAAAACGATTTCCGATCCTATGGTACGTTTGGCGCAAAACCATGCACCTATCTTGCGTCAAGATTAGCACCACATCCGAACGGACCGAAACGAGCTTTCGCTTGAGCCTCATCACCTACGAGTACCATTGGGTGCGTCCGAAATGATTTTTGAGCCTATGGTACACTCGGAGCAAACCGTGCACCTATCTTGCACCGACACCAACACTATCTCCAAATGAACCGAAAAGAGATTCCACATTACCCACGTCACCTTGGAGTTCCATCGCACCTATCTTACACCGACACTGGCTCCCAACAGACCAAATGAGACTCCACATGACCCACTTCACCTAGGAGTACCATTAGGTGCGTCCAAAATGATTTCCGAGCCAATGGTATGTCTGGCGCAAACCGTGCACCTATCTTGCACTCACACTGGCTCCCAACAGACCAAAACGAGACTCCACATGACCCACGTCACCTAGGAGTACCATCGGGTGTGTCCACAATGATTTCCGAGCCTATGGTATGTTCGACGCAAACCATGCACCTATCTTGCACCGACACTGGCTCCCAACAGACCGAAACGAGATTCCACTTGACCCACGTCACCTAGGAGTACCATCGGGTGCGTCCAAAATGATTTCTGAGCCTATGGTATGTTCGGCGCAAACCGTGCACCTATCTTGCACCGACACAAGCTCCCAACAGACCGAAACAAGATTCCACATGACCAACGTCACCTAGGAGTACCATCGGGTGCGTCCAAAATGATTTCTGAGCCTATAGTGTGTTCGGCGCAAACTGTGCACCAATCTTGCACCGACACTGGCTCCCAACAGACCGAAACAAGACTCCACATGACCCACGTCACCTAGGAGTTCCATCTGGTGTGTCCAAAATGATTTCCGAGCCTATGGTATGCTCGGCGCTAACCGTGCACCTATCTTGCACCAACATTGGCTCCCAACAGACCGATACGAGATTCCACTTGACCCACGTCACCTAGGAGTACCATCGGGTGCGTCCAAAACGATTTCCAATCCTACGGTACGTTTGGCGCAAACCATGCACCTATCTTGCGTCAAGATTAGCACCACATCCGAACGGACCGAAACGAGCTTTCGCTTGAGCCTCATCACCTACGAGTACCATTGGGTGCGTCCGAAATGATTTTTGAGCCTATGGTACACTCGGCGCAAACCGTGCACCTATCTTGCACCGACACCAACACTGTCCCCAAATGAACCGAAAAGAGATTCCACATTACCCACGTCACCTTGGAGTTCCATCGCACCTATCTTACACCGACACTGGCTCCCAACGAACCAAAACGAGACTCCACATGACCCACGTCACCTAGGAGTACCATCGGGTGCGTCCAAAATGATTTCTTAGCCTATGGTATGTTCGGCGCAAACCGTGCACCTATCTTGCACTAACAGTGGCTCCCAACAGACCAAAACGAGACTCCACAAGACCCACGTCACCTAGGAGTACCATCGGGTGCGTCCAAAATGATTTTCGAGCCTATGGTATGTTCGACGCAAACTATGCACCTATCTTGCACCGACACTGGCTCCCAACAGACCGAAACGAGATTCCACTTGACCCACGTCACCTAGGAGTACCATCGGGTGCGTCCAAAATGATTTCTGAGCCTATGGTATGTTCGGCACAAACCGTGCACCTATCTTGCACCGACACAAGCTCCCAACAGACCGAAACAAGATTCCACATGACCAACGTCACCTAGGAGTACCATCGGGTGCGTCCAAAATGATTTCTAAGCCTATGGTATGTTCGGCGCAAACCGTGCACCTGTCTTGCACCGACACTGGCTGCCAATAGACCAAAACGAGATTCCACTTGACCCACGTTACCTAAGAGTACCATCGGGTGTGTCCAAAACGATTTCTGAGCCTATGGTATGTTCGACGCACACCGTGCACCTATCTTGCATCGACAGTGGCTCCCAACAGACCGAAACGAGATTCCACATGACCCACGTCACCTAGGAGTACCATCGGGTGCGTCCAAAAGGATTTCCGATCCTATGGTACGTTTGGCGCAAACCGTGCACCTATCTTGCGTCAAGGTTAGCACCACCTCCAAACAGACCAAAACGAGCTTTTGCTTGAGCCTTATCACCTACGAGTACCATTGGGTGCGTCCGAAATGATTTTTGAGCCTATGGTACACTCGGCGCAAACCGTGCACCTATCTTGCACTGACACCAACACTGTCTCCAAATGAATCGAAAAGAGATTCCACATTATCCACGTCACCTTGGAGTCCCATTGCACCTATCTTACACCGACACTGGCTCCCAACGGACCAAAACGAGACTCCACATGACCCACGTCACCTTGGAGTACCATCGGGTGCGTCCAAAATGATTTCCGAGCCTATGGTATGTTCGACGCAAACCATGCACCTATCTTGCACCGACACTGGCTCCCAACAGACCGAAACAAGATTCCACTTGACCCACGTCACCTAGGAGTACCATCGGGTGCGTCCAAAATGATTTCTGAGCCTATGGTATGTTCGGCGCAAACCGTGCACCTATCTTGCACCGACACAAGCTCCCAATAGACCGAAACAAGATTCCACATGACCAACGTCACCTAGGAGTACCATCGGGTCCGTCCAAAATGATTTCTGAGCCTATAGTGTGTTCGGCGCAAACTGTGCACCAATCTTGCACCGACACTGGCTCCCAACAGACCGAAACAAGACTCCACATGACCCACGTCACCTAGGAGTTCCATCTGGTGTGTCCAAAATGATTTCCGAGCCTATGGTATGCTCGGCGCTAACCGTGCACCTATCTTGCACCAACACTGGCTCCCAACAGACCGATACGAGATTCCACTTGACCTACGTCACCTAGGAGTACCATCGGGTGCGTCCAAAACGATTTCCGATCCTACGGTACGTTTGGCGCAAACCATGCACCTATCTTGCGTCAAGATTAGCACCACATCCGAACGGACCGAAACGAGCTTTCGCTTGAGCCTCATCACCTACGAGTACCATTGGGTGCGTCCGAAATGATTTTTGAGCCTATGGTACACTCGGCACAAACCGTGCACCTATCTTGCACCGACACCAACACTGTCCCCAAATGAACCGAAAAGAGATTCCACATTACCCACGTCACCTTGGAGTTCCATCGCACCTATCTTACACCGACACTGGCTGCCAACGAACCAAAACAAGACTCCACATGACCCACGTCACCTAGGAGTACCATCGGGTGCGTCCAAAATGATTTCTGAGCCTATGGTATGTTCGGCACAAACCGTGCACCTATCTTGCACCGACACAAGCTCCCAACAGACCGAAACAAGATTCCACATGACCAACGTCACCTAGGAGTACCATCGGGTGCGTCCAAAATGATTTCTAAGCCTATGGTATGTTCGGCGCAAACCGTGCACCTGTCTTGCCCCGACAATGGCTGCCAATAGACCAAAACGAGATTCCACTTGACCCACGTTACCTAAGAGTACCATCGGGTGTGTCCAAAACGATTTCTGAGCCTATGGTATGTTCGACGCAAACCGTGCACCTATCTTGCATCGACAGTGGCTCCCAACAGACCGAAACGAGATTCCACATGACCCACGTCACCTAGGAGTACCATCGGGTGCGTCCAAAACGATTTCCGATCCTATGGTATGTTTGGCGCAAACCATGCACCTATCTTGCGTCAAGGTTAGCACCACCTCCAAACAGACCAAAACGAGCTTTTGCTTGAGCCTTATCACCTACGAGTACCATTGGGTGCGTCTGAAATGATTTTTGAGCCTATGGTACACTCGGCGCAAACCGTGCACCTATCTTGCACTGACACCAACACTGTCTCCAAATGAACCGAAAAGAGATTCCACATTATCCACGTCACCTTGGAGTCCCATTGCACCTATCTTACACCGACACTGGCTCCCAACGGACCAAAACGAGACTCCACATGACCCACGTCACCTTGGAGTACCATCGGGTGCGTCCAAAATGATTTCCGAGCCTATGGTATGTTCGGCGCAAACCGTGCACCTATCTTGCACCGAGACTGGCTCCCAACAGACCGAAACGAGACTCCACAAGACCCACGTCACCTAGGAGTACCATCAGGTGCGTCCAAAATGATTTCTGAGCCTATGGTATGTTCGGCGCAAACCGTGCACCTATCTTGCACCGACACTGGCTCCCAACAGACCGAAACGAGATTCCACATGACCAACGTCACCAAGGAGTACCATCGGGTGCGTTCAAAACGATTTCTGAGCCTATGGTGTGTTCGGCGCAAACCGTGCACCTATCTTGCACCGACACTGGCTCCCAACAGACCGAAATGAGATTCCACTTGACCCACGTCACCTAGGAGTACCATCGGGTGCGTCCAAAATGATTTCTGAGCCTATGGTATGTTCGGCACAAACCGTGCACCTATCTTGCACCGACACAAGCTCCCAACAGACCGAAACGAGATTCCACATGACCCACGTCACCTAGGAGTACCATCGGGTGCGTCCAAAATGATTTCTAAGCCTATGGTATGTTCGGCGCAAACCGTGCACCTGTCTTGCACCGACACTGGCTGCCAATAGACCAAAACGAGATTCCACTTGACCCACGTTACCTAAGAGTACCATCGGGTGTGTCCAAAACGATTTCTGAGCCTATGGTATGTTCGACGCAAACCGTGCACCTATCTTGCATCGACAGTGGCTCCCAACAGACCGAAACGAGATTCCACATGACCCACGTCACCTAGGAGTACCATCGGGTGCGTCCAAAACGATTTCCGATCCTATGGTACGTTTGGCGCAAACCATGCACCTATCTTGCGTCAAGGTTAGCACCACCTCCAAACAGACCAAAACGAGCTTTTGCTTGAGCCTTATCACCTATGAGTACCATTGGGTGCGTCCGAAATGATTTTTGAGCCTATGGTACACTCGGCGCAAACCGTGCACCTATCTTGCACTGACACCAACACTGTCTCCAAATGAACCGAAAAGAGATTCCACATTATCCACGTCACCTTGGAGTCCCATTGCACCTATCTTACACCGACACTGGCTCCCAACGGACCAAAACGAGACTCCACATGACCCACGTCACCTTGGAGTACCATCGGGTGCGTCCAAAATGATTTCCGAGCCTATGGTATGTTCGGCGCAAACTGTGCACCTATCTTGCACCGAGACTGGCTCCCAACAGACCGAAACGAGACTCCACAAGACCCACGTCACCTAGGAGTACCATCAGGTGCGTCCAAAATGATTTCTGAGCCTATGGTATGTTCGGCGCAAACCGTGCACCTATCTTGCACCGACACTGGCTCCCAACAGACCGAAACGAGATTCCACATGACCAACGTCACCTAGGAGTACCATCGGGTGCGTCCAAAACGATTTCTGAGCCTATGGTGTGTTCGGCGCAAACCGTGCACCTATCTTGCACCGACACTGGCTCCCAACAGACCGAAACGAGATTCCACTTGACCCACGTCACCTAGGAGTACCATCGGGTGTGTCCAAAACGATTTCTGAGCCTATGGTATGTTCGACGCAAACCGTGCACCTATCTTGCACCGACAGTGGCTCCCAACAGACCGAAACAAGATTCCACATGACCCACGTCACCTAGGAGTACCATCGGGTGCGTCCAAAACGATTTCCGATCCTACGGTACGTTTGGCGCAAACCATGCACCTATCTTGCGTCAAGATTAGCACCACATCCAAATGGACCGAAACGAGCTTTCGCTTGAGCCTCATCACCTACGAGTACCATTGGGTGCGTCCGAAATGATTTTTGAGCCTATGGTACACTCAGCGCAAACCGTGCACCTATCTTGCACCGACACCAACACTGTCCCCAAATGAACCGAAAAGAGATTCCACATTACCCACGTCACCTTGGAGTTCCATCGCACCTATCTTACACACCGACACTGGCTCCCAACGAACCAAAACGAGACTCCACTTGACCCACGTCACCTAGGAGTACCATCGGGTGCGTCCAAAATGATTTCTAAGCCTATGGTATGTTCGGCGCAAACCGTGCACCTATCTTGCACTAACAGTGGCTCCCAACAGACCAAAACGAGACTCCACAAGACCCACGTCACCTAGGAGTACCATCGGGTGCGTCCAAAATGATTTTCGAGCCTATGGTATGTTCGACGCAAACTATGCACCTATCTTGCACCGACACTGGCTCCCAACAGACCAAAACGAGATTCCACTTGACCCACGTCACCTAGGAGTACCATCGGGTGCGTCCAAAATGATTTCTGAGCCTATGGTATGTTCGGCACAAACCGTGCACCTATCTTGCACCGACACAAGCTCCCAACAGACCGAAACAAGATTCCACATGACCAACGTCACCTAGGAGTACCATCGGGTGCGTCCAAAATGATTTCTAAGCCTATGGTATGTTCGGCGCAAACCGTGCACCTGTCTTGCACCGACACTGGCTGCCAATAGAACAAAACGAGATTCCACTTGACCCACGTTACCTAAGAGTACCATCGGGTGTGTCCAAAACAATTTCTGAGCCTATGGTATGTTCGACGCAAACCGTGCACCTATCTTGCATCGACAGTGGCTCCCAACAGACCGAAACGAGATTCCACATGACCCACGTCACCTAGGAGTACCATCGGGTGCGTCCAAAACGATTTCCGATCCTATGGTACGTTTGGCGCAAACCATGCACCTATCTTGCGTCAAGGTTAGCACCACCTCCAAACAGACCAAAACGAGCTTTTGCTTGAGCCTTATCACCTACGAGTACCATTGGGTGCGTCCGAAATGATTTTTGAGCCTATGGTACACTCGGCGCAAACCGTGCACCTATCTTGCACTGACACCAACACTGTCTCCAAATGAACCGAAAAGAGATTCCACATTATCCACGTCACCTTGGAGTCCCATTGCACCTATCTTACACCGACACTGGCTCCCAACGGACCAAAACGAGACTCCACATGACCCACGTCACCTTGGAGTACCATCGGGTGCGTCCAAAATGATTTCCGAGCCTATGGTATGTTCGGCGCAAACCGTGCACCTATCTTGCACCGAGACTGGCTCCCAACAGACCGAAACGAGACTCCACAAGACCCACGTCACCTAGGAGTACCATCAGGTGCGTCCAAAACGATTTCTGAGCCTATGGTATGTTCGGCGCAAACCGTGCACCTATCTTGCACCGACACTGGCTCCCAACAGACCGAAACGAGATTCCACTTGACCCACGTCACCTAGGAGTACCATCGGGTGTGTCCAAAACGATTTCTGAGCCTATGGTATGTTCGACGCAAACCGTGCACCTATCTTGCACCGACAGTGGCTCCCAACAGACCGAAACGAGATTCCACATGACCCACGTCACCTAGGAGTACCATCGGGTGCGTCCAAAACGATTTCCGATCCTACGATACGTTTGGCGCAAACCATGCACCTATCTTGCGTCAAGATTAGCACCACATCCAAATGGACCGAAACGAGCTTTCGCTTGAGCCTCATCACCTACGAGTACCATTGGGTGCGTCCGAAATGATTTTTGAGCCTATGGTACACTCGGCGCAAACCGTGCACCTATCTTGCACCGACACCAACACTGTCCCCAAATGAACCGAAAAGAGATTCCACATTACCCACGTCACCTTGGAGTTCCATCGCACCTATCTTACACCGACACTGGCTCCCAACGAACCAAAACGAGACTCCACATGACCCACGTCACCTAGGAGTACCATCGGGTGCGTCCAAAATGATTTCTAAGCCTATGGTATGTTCGGCGCAAACCGTGCACCTATCTTGCACTAACAGTGGCTCCCAACAGACCAAAACGAGACTCCACAAGACCCACGTCACCTAGGAGTACCATCGGGTGCGTCCAAAATGATTTTCGAGCCTATGGTATGTTCGACGCAAACTATGCACCTATCTTGCACCGACACTGGCTCCCAACAGACCAAAACGAGATTCCACTTGACCCACGTCACCTAGGAGTACCATCGGGTGCGTCCAAAATGATTTCTGAGCCTATGGTATGTTCGGCACAAACCGTGCACCTATCTTGCACCGACACAAGCTCCCAACAGACCGAAACAAGATTCCACATGACCAACGTCACCTAGGAGTACCATCGGGTGCGTCCAAAATGATTTCTAAGCCTATGGTATGTTCGGCGCAAACCGTGCACCTGTCTTGCACCGACACTGGCTGCCAATAGAACAAAACGAGATTCCACTTGACCCACGTTACCTAAGAGTACCATCGGGTGTGTCCAAAACAATTTCTGAGCCTATGGTATGTTCGACGCAAACCGTGCACCTATCTTGCATCGACAGTGGCTCCCAACAGACCGAAACGAGATTCCACATGACCCACGTCACCTAGGAGTACCATCGGGTGCGTCCAAAACGATTTCCGATCCTATGGTACGTTTGGCGCAAACCATGCACCTATCTTGCGTCAAGGTTAGCACCACCTCCAAACAGACCAAAACGAGCTTTTGCTTGAGCCTTATCACCTACGAGTACCATTGGGTGCGTCCGAAATGATTTTTGAGCCTATGGTACACTCGGCGCAAACCGTGCACCTATCTTGCACTGACACCAACACTGTCTCCAAATGAACCGAAAAGAGATTCCACATTATCCACGTCACCTTGGAGTCCCATTGCACCTATCTTACACCGACACTGGCTCCCAACGGACCAAAACGAGACTCCACATGACCCACGTCACCTTGGAGTACCATCGGGTGCGTCCAAAATGATTTCCGAGCCTATGGTATGTTCGGCGCAAACCGTGCACCTATCTTGCACCGAGACTGGCTCCCAACAGACCGAAACGAGACTCCACAAGACCCACGTCACCTAGGAGTACCATCAGGTGCGTCCAAAACGATTTCTGAGCCTATGGTATGTTCGGCGCAAACCGTGCACCTATCTTGCACCGACACTGGCTCCCAACAGACCGAAACGAGATTCCACATGACCAACGTCACCTAGGAGTACCATCGGGTGCGTCCAAAACGATTTCTGAGCCTATGGTGTGTTCGGCGCAAACCGTGCACCTATCTTGCACCGACACTGGCTCCCAACAGACCGAAACGAGATTCCACTTGACCCACGTCACCTAGGAGTACCATCGGGTGTGTCCAAAACGATTTCTGAGCCTATGGTATGTTCGACGCAAACCGTGCACCTATCTTGCACCGACAGTGGCTCCCAACAGACCGAAACGAGATTCCACATGACCCACGTCACCTAGGAGTACCATCGGGTGCGTCCAAAACGATTTCCGATCCTACGGTACGTTTGGTGCACACCATGCACCTATCTTGCGTCAAGATTAGCACCACATCCAAATGGACCGAAACGAGCTTTCGCTTGAGCCTCATCACCTACGAGTACCATTGGGTGTGTCCGAAATGATTTTTGAGCCTATGGTACACTCGGCGCAAACCGTGCACCTATCTTGCACCGACACCAACACTGTCCCCAAATGAACCGAAAAGAGATTCCACATTACCCACGTCACCTTGGAGTTCCATCGCACCTATCTTACACCGACACTGGCTCCCAACGAACCAAAACGAGACTCCACATGACCCATGTCACCTAGGAGTACCATCGGGTGCGTCCAAAATGATTTCTAAGCCTATGGTATGTTCGGCGCAAACCGTGCACCTATCTTGCACTAACAGTGGCTCCCAACAGACCAAAACGAGACTCCACAAGACCCACGTCACCTAGGAGTACCATCGGGTGCGTCCAAAATGATTTTTGAGCCTATGGTATGTTCGACGCAAACTATGCACCTATCTTGCACCGACACTGGCTCCCAACAGACCAAAACGAGATTCCACTTGACCCACGTCACCTAGGAGTACCATCGGGTGCGTCCAAAATGATTTCTGAGCCTATGGTATGTTCGGCACAAACCGTGCACCTATCTTGCACCGACACAAGCTCCCAACAGACCGAAACAAGGTTCCACATGACCAACATCACCTAGGAGTACCATCGGGTGCGTCCAAAATGATTTCTAAGCCTATGGTATGTTCGGCGCAAACCGTGCACCTGTCTTGCACCGACACTGGCTGCCAATAGACCAAAACGAGATTCCACTTGACCCACGTTACCTAAGAGTACCATCGGGTGTGTCCAAAACGATTTCTGAGCCTATGGTATGTTCGACGCAAACCGTGCACCTATCTTGCATCGACAGTGGCTCCCAACAGACCGAAACGAGATTCCACATGACCCACGTCACCTAGGAGTACCATCGGGTGCGTCCAAAACGATTTCCGATCCTATGGTACGTTTGGCGCAAACCATGCACCTATCTTGCGTCAAGGTTAGCACCACCTCCAAACAGACCAAAACGAGCTTTTGCTTGAGCCTTATCACCTACGAGTACCATTGGGTGCGTCCGAAATGATTTTTGAGCCTATGGTACACTCGGCGCAAACCGTGCACCTATCTTGCACTGACACCAACACTGTCTCCAAATGAACCGAAAAGAGATTCCACATTATCCACGTCACCTTGGAGTCCCATTGCACCTATCTTACACCGACACTGGCTCCCAACGGACCAAAACGAGACTCCACATGACCCACGTCACCTTGGAGTACCATCGGGTGCGTCCAAAATGATTTCCGAGCCTATGGTATGTTCGGCGCAAACTGTGCACCTATCTTGCACCGAGACTGGCTCCCAACAGACCGAAACGAGACTCCACAGGACCCACGTCACCTAGGAGTACCATCAGGTGCGTCCAAAATGATTTCTGAGCCTATGGTATGTTCGGCGCAAACCGTGCACCTATCTTGCACCGACACTGGCTCCCAACAGACCGAAACGAGATTCCACATGACCAACGTCACCTAGGAGTACCATCGGGTGCGTCCAAAACAATTTCTGAGCCTATGGTGTGTTCGGCGCAAACCGTGCACCTATCTTGCACCGACACTGGCTCCCAACAGACCGAAACAAGACTCCACATGAGCCACGTCACCTAGGAGTTCCATCTGGTGTGTCCAAAATGATTTCCGAGCCTATGGTATGCTCGGCGCTAACCGTGCACCTATCTTGCACCAACACTGGCTCCCAACAGACCGATACGAGATTCCACTTGACCCATGTCACCTAGGAGTACCATCGGGTGCGTCCAAAACGATTTCCGATCCTACGGTACGTTTGGCGCAAACCATGCACCTATCTTGCGTCAAGATTAGCACCACATCCGAACGGACCGAAACGAGCTTTCGCTTGAGCCTCATCACCTACGAGTACCATTAGGTGCGTCCGAAATGATTTTTGAGCCTATGGTACACTCGGCGCAAACCGTGCACCTATCTTGCACCGACACCAACACTGTCCCCAAATGAACCGAAAAGAGATTCCACATTACCCACGTCACCTTGGAGTTCCATCGCACCTATCTTACACCGACACTGGCTCCCAACGAACCAAAACAAGACTCCACATGACCCACGTCACCTAGGAGTACCATCGGGTGCGTCCAAAATGATTTCTAAGCCTATGGTATGTTTGGCGCAAACCGTGCACCTATCTTGCACTAACAGTGGCTCCCAACAGACCAAAACAAGACTCCACAAGACCCACGTCACCTAGGAGTACCATCGGGTGCGTCCAAAATGATTTTCGAGCCTATGGTATGTTCGACGCAAACTATGCACCTATCTTGCACCGACACTGGCTCCCAACAGACCAAAACGAGATTCCACTTGACCCACGTCACCTAGGAGTACCATCGGGTGCGTCCAAAATGATTTCTGAGCCTATGGTATGTTCGGCACAAACCGTGCACCTATCTTGCACCGACACAAGCTCCCAACAGACCGAAACAAGATTCCACATGACCAACGTCACCTAGGAGTACCATCGGGTGCGTCCAAAATGATTTCTAAGCCTATGGTATGTTCGGCGCAAACCGTGCACCTGTCTTGCACCGACACTGGCTGCCAATAGACCAAAACGAGATTCCACTTGACCCACGTTACCTAAGAGTACCATCGGGTGTGTCCAAAACGATTTCTGAGCCTATGGTATGTTCGACGCAAACCGTGCACCTATCTTGCATCGACAGTGGCTCCCAACAGACCGAAACGAGATTCCACATGACCCACGTCACCTAGGAGTACCATCGGGTGCGTCCAAAACGATTTCCGATCCTATGGTACGTTTGGCGCAAACCATGCACCTATCTTGCATCAAGGTTAGCACCACCTCCAAACAGACCAAAACGAGCTTTTGCTTGAGCCTTATCACCTACGAGTACCATTGGGTGCGTCCGAAATGATTTTTGAGCCTATGGTACACTCGGCGCAAACCGTGCACCTATCTTGCACTGACACCAACACTGTCTCCAAATGAACCGAAAAGAGATTCCACATTATCCACGTCACCTTGGAGTCCCATTGCACCTATCTTACACCGACACTGGCTCCCAACAGACCAAAACGAGACTCCACATGACCCACGTCACCTTGGAGTACCATCGGGTGCGTCCAAAATGATTTCCGAGCCTATGGTATGTTCGGCGCAAACCGTGCACCTATCTTGCACCGAGACTAGCTCCCAACAGACCGAAACGAGACTCCACAAGACCCACGTCACCTAGGAGTACCATCAGGTGCGTCCAAAATGATTTCTGAGCCTATGGTATGTTCGGCGCAAACCGTGCACCTATCTTGCACCGACACTGGCTCCCAACAGACCGAAACGAGATTCCACATGACCAACGTCACCTAGGAGTACCATCGGGTGCGTCCAAAACGATTTCTGAGCCTATGGTGTGTTCGGCGCAAACCGTGCACCTATCTTGCACCGACACTGGCTCCCAACAGACCGAAACGAGATTCCACTTGACCCACGTCACCTAGGAGTACCATCGGGTGCGTCCAAAATGATTTCTGAGCCTATGGTATGTTCGGCACAAACCGTGCACCTATCTTGCACCGACACAAGCTCCCAACAGACCGAAACAAGATTCCACATGACCAACGTCACCTAGGAGTACCATCGGGTGCGTCCAAAATGATTTCTAAGCCTATGGTATGTTCGGCGCAAACCGTGCACCTGTCTTGCACCGACACTGGCTGCCAATAGACCAAAACGAGATTCCACTTGACCCACGTTACCGAAGAGTACCATCGGGTGTGTCCAAAACGATTTCTGAGCCTATGGTATGTTCGACGCAAACCGTGCACCTATCTTGCATCGACAGTGGCTCCCAACAGACCGAAACGAGATTCCACATGACCCACGTCACCTAGGAGTACCATCGGGTGCGTCCAAAACGATTTCCGATCCTATGGTACGTTTGGCGCAAACCATGCTCCTATCTTGCGTCAAGGTTAGCACCACCTCCAAACAGACCAAAACGAGCTTTTGCTTGAGCCTTATCACCTACGAGTACCATTGGGTGCGTCCGAAATGATTTTTGAGCCTATGGTACACTCGGCGCAAACCGTGCACCTATCTTGCACTGACACCAACACTGTCTCCAAATGAACCGAAAAGAGATTCCACATTATCCACGTCACCTTGGAGTCCCATTGCACCTATCTTACACCGACACTGGCTCCCAACGGACCAAAACGAGACTCCACATGACCCACGTCACCTTGGAGTACCATCGGGTGCGTCCGAAATGATTTCCGAGCCTATGGTATGTTCGGCGCAAACCGTGCACCTATCTAGCACCGAGACTGGCTCCCAATAGACCGAAACGAGACTCCACAAGACCCACGTCACCTAGGAGTACCATCAGGTGCGTCCAAAATGATTTCTGAGCCTATGGTATGTTCGGCGCAAACCGTGCACCTATCTTGCACCGACACTGGCTCCCAACAGACCGAAACGAGATTCCACATGACCAACGTCACCTAGGAGTACCATCGGGTGCGTCCAAAATGATTTCCGAGCCTATGGTATGTTCGGCGCAAACCGTGCACCTATCTTGCACCGACACTGGCTCCCAACAGACCGAAACGAGACTCCACAAGACCCACGTCACCTAGGAGTACCATCAGGTGCGTCCAAAATGATTTCTGAGCCTATGGTATGTTCGGCGCAAACCGTGCACCTATCTTGCACCGACACTGGCTCCCAACAGACCGAAACGAGATTCCACATGACCAACGTCACCTAGGAGTACCATCGGGTGCGTCCAAAACGATTTCTGAGCCTATGGTGTGTTCGGCGCAAACCGTGCACCTATCTTGCACCGACACTGGCTCCCAACAGACCGAAACGAGATTCCACTTGACCCACGTCACCTAGGAGTACCATCGGGTGTGTCCAAAATGATTTCTGAGCCTATGGTGTGTTCGACGCAAACCGTGCACCTATCTTGCACCGACAGTGGCTCCCAACAGACCGAAACGAGATTCCACATGACCCACGTCACCTAGGAGTACCATCGGGTGCGTCCAAAACGATTTCCGATCCTACGGTACGTTTGGCGCAAACCATGCACCTATCTTGCGTCAAGATTAGCACCACATCCAAATGGACCGAAACGAGCTTTCGCTTGAGCCTCATCACCTACGAGTACCATTGGGTGCGTCCGAAATGATTTTTGAGCCTATGGTACACTCGGCGCAAACCGTGCACCTATCATGCACCGACACCAACACTGTCCCCAAATGAACAAAAAAGAGATTCCACATTACCCACGTCACCTTGGAGTTCCATCGCACCTATCTTACACCGACACTGGCTCCCAACGAACCAAAACGAGACTCCACATGACCCACGTCACCTAGGAGTACCATCGGGTGCGTCCAAAATGATTTCTAAGCCTATGGTATGTTCGGCGCAAACCGTGCACCTATCTTGCACTAACAGTGGCTCCCAACAGACCAAAACGAGACTCCACAAGACCCACGTCACCTAGGAGTACCATCGGGTGCGTCCAAAATGATTTTCGAGCCTATGGTATGTTCGACGCAAACTATGCACCTATCTTGCACCGACACTGGCTCCCAACAGACCAAAACGAGATTCCACTTGACCCACGTCACCTAGGAGTACCATCGGGTGCGTCCAAAATGATTTCTGAGCCTATGGTATGTTCGGCACAAACCGTGCACCTATCTTGCACCGACACAAGCTCCCAACAGACCGAAACAAGATTCCACATGACCAACGTCACCTAGGAGTACCATCGGGTGCGTCCAAAATGATTTCTAAGCCTATGGTATGTTCGGCGCAAACCGTGCACCTGTCTTGCACCGACACTGGCTGCCAATAGACCAAAACGAGATTCCACTTGACCCACGTTACCTAAGAGTACCATCGGGTGTGTCCAAAACGATTTCTGAGCCTATGGTATGTTCGACGCAAACCGTGCACCTATCTTGCATCGACAGTGGCTCCCAACAGACCGAAACGAGATTCCACATGACCCACGTCACCTAGGAGTACCATCGGGTGCGTCCAAAACGATTTCCGATCCTATGGTACGTTTGGCGCAAACCATGCACCTATCTTGCGTCAAGGTTAGCACCACCTCCAAACAGACCAAAACGAGCTTTTGCTTGAGCCTTATCACCTACGAGTACCATTGGGTGCGTCCGAAATGATTTTTGAGCCTATGGTACACTCGGCGCAAACCGTGCACCTATCTTGCACTGACACCAACACTGTCTCCAAATGAACCGAAAAGAGATTCCACATTATCCACGTCACCTTGGAGTCCCATTGCACCTATCTTACACCGACACTGGCTCCCAACGGACCAAAACGAGACTCCACATGACCCACATCACCTTGGAGTACCATCGGGTGCGTCCAAAATGATTTCCGAGCCTATGGTATGTTCGGCGCAAACTGTGCACCTATCTTGCACCGAGACTGGCTCCCAACAGACCGAAACGAGACTCCACAAGACCCACGTCACCTAGGAGTACCATCAGGTGCGTCCAAAATGATTTCTGAGCCTATGGTATGTTCGGCGCAAACCGTGCACCTATCTTGCACCGACACTGGCTCCCAACAGACCGAAACGAGATTCCACATGACCAACGTCACCTAGGAGTACCATCGGGTGCGTCCAAAATGATTTCTGAGCCTATGGTGTGTTCGGCGCAAACCGTGCACCTATCTTGCACCGACACTGGCTCCCAACAGACCGAAACAAGACTCCACATGACCCACGTCACCTAGGAGTTCCATCTGGTGTGTCCAAAATGATTTCCGAGCCTATGGTATGCTCGGCGCTAACCGTGCACCTATCTTGCACCAACACTGGCTCCCAACAGACCGATACGAGATTCCACTTGACCCACGTCACCTAGGAGTACCATCGGGTCCGTCCAAAACGATTTCCGATCCTACGGTACGTTTGGCGCAAACCATGCACCTATCTTGCGTCAAGATTAGCACCACATCCGAACGGACCGAAACGAGCTTTCGCTTGAGCCTCATCACCTACGAGTACCATTGGGTGCGTCCGAAATGATTTTTGAGCCTATGGTACACTCGGCGGAAACCGTGCACCTATCTTGCACCGACACCAACACTGTCCCCAAATGAACCGAAAAGAGATTCCACATTACCCACGTCACCTTGGAGTTCCATCGCACCTATCTTACACCGACACTGGCTCCCAACGAACCAAAACAAGACTCCACATGACCCACGTCACCTAGGAGTACCATCGGGTGTGTCCAAAATGATTTCTAAGCCTATGGTATGTTCGGCGCAAACCGTGCACCTATCTTGCACTAACAGTGGCTCCCAACAGACCAAAACGAGACTCCACAAGACCCACATCACCTAGGAGTACCATCGGGTGCGTCCAAAATGATTTTCGAGCCTATGGTATGTTCGACGCAAACTATGCACCTATCTTGCACCGACACTGGCTCCCAACAGACCGAAACGAGATTCCACTTGACCCACGTCACCTAGGAGTACCATCGGGTGCGTCCAAAATGATTTCTGAGCCTATGGTATGTTCGGCACAAACCGTGCACCTATCTTGCACCGACACAAGCTCCCAACAGACCGAAACAAGATTCCACATGACCAACGTCACCTAGGAGTACCATCGGGTGCGTCCAAAATGATTTCTAAGCCTATGGTATGTTCGGCGCAAACCGTGCACCTGTCTTGCACCGACACTGGCTGCCAATAGACCAAAACGAGATTCCACTTGACCCACGTTACCTAAGAGTACCATCGGGTGTGTCCAAAACGATTTCTGAGCCTATGGTATGTTCGACGCAAACCGTGCACCTATCTTGCATCGACAGTGGCTCCCAACAGACCGAAACGAGATTCCACATGACCCACGTCACCTAGGAGTACCATCGGGTGCGTCCAAAACGATTTCCGATCCTATGGTACGTTTGGCGCAAACCATGCACCTATCTTGCGTCAAGGTTAGCACCACCTCCAAACAGACCAAAACGAGCTTTTGCTTGAGCCTTATCACCTACGAGTACCATTGGGTGCGTCCGAAATGATTTTTGAGCCTATGGTACACTCGGCGCAAACCGTGCACCTATCTTGCACTGACACCAACACTGTCTCCAAATGAACCGAAAAGAGATTCCACATTATCCACGTCACCTTGGAGTCCCATTGCACCTATCTTACACCGACACTGGCTCCCAACGGACCAAAACGAGACTCCACATGACCCACGTCACCTTGGAGTACCATCGGGTGCGTCCAAAACGATTTCCGAGCCTATGGTATGTTCGACGCAAACCATGCACCTATCTTGCACCGACACTGGCTCCCAACAGACCGAAACGAGATTCCACTTGACCCACGTCACCTAGGAGTACCATCGGGTGCGTCCAAAATGATTTCTGAGCCTATGGTATGTTCGGCGCAAACCGTGCACCTATCTTGCACCGACACAAGCTCCCAATAGACCGAAACAAGATTCCACATGACCAACGTCACCTAGGAGTACCATCGGGTGCGTCCAAAATGATTTCTAAGCCTATAGTGTACACTCGGCGCAAACTGTGCACCAATCTTGCACCGACACTGGCTCCCAACAGACCGAAACAAGACTCCACATGACCCACGTCACCTAGGAGTTCCATCTGGTGTGTCCAAAATGATTTCCGAGCCTATGGTATGCTCGGCGCTAACCGTGCACCTATCTTGCACCAACACTGGCTCCCAACAGACCGATACGAGATTCCACTTGACCCACATCACCTAGGAGTACCATCGGGTGCGTCCAAAACGATTTCTGATCCTACGGTACGTTTGGCGCAAACCATGCACCTATCTTGCGTCAAGATTAGCACCACATCCGAACGGACCGAAACGAGCTTTCGCTTGAGCCTCATCACCTACGAGTACCATTGGGTGCGTCCGAAATGATTTTTGGGCCTATGGTACACTCGGCGCAAACCGTGCACCTATCTTGCACCGACACCAACACTGTCCCCAAATGAACCGAAAAGAGATTCCACATTACCCACGTCACCTTGGAGTTCCATCGCACCTATCTTACACCGACACTAGCTCCCAACGAACCAAAACGAGACTCCACATGACCCACGTCACCTAGGAGTACCATCGGGTGCGTCCAAAATGATTTCTGAGCCTATGGTATATTCGGCGCAAACCGTGCACCTATCTTGCACCGACACAAGCTCCCAACAGACCGAAACAAGATTCCACATGACCAACATCACCTAGGAGTACCATCGGGTGCGTCCAAAATGATTTCTGAGCCTATAGTGTGTTCGGCGCAAACTGTGCACCAATCTTGCACCGACACTGGCTCCCAACAGACCGAAACAAGACTCCACATGACCCACGTCACCTAGGAGTTCCATCTGGCGTGTCCAAAATGATTTCCGAGCCTATGGTATGCTCGGCGCTAACTGTGCACCTATCTTGCACCAACACTGGCTCCCAACAGACCGATACGAGATTCCACTTGACCCACGTCACCTAGGAGTTCCATCGGGTGCGTCCAAAACGATTTCCGATCCTACGGTACGTTTGGCGCAAACCATGCACCTATCTTGCGTCAAGATTAGTACCACATCCGAACGGACCGAAACGAGCTTTCGCTTGAGCCTCATCACCTACGAGTACCATTGGGTGCATCCGAAATGATTTTTGAGCCTATGGTACACTCGGCGCAAACCGTGCACCTATCTTGCACCGACACCAACACTGTCCCCAAATGAATCGAAAAGAGATTCCACATTACCCACGTCACCTTGGAGTTCCATCGCACCTATCTTACACCGACACTGGCTCCCAACGAACCAAAACGAGACTCCACATGACCCACGTCACCTAGGAGTACCATCGGGTGCGTCCAAAATGATTTCTAAGCCTATGGTATGTTCGGCGCAAACCATGCACCTATCTTGCACTAACAGTGGCTCCCAACAGACCAAAACGAGACTCCACAAGACCCACGTCACCTAGGAGTACCATCGGGTGCATCCAAAATGATTTTCGAGCCTATGGTATGTTCGACGCAAACTATGCACCTATCTTGCACCGACACTGGCTCCCAACAGACCGAAACGAGATTCCACTTGACCCACGTCACCTAGGAGTACCATCGGGTGCGTCCAAAATGATTTCTGAGCCTATGGTATGTTCGGCACAAACCGTGCACCTATCTTGCACCGACACAAGCTCCCAACAGACCGAAACAAGATTCCACATGACCAACGTCACCTAGGAGTACCATCGGGTGCGTCCAAAATGATTTCTAAGCCTATGGTATGTTCGGCGCAAACCGTGCACCTGTCTTGCACCGACACTGGCTGCCAATAGACCAAAACGAGATTCCACTTGACCCACGTTACCTAAGAGTACCATCGGGTGTGTCCAAAACGATTTCTGAGCCTATGGTATGTTCGACGCAAACCGTGCACCTATCTTGCATCGACAGTGGCTCCCAACAGACCGAAACGAGATTCCACATGACCCACGTCACCTAGGAGTACCATCGGGTGCGTCCAAAACGATTTCCGATCCTATGGTACGTTTGGCGCAAACCATGCACCTATCTTGCGTCAAGGTTAGCACCACCTCCAAACAGACCAAAACGAGCTTTTGCTTGAGCCTTATCACCTACGAGTACCATTGGGTGCGTCCGAAATGATTTTTGAGCCTATGGTACACTCGGCGCAAACCGTGCACCTATCTTGCACTGACACCAACACTGTCTCCAAATGAACCGAAAAGAGATTCCACATTATCCACGTCACCTTGGAGTCCCATTGCACCTATCTTACACCGACACTGGCTCCCAACGGACCAAAACGAGACTCCACATGACCCACGTCACCTTGGAGTACCATCGGGTGCGTCCAAAATGATTTCCGAGCCTATGGTATGTTCGGCGCAAACTGTGCACCTATCTTGCACCGAGACTGGCTCCCAACAGACCGAAACGAGACTCCACAAGACCCACGTCACCTAGGAGTACCATCAGGTGCGTCCAAAATGATTTCTGAGCCTATGGTATGTTCGGCGCAAACCGTGCACCTATCTTGCACCGACACTGGCTCCCAACAGACCGAAACGAGATTCCACATGACCAACGTCACCTAGGAGTACCATCGGGTGCGTCCAAAACGATTTCTGAGCCTATGGTGTGTTCGGCGCAAACCGTGCACCTATCTTGCACCGACACTGGCTCCCAACAGACCAAAACAAGACTCCACATGACCCACGTCACCTAGGAGTTCCATCTGGTGTGTCCAAAATGATTTCCGAGCCTATGGTATGCTCGGCGCTAACCGTGCACCTATCTTGCACCAACACTGGATCCCAACAGACCGATACGAGATTCCACTTGACCCACGTCACCTAGGAGTACCATCGGGTGCGTCCAAAACGATTTCCGATCCTACGGTACGTTTGGCGCAAACCATGCACCTATCTTGCGTCAAGATTAGCACCACATCCGAACGGACCGAAACGAGCTTTCGCTTGAGCCTCATCACCTACGAGTACCATTGGGTGCGTCCGAAATGATTTTTGAGCCTATGGTACACTCGGCGCAAACCGTGCACCTATCTTGCACCGACACCAACACTGTCCCCAAATGAACCGAAAAGAGATTCCACATTACCCACGTCACCTTGGAGTTCCATCGCACCTATCTTACACCGACACTGGCTCCCAACGAACCAAAACAAGACTCCACATGACCCACGTCACCTAGGAGTACCATCGGGTGTGTCCAAAATGATTTCTAAGCCTATGGTATGTTCGGCGCAAACCGTGCACCTATCTTGCACTAACAGTGGCTCCCAACAGACCAAAACGAGACTCCACAAGACCCACATCACCTAGGAGTACCATCGGGTGCGTCCAAAATGATTTTCGAGCCTATGGTATGTTCGACGCAAACTATGCACCTATCTTGCACCGACACTGGCTCCCAACAGACCGAAACGAGATTCCACTTGACCCACGTCACCTAGGAGTACCATCGGGTGCGTCCAAAATGATTTCTGAGCCTATGGTATGTTCGGCACAAACCGTGCACCTATCTTGCACCGACACAAGCTCCCAACAGACCGAAACAAGATTCCACATGACCAACGTCACCTAGGAGTACCATCGGGTGCGTCCAAAATGATTTCTAAGCCTATGGTATGTTTGGCGCAAACCGTGCACCTGTCTTGCACCGACAATGGCTGCCAATAGACCAAAACGAGATTCCACTTGACCCACGTTACCTAAGAGTACCATCGGGTGTGTCCAAAACGATTTCTGAGCCTATGGTATGTTCGACGCAAACCATGCACCTATCTTGCATCGACAGTGGCTCCCAACAGACCGAAACGAGATTCCACATGACCCACGTCACCTAGGAGTACCATCGGGTGCGTCCAAAACGATTTCCGATCCTATGGTACGTTTGGCGCAAACCATGCACCTATCTTGCGTCAAGGTTAGCACACCTCCAAACAGACCAAAACGAGCTTTTGCTTGAGCCTTATCACCTACGAGTACCATTGGGTGCGTCCGAAATGATTTTTGAGCCTATGGTACACTCGGCGCAAACCGTGCACCTATCTTGCACTGACACCAACACTGTCTCCAAATGAACCGAAAAGAGATTCCACATTATCCACGTCACCTTGGAGTCCCATTGCACCTATCTTACACCGACACTGGCTCCCAACGGACCAAAACGAGACTCCACATGACCCACGTCACCTTGGAGTACCATCAGGTGCGTCCAAAATGATTTCCGAGCCTATGGTATGTTCGTCGCAAACCGTGCACCTATCTTGCACCGAGACTGGCTCCCAACAGACCGAAACGAGACTCCACAAGACCCACGTCACCTAGGAGTACCATCAGGTGCGTCCAAAACGATTTCTGAGCCTATGGTATGTTCGGCGCAAACCGTGCACCTATCTTGCACCGACACTGGCTCCCAACAGACCGAAACGAGATTCCACTTGACCCACGTCACCTAGGAGTACCATCGGGTGCGTCCAAAATGATTTCTGAGCCTATGCTATGTTCGGCGCAAACCGTGCACCTATCTTGCACCGACACAAGCTCCCAATAGACCGAAACAAGATTCCACATGACCAACGTCACCTAGGAGTACCATCGGGTGCGTCCAAAATGATTTCTAAGCCTATAGTGTACACTCGGCGCAAACTGTGCACCAATCTTGCACCGACACTGGCTCCCAACAGACCGAAACAAGACTCCACATGACCCACGTCACCTAGGAGTTCCATCTGGTGTGTCCAAAATGATTTCCGAGCCTATGGTATGCTCGGCGCTAACCGTGCACCTATCTTGCACCAACACTGGCTCCCAACAGACCGATACGAGATTCCACTTGACCCACATCACCTAGGAGTACCATCGGGTGCGTCCAAAACGATTTCCGATCCTACGGTACGTTTGGCGCAAACCATGCACCTATCTTGCGTCAAGATTAGCACCACATCCGAACGGACCGAAACGAGCTTTCGCTTGAGCCTCATCACCTACGAGTACCATTGGGTGCGTCCGAAATGATTTTTGGGCCTATGGTACACTCGGCGCAAACCGTGCACCTATCTTGCACCGACACCAACACTGTCCCCAAATGAACCGAAAAGAGATTCCACATTACCCACGTCACCTTGGAGTTCCATCGCACCTATCTTACACCGACACTAGCTCCCAACGAACCAAAACGAGACTCCACATGACCCACGTCACCTAGGAGTACCATCGGGTGCGTCCAAAATGATTTATGAGCCTATGGTATATTCGGCGCAAACCGTGCACCTATCTTGCACCGACACAAGCTCCCAACAGACCGAAACAAGATTCCACATGACCAACATCACCTAGGAGTACCATCGGGTGCGTCCAAAATGATTTCTGAGCCTATAGTGTGTTCGGCGCAAACTGTGCACCAATCTTGCACCGACACTGGCTCCCAACAGACCGAAACAAGACTCCACATGACCCACGTCACCTAGGAGTTCCATCTGGTGTGTCCAAAATGATTTCCGAGCCTATGGTATGCTCGGCGCTAACCGTGCACCTATCTTGCACCAACACTGGCTCCCAACAGACCGATACGAGATTCCACTTGACCCACGTCACCTAGGAGTTCCATCGGGTGCGTCCAAAACGATTTTCGATCCTACGGTACGTTTGGCGCAAACCATGCACCTATCTTGCGTCAAGATTAGCACCACATCCGAACGGACCGAAACGAGCTTTCGCTTGAGCCTCATCACCTACGAGTACCATTGGGTGCGTCCGAAATGATTTTTGAGCCTATGGTACACTCGGCGCAAACCGTGCACCTATCTTGCACCGACACCAACACAGTCCCCAAATGAACCGAAAAGAGATTCCACATTACCCACGTCACCTTGGAGTTCCATCGCACCTATCTTACACCGACACTGGCTCCCAACGAACCAAAACGAGACTCCACATGACCCACGTCACCTAGGAGTACCATCGGGTGCGTCCAAAATGATTTCTAAGCCTATGGTATGTTCGGCGCAAACCATGCACCTATCTTGCACTAATAGTGGCTCCCAACAGACCAAAACGAGACTCCACAAGACCCACGTCACCTAGGAGTACCATCGGGTGCATCCAAAATGATTTTCGAGCCTATGGTATGTTCGACGCAAACTATGCACCTATCTTGCACCGACACTGGCTCCCAACAGACCGAAACGAGATTCCACTTGACCCACGTCACCTAGGAGTACCATCGGGTGCGTCCAAAATGATTTCTGAGCCTATGGTATGTTCGGCACAAACCGTGCACCTATCTTGCACCGACACAAGCTCCCAACAGACCGAAACAAGATTCCACATGACCAACGTCACCTAGGAGTACCATTGGGTGCGTCCAAAATGATTTCTAAGCCTATGGTATGTTCGGCGCAAACCGTGCACCTGTCTTGCACCGACACTGGCTGCCAATAGACCAAAACGAGATTCCACTTGACCCACGTTACCTAAGAGTACCATCGGGTATGTCCAAAACGATTTCTGAGCCTATGGTATGTTCGACGCAAACCGTGCACCTATCTTGCATCGACAGTGGCTCCCAACAGACCGAAACGAGATTCCACATGACCCACGTCACCTAGGAGTACCATCGGGTGCGTCCAAAACGATTTCCGATCCTATGGTACGTTTGGCGCAAACCATGCACCTATCTTGCGTCAAGGTTAGCACCACCTCCAAACAGACCAAAACGAGCTTTTGCTTGAGCCTTATCACCTACGAGTACCATTGGGTGCGTCCGAAATGATTTTTGAGCCTATGGTACACTCGGCGCAAACCGTGCACCTATCTTGCACTGACACCAACACTGTCTCCAAATGAACCGAAAAGAGATTCCACATTATCCACGTCACCTTGGAGTCCCATTGCACCTATCTTACACCGACACTGGCTCCCAACAGACCAAAACGAGACTCCACATGACCCACGTCACCTTGGAGTACCATCGGGTGCGTCCAAAATGATTTCCGAGCCTATGGTATGTTCGGCGCAAACCGTGCACCTATCTTGCACCGAGACTGGCTCCCAACAGACCGAAACAAGACTCCACAAGACCCACGTCACCTAGGAGTACCATCAGGTGCGTCCAAAATGATTTCTGAGCCTATGGTATGTTCGGCGCAAACCGTGCACCTATCTTGCACCGACACTGGCTCCCAACAGACCGAAACGAGATTCCACATGACCAACGTCACCTAGGAGTACCATCGGGTGCGTCCAAAACGATTTCTGAGCCTATGGTGTGTTCGGCGCAAACCGTGCACCTATCTTGCACCGACACTGGCTCCCAACAGACCGAAACGAGATTCCACTTGACCCACGTCACCTAGGAGTACCATCGGGTGTGTCCAAAATGATTTCTGAGCCTATGGTATGTTCGACGCAAACCGTGCACCTATCTTGCACCGACAGTGGCTCCCAACAGACCGAAACAAGATTCCACATGACCCACGTCACCTAGGAGTACCATCGGGTGCGTCCAAAACGATTTCCGATCCTACGGTACGTTTGGCGCAAACCATGCCCCTATCTTGCGTCAAGATTAGCACCACATTTGAACAGACCGAAATGAGCTTTCGCTTGAGCCTCATCACCTACGAGTACCATTGGGTGCGTCCAAAATGATTTTTGAGCCTATGGTACACTCGGCGCAAACCGTGCACCTATCTTGCACCGACACCAACACTGTCGCCAAATGAACCGAAAAGAGATTCCACATTACCCATGTCACCTTGGAGTCCCATCGCACCTATCTTACACCGACACTGGCTCCCAACTGACCAAAACAAGACTCCACATGACCCACGTCACCTAGGAGTACCATCGGGTGCGTCCAAAATGATTTCTGAGCCTATGGTATGTTCGGCGCAAACCGTGCACCTATCTTGCACCGACACTAGCTCCCAACAGACCAAAACGAGGCTCCACATGACCCATGTCACCTAGGAGTACCATTGGGTGCGTCCAAAATGATTTCCGAGCCTATGGTATGTTCGATGCAAATCGTGCACCTATCTTGCACCGACACTGGCTCCCAACAAACTGAAACGAGATTCCACTTGACCCACGTCACCTAGGAGTACCATCGGGTGCGTCAAAAATGATTTCTAAGCCTATGGTATGTTCGCCGCAAACCGTGCACCTATCTTGCACCGACACTGGCTCCCAACAGACCGAAACGAGATTCCACATGACCAACGTCACCTAGGAGTACCATCGGGTGCGTCCAAAACGATTTCTGAGCCTATGGTGTGTTCAGCGCAACCCGTGCACCAATCTTGCACCGACACTGGCTCCCAACGGACTGAAACAGGACTCCACATGACCCACGTCACCTAGGAGTTCCATCTGGTGTGTCCAAAATGATTTCCGAGCCTATAGTATGTTCGGCGCTAACCGTGCACCTATCTTGCACCGACACTAGCTCCCAACAAATCGATACAAGATTCCACTTGACCCACGTCACCTAGGAGTACCATCGGGTGTGTCCAAATTGATTTCCGATCCTACGGTACGTTTGGCGCAAACCATGCACCTATCTTGCGTCAAGATTAGCTCCACCTCCGAATAGACCGAAACGAGCTTTTGCTTGAGCCTCATCACCTACGAGTACCATTGGGTGTGTCCGAAATGATTTTTGAGCCTATGGTACACTCGGCGCAAACCGTGCACCTATCTTGCACCGACACCAACACTGTCTCCAAATGAACCGAAAAGTGATTCCACATTACCCACGTCACCTTGGAGCTCCATCGCACCTATCTTACACCGACACTGGCTCCCAACAGACCAAAATGAGACTCCACATGACCCACTTCACCTAGGAGTACCATTAGGTGCGTCCAAAATGATTTCCGAGCCTATGGTATGTCTGGCGCAAACCGTGCACCTATCTTGCACTAACACTGGCTCCCAACAGACCAAAACGAGACTCCGCATGACCCACGTCACCTAGGAGTACCATCGGGTGTGTCCACAATGATTTCTGAGCCTATGGTATGTTCGACGCAAACCATGCACCTATCTTGCACCGACACTGGCTCCCAATAGACCAAAACGAGATTCCACTTGACCCACGTCACCTAGGAGTACCATCAGGTGCGTCCAAAATGATTTCTGAGCCTATGGTATGTTCGGCGCAAACCGTGCACCTATCTTGCACCGACACAAGCTCCCAACAGACCGAAACAAGATTCCACATGACCAACGTCACCTAGGAGTACCATCGGGTGCGTCCAAAATGATTTCTGAGCCTATAGTGTGTTCGGCGCAAACTGTGCACCAATCTTGCACCGACACTGGCTCCCAACAGACCAAAATGAGACTCCACATGACCCACTTCACCTAGGAGTACCATTAGGTGCGTCCAAAATGATTTCCGAGCCTATGGTATGTCTGGCGCAAACCGTGCACCTATCTTGCACTGACACTGGCTCCCAACAGACCAAAATGAGACTCCACATGACCCACGTCACCTAGGAGTACCATCGGGTGTGTCCACAATGATTTCTGAGCCTATGGTATGTTCGACGCAAACCATGCACCTATCTTGCACTAACAGTGGCTCCCAACAGACCGAAACAAGATTCCACATGACCAACGTCACCTAGGAGTACCATCGGGTGCGTCCAAAATGATTTCTGAGCCTATAGTGTGTTCGGCGCAAACTGTGCACCAATCTTGCACCGACACTGGCTCCCAACAGACCGAAACAAGACTCCACATGACCCACGTCACCTAGGAGTTCCATCTGGTGTGTCCAAAATGATTTCCGAGCCTATGGTATGCTCGGCGCTAACCGTGCACCTATCTTGCACCAACACTGGCTCCCAATAGACCGATACGAGATTCCACTTGACCCACGTCACCTAGGAGTACCATCGGGTGCGTCCAAAACGATTTCCGATCCTATGGTGCGTTTGGCGCAAACCATGCACCTATCTTGCGTCAAGATTAGCACCACATCCGAACGGACCGAAACGAGCTTTCGCTTGAGCCTCATCACCTACGAGTACCATTAGGTGCGTCCGAAATGATTTTTGAGCCTATGGTACACTCGGCGCAAACCGTGCACCTATCTTGCACCGACACCAACACTGTCTCCAAATGAACCGAAAAGAGATTCCACATTACCCACGTCACCTTGGAGTTCCATCGCACCTATCTTACACCGACACTGGCTCCCAACAGACCAAAATGAGACTCCACATGACCCACTTCACCTAGGAGTACCATTAGGTGCGTCCAAAATGATTTCCGAGCCTATGGTATGTCTGGCGCAAACCGTGCACCTATCTTGCACTGACACTGGCTCCCAACAGACCAAAACGAGACTCCACATGACCCACGTCACCTAGGAGTACCATCGGGTGTGTCCACAATGATTTCCGAGCCTATGGTATGTTCGACGCAAACCATGCACCTATCTTGCACCGACACTGGCTCCCAACAGACCGAAACGAGATTCCACTTGACCCACGTCACCTAGGAGTACCATCGGGTGCGTCCAAAATGATTTCTGAGCCTATGGTATGTTCGGCGCAAACCGTGCACCTATCTTGCACCGACACAAGCTCCCAACAGACCGAAACAAGATTCCACATGACCAACGTCACCTAGGAGTACCATCGGGTGCGTCCAAAATGATTTCTGAGCCTATAGTGTGTTCGGCGCAAACTGTGCACCAATCTTGCACCGACACTGGCTCCCAACAGACCGAAACAAGACTCCACATGACCCACGTCACCTAGGAGTTCCATCTGGTGTGTCCAAAATGATTTCCGAGCCTATGGTATGCTCGGCGCTAACCGTGCACCTATCTTGCACCAACACTAGCTCCCAACAGACCGATACGAGATTCCACTTGACCCACGTCACCTAGGAGTACCATCGGGTGCGTCCAAAATGATTTCCGATCCTACGGTACGTTTGGCGCAAACCATGCACCTATCTTGCGTCAAGATTAGCACCACATCTGAACGGACCGAAACGAGCTTTCGCTTGAGCCTCATCACCTACGAGTACCATTGGGTGCGTCCAAAATGATTTTTGAGCCTATGGTACACTCGGCGCAAACCGTGCACCTATCTTGCACCGACACCAACACTGTCTCCAAATGAACCGAAAAGAGATTCCACATTACCCACGTCACCTTGGAGTTCCATCGCACCTATCTTACACCGACACTGGCTCCCAACGAACCAAAACGAGACTCCACATGACCCACGTCACCTAGGAGTACCATCGGGTGCGTCCAAAATGATTTCTAAGCCTATGGTATGTTCGGCGCAAACCGTGCACCTATCTTGCACTAACAGTGGCTCCCAACAGACCAAAACGAGACTCCACAAGACCCACGTCACCTAGGAGTACCATTGGGTGCGTCCAAAATGATTTCTAAGCCTATGGTATGTTCGGCGCAAACCGTGCACCTATCTTGCACCGACACAAGCTCCCAACAGATCGAAACAAGATTCCACATGACGAACGTCACCTAGGAGTACCATCGGGTGCGTCCAAAATGATTTCTGAGCCTATAGTGTGTTCAGCGCAAACTGTGCACCAATCTTGCACCGACACTGGCTCCCAACAGACCGAAACAAGACTCCACATGACCCACGTCACCTAGGAGTTCCATCTGGTGTGTCCAAAATGATTTCTAAGCCTATGGTATGTTCGGCGCAAACCGTGCACCTATCTTGCACCGACAGTGGCTCCCAACAGACCAAAACGAGACTCCACATGACCCACGTCACCTAGGAGTACCATCGGGTGCGTCCAAAATGATTTTCGAGCCTATGGTATGTTCAACGCAAACCATGCACCTATCTTACACAGACACTGGATTCCAACAGACTAAAACGAGATTCCACTTGACCCACGTCACCTAGGAGTACCATTGGGTGCGTCCAAAACGATTTCTAAGCCTATGGTATGTTCGGCGCAAACTGTGCACCTATCTTGCACCGACACTGGCTCCCAATAGACCGAAACGAGATTCCACATGACCAACGTCACCTAGGAGTACCATCGGGTGCGTCCAAAACGATTTCTGAGCCTATGGTGTGTTCGGCGCAAACCGTGCACCAATCTTGCACCGACACTGGCTCCCAACGGACCGAAACAAGACTCCACATGATCCACATCACCTAGGAGCTCCATCTGGTGTGTCCAAAATGATTTCCAAGCCTATGGTATGTTTGGCGCTAGCCGTACACCTATCTTGCACCGACACTGGCTCCCAACAGACCGATACGAGATTCCACTTGACCCACGTCACCTAGGAGTACCATCGGGTGTGTCCAAAATGATTTCTGAGCCTATGGTATGTTCGGCACCAACCGTGCACCTATCTTGCACCGACACTTGCTCCCAACAGACCGAAACAAGATTCCACATGACCCACGTCACCTAGGAGTACCATCGGGTGCGTCCAAAACGATTTCCGATCCTATAGTATGTTCGGCGCTAACCGTGCACCTATCTTGCACCGACACTAGCTCCCAACAAACCGATACGAGATTCCACTTGACCCACGTCACCTAGGAGTACCATCAGGTGTGTCCAAAATCATTTCCGATCCTACGGTACGTTTGGCGCAAACCATGCACCTATCTTGCGTCAAGATTAGCTCCACCTCCGAATAGACCGAAACAAGCTTTTGCTTGAGCCTCATCACCTACGAGTACCATTGGGTGTGTCCGAAATGATTTTTGAGCCTATGGTACACTCGGCGCAAACCATGCACCTATCTTGCACCGACACCAACACTGTCTCCAAATGAATCGAAAAGAGATTCCACATTACCTACGTCACCTTGGAGTTCCATCGCACCTATCTTACACCGACACTGGCTCCCAACAGACCAAAATGAGACTCCACATGACCCACTTCACCTAGGAGTACCATTAGGTGCGTCCAAAATGATTTCCGAGCCTATGGTATGTCTGGCGCAAACCGTGCACCTATCTTGCACTGACACTGGCTCCCAACAGACCAAAACAAGACTCCACATGACCCACGTCACCTAGGAGTACCATCGGGTGTGTCCACAATGATTTCCGAGCCTATGGTATGTTCGACGCAAACCATGCACCTATCTTGCACCGACACTGGCTCCCAACAGACCGAAACAAGATTCCACTTGACCCACGTCACCTAGGAGTACCATCGGGTGCGTCCAAAATGATTTCTGAGCCTATGGTATATTCGGCGCAAACCGTGCACCTATCTTGCACCGACACAAGCTTCCAACAGACCGAAACAAGATTCCACATGACCAACGTCACCTAGGAGTACCATCGGGTGCGTCCAAAATGATTTCTGAGCCTATAGTGTGTTCGGCGCAAACTGTGCACCAATCTTGCACCGACACTGGCTCCCAATAGACCGAAACAAGACTCCACATGACCCACGTCACCTAGGAGTTCCATCTGGTGTGTCCAAAATGATTTCCGATCCTACGGTACGTTTGGCGCAAACCATGCACCTATCTTGCGTCAAGATTAGCTCCACCTCCGAATAGACCGAAACAAGCTTTTGCTTGAGCCTCATCACCTACGAGTACCATTGGGTGTGTCCGAAATGATTTTTGAGCCTATGGTACACTCGGTGCAAACCATGCACCTATCTTGCACCGACACCAACACTGTCTCCAAATGAATCGAAAAGAGATTCCACATTACCTACGTCACCTTGGAGTTCCATCGCACCTATCTTACACCGACACTGGCTCCCAACAGACCAAAATGAGACTCCACATGACCCACTTCACCTAGGAGTACCATTAGGTGCGTCCAAAATGATTTCCGAGCCTATGGTATGTCTGGCTCAAACCGTGCACCTATCTTGCACTGACACTGGCTCCCAACAGACCAAAACGAGACTCCACATGACCCACGTCACCTAGGAGTACCATCGGGTGTGTCCACAATGATTTCCGAGCCTATGGTATGTTCGACGCAAACCATGCACCTATCTTGCACCGACACTGGCTCCCAACAGACCGAAACAAGATTCCACTTGACCCACGTCACCTAGGAGTACCATCGGGTGCGTCCAAAATGATTTCTGAGCCTATGGTATGTTCGGCGCAAACCGTGCACCTATCTTGCACCGACACAAGCTCCCAACAGACCGAAACAAGATTCCACATGACCAACGTCACCTAGGAGTACCATCGGGTGCGTCCAAAATGATTTCTGAGCCTATAGTGTGTTCGGCGCAAACTGTGCACCAATCTTGCACCGACACTGGCTCCCAACAGACCGAAACAAGACTCCACATGACCCACGTCACCTAGGAGTTCCATCTGGTGTGTCCAAAATGATTTCCGAGCCTATGGTATGCTCGACGCTAACCGTGCACCTATCTTGCACCAACACTGGCTCCCAACAGACCGATACGAGATTCCACTTGACCCACGTCACCTAGGAGTACCATCGGGTGCGTCCAAAACAATTTCTGATCCTACGGTACGTTTGGCGCAAACCATGCACCTATCTTGCGTCAAGATTAGCACCACATCCGAACAGACCGAAACGAGCTTTCGCTTGAGCCTCATCACCTACGAGTACCATTGGGTGCGTCCGAAATGATTTTTGAGCCTATGGTACACTCGGAGCAAACTGTGCACCTATCTTGCACCGACACCAACACTATCTCCAAATGAACCGAAAAGAGATTCCACATTACCCACGTCACCTTGGAGTTCCATCGCACCTATCTTACACTGACACTGGCTCCCAACAGACCAAAATGAGACTCCACATGACCCACTTCACCTAGGAGTACCATTAGGGGCGTCCAAAATGATTTCTGAGCCTATGGTATGTCTAGCGCAAACCGTGCACCTATCTTGCACTGACACTGGCTCCCAACAGACCAAAACGAGACTCCACATGACCCACGTCACCTAGGAGTACCATCGGGTGTGTCCACAATGATTTCCGAGCCTATGGTATGTTCGACGCAAACCATGCACCTATCTTGCACTGACACTGGCTCCCAACAGACCGAAACAAGATTCCACTTGACCCACGTCACCTAGGAGTACCATCAGGTGCGTCCAAAATGATTTCTGAGCCTATGGTATGTTCGGCGCAAACCGTGCACCTATCTTGCACCGACACAAGCTCCCAACAGACCGAAACAAGATTCCACATGACCAATGTCACCTAGGAGTACCATCGGGTGCGTCCAAAATGATTTCTGAGCCTATAGTGTGTTCGGCGCAAACTGTGCACCAATCTTGCACCGACACTGGCTCCCAACAGACCGAAACAAGACTCCACATGACCCACGTCACCTAGGTGTTCCATCTGGTGTGTCCAAAATGATTTCCAAGCCTATGGTATGTTCGGCGCTAACCGTGCACCTATCTTGCACCGACACTGGCTCCCAATAGACCGATACGAGATTCCACTTGACCCACGTCACCTAGGAGTACCATCAGGTGTGTCCAAAATGATTTCTGAGCCTATGGTATATTCGGCGCCAACCGTGCGCCTAACTTGCACCGACACTGGCTCCCAACGGACCGATACGAGATTCCACTTGACCCATGTCACCTTGGAGTTCCATCGCACCTATCTTACACCGACACTGGCTCCCAACAGACCAAAATGAGACTCCACATGACCCACTTCACCTAGGAGTACCATTAGGTGCGTCCAAAATGATTTCCGAGCCTATGGTATGTCTGGCGCAAACCGTGCACCTATCTTGCACTGACACTGGCTCCCAACAGACCAAAACAAGACTCCACATGACCCACATCACCTAGGAGTACCATCGGGTGTGTCCACAATGATTTCTGAGCCTATGGTATGTTCGACGCAAACCATGCACCTATCTTGCACCGACACTGGCTCCCAACAGACCGAAACAAGATTCCACTTGACCCACGTCACCTAGGAGTACCATCGGGTGCGTCCAAAATGATTTCTGAGCCTATGGTATATTCGGCGCAAACCGTGCACCTATCTTGCACCGACACAAGCTCCCAACAGACCGAAACAAGATTCCACATGACCAACGTCACCTAGGAGTACCATCGGGTGCGTCCAAAATGATTTCTGAGCCTATAGTGTGTTCGGCGCAAACTGTGCACCAATCTTGCACCGACACTGGCTCCCAATAGACCGAAACAAGACTCCACATGACCCACGTCACCTAGGAGTTCCATCTGGTGTGTCCAAAATGATTTCCGATCCTACGGTACGATTGGCGCAAACCATGCACCTATCTTGCGTCAAGATTAGCTCCACCTCCGAATAGACCGAAACAAGCTTTTGCTTGAGCCTCATCACCTACGAGTACCATTGGGTGTGTCCGAAATGATTTTTGAGCCTATGGTACACTCGGCGCAAACCATGCACCTATCTTGCACCGACACCAACACTGTCTCCAAATGAATCGAAAAGAGATTCCACATTACCTACGTCACCTTGGAGTTCCATCGCACCTATCTTACACCGACACTGGCTCCCAACAGACCAAAATGAGACTCCACATGACCCACTTCACCTAGGAGTACCATTAGGTGCGTCCAAAATGATTTCCGAGCCTATGGTATGTCTGGCTCAAACCGTGCACCTATCTTGCACTGACACTAGCTCCCAACAGAAAAAACGAGACTCCACATGACCCACGTCACCTAGGAGTACCATCGGGTGTGTCCACAATGATTTCCGAGCCTATGGTATGTTCGACGCAAACCATGCACCTATCTTGCACCGACACTGGCTCCCAACAGACCGAAACAAGATTCCACTTGACCCACGTCACCTAGGAGTACCATCGGGTGCGTCCAAAATGATTTCTGAGCCTATGGTATGTTCGGCGCAAACCGTGCACCTATCTTGCACCGACACAAGCTCCCAACAGATCGAAACAAGATTCCACATGACCAACGTCACCTAGGAGTACCATCGGGTGCGTCCAAAATGATTTCTAAGCCTATAGTGTGTTCGGCGCAAACTGTGCACCAATCTTGCACCGACACTGGCTCCCAACAGACCGAAACAAGACTCCACATGACCCACGTCACCTAGGAGTTCCATCTGGTGTGTTCAAAATGATTTCCGAACCTATGGTATGCTCGACGCTAACCGTGCACCTATCTTGCACCAACACTGGCTCCCAACAGACCGATACGAGATTCCACTTGACCCACGTCACCTAGGAGTACCATCGGGTGCGTCCAAAACAATTTCCGATCCTACGGTACGTTTGGCGCAAACCATGCACCTATCTTGCGTCAAGATTAGCACCACATCCGAACAGACCGAAACGAGCTTTCGCTTGAGCCTCATCACCTACGAGTACCATTGGGTGCGTCCGAAATGATTTTTGAGCCTATGGTACACTCGGAGCAAACTGTGCACCTATCTTGCACCGACACCAACACTATCTCCAAATGAACCGAAAAGAGATTCCACATTACCCACGTCACCTTGGAGTTCCATCGCACCTATCTTACACTGACACTGGCTCCCAACAGACCAAAATGAGACTCCACATGACCCACTTCACCTAGGAGTACCATTAGGTGCGTCCCAAAATGATTTCTGAGCCTATGGTATGTCTGGCGCAAACCGTGCACCTATCTTGCACTGACACTGGCTCCTAACAAGACCAAACGAGACTCCACATGACCCACGTCACATAGGAGTACCATCGGGTGTGTCCACAATGATTTCCGAGCCTATGGTATGTTCGACGCAAACCATGCAACTATCGTTGCACTGACACTGGCTCCCAACAGACCGAAACGAAGATTCCACTTGACCCACGTCACCTAGGAGTACCATGGGGTGCGTCCAAATGATTTCTGAGCCTATGGTATGTTCGGCGCAAATCGTGGCACCTATCTTGCACCGACAACAAGCTCCCAACAGACCGAAACAAGATTCCACATGACCAACGTCACCTAGGAGTACCATCGGGTGCGTCCAAATGATTCTGAGCCTATAGTGTGTTCGGCGCA